>NC_057406.1:35775218-36099990 GCF_019320065.1 Cervus canadensis | reverse complement strand
TTCTAAGTCAATTATAAATGAATCTCAGACACAAGGAAAATGTCCACACATTAAACTAACTCCCCAAATTCAAAACAACTGCACCATAAAATAAAAATAAAACCAAAACAAGATACATGTGGTATTCTTGGTTAAAAAGACTTTAGCAAAAATATAGCAACTAGTGGGTTTGAAGCCATGTCACTGACTAAAGCAGTCTATAGAAAATTCTGCGAATCTGAAGGGAAACATTACATTTCCCCAAACCCCTATCAAAGTCAGGAGCAAATCTATAAAAACTGGCAGACCATTAATAGGAATAAAAGATAAAAACAGTATACAAAGGATACAAAGACTATATAGTCTTTTGTAAATGAAATGCTTCAAGACTTTTCTCGTGTTTAGAGTTAAAAATCAAATGCTAGAGTGTCCAGTGGATGTCACTGAAGTCCCCGGGGCCTCCCAGGCCCCCCTCTGCTTCTAAGTAATTCATGAAGGCAGCCATGGCTGTGTCATCATTTTCACAGAGGGCTTCAAAGTCCAGCTGGACTCCTTCTCCTATCAAATTGAAATACAGGCTTGTGTAAGTACATTTGGAGATTAAAAAATGAGTTATCATCAAAAATGGCAAAGCAAGGTTAGGATACCATACAATGTATTATTGAAGGCAAAGCACACATTTTACAGATGCCAGATGTATTTTTTAATGGGTTGCCTATTTTTATAACAATCTGCTGTCAGATAAATTGCACTTCACTCATTTGATGCACATAAGGGAGTTAGTCTATGAGTTTTCTAATAAAAAATAAAAGCACTAAGAGGTACAGACTCTGAGACAGTTGGACATAAAGGGCTGGGGTTTATTCATGTGTGTATATAGAGCCTGGAAGGAGAAATTTAACTTTAATCTGCCTTGTGAAAATGCTTGTTTAACTCCAAAATGAGAAGACTGAGACAAAAGCATCACCTTCCAAAAATTTGAAAGACTCTTATAAAAGGAAGGAGTCCCCAAATTTTTGATTGAAAAAGGAAATAAAGAGGAACCATGGAAATGTGTTTTAAATCAGATACTGAAGAGGGTCTAGAAATTCATGGTTAAAACACAGCAAGAGATTAATCAAAGTTTTCTAGGTATCTTCCAAAGTACAAGAGAATTTAAGATGATTAATATGTGGTTTTTGGAGAAGGAAATGGCAACCCACTCCAGTATTCTTGCCTGGAGAATCCCATGGACAGAGGAGCCTGGCAGGCTACAGTCAACGGGATTGCAAAGAGTCAGACATGACTTAGTGACTGAGCACGCAATATGTGGTTTTTGTGAAGCTGAATGTCCAGGTTCCCTCAAGGCTTTTGATTCTCGGGCTTTCCCAGTGGCTCAGATGGTAAAGAATCTGCCTGCAATGCAGAAGACCTGGGTTTGATCGCTAAATTGGAAAGATCCTCTGGAGAAGGAAATAGCTACCCACTCCAGTATTCTTACCTGGAGAATTCTAGGGACAGAGGAGTCTGAAGGGCTACAGTCCATGGGGTCCGAAAGAGTCAACGACTGAGCGACTAACACTTTCACTTTCTTTTTTTCCCTCTGATTCTCTTTAACATTTATTTTCAGGAGATCAGAGTCAGTTATGGGAGCATAAAATTGTATCCCTTCAAGTTTCTTTATTTGGACTTTGCATAGGTATAGTTAAAATGAATAATTACATCTGAAACTTTTTATGATTGGTATCTTTTAAAAATCTTTTTCTGGAGAATGGAATTTTTCCCTAAACATGAGAGCGTTAGTTATATTTAAATTGTGTTTTAATAATACTCATAACAACTCAGTTGATAATCAGACTTTCAATGACAGGTCCATTAAGTAGACTGTGCTGTGTGTGCTCAGATGCTTAAGTTGTGTCCAACTCTTTGTGACCCTATGGACTGTAGCCCACCAGGCTCCTCTGTCTATGGGATTCTCCAGGCAAGAATACTGGAGTGGGTTGCCATGCTCTCTTCCAGGGGATCTTCCCGACCCAGGGATCAAACCTGCATCTCTCATGTCTCTTGTACTGGCAGGCAGGTTCTTTATCACTAGTGCCACCTAAGTAGCATGCACTTAAAAATTAACACTATGATTACTGTATTTAAGATCCTGAATGAAAAATCTTAGGGTTTTTTTTTTTTTATTAAAGTAGTTGATTTTATAATGTATTAGTTTTTGGTGTACAGCAAAGTGATTCGTATATACATATATATATATTCTTTTTCAGATTCTTCTCCATTATAGTTTATGATACTATATTGAATAGAGTTCCCTGTGCTATATGGTAGGGCCTTGTTGTTAACCTATTTTATATACAGCAGTTTGTATCTGCTAATCCCAAACTCCTAATTTATCCTCCCCTGCTTTTGTCCTTTGATAACCATATTTGTTTTCTGTTTGTAAGTCTACCTCTGTTATGTAAATAAGTTCATTTGTGTCTTTTTTTTAGATTCCATATATGTGATACTATGTGATATTTGTCTCTCTCTGTCTGATCTATTTAATATGATAATCTCTAGGTGCATCCATGTTGCTACAATGGCATTATTCCATTCTTTTTATGGCTGAGTAATATTCCATTGTGTGTATATATACCACATCTTCTTTATCCAGTCATCTGTTGATGGGCATTTAGGTTGCTTCCATGTCTTGGCTATTGTAAATAATGCTGCTACAAACATTGGGGTACATGTATTTTTTCAAATTAGTTTTCTCCATATATATGCCAAAGAGTGGGACTGCTGGATCATATGGTAGCTCTATTTTTAGTTTAAGGAACCTCCATATGTTCTCCATAGTCATTGTACCAATTTATGCTCCCACCAACAGGGTTGAAGGGTTCTCTTTTCTCCATGCCTTCTCCCACATATATTATTTGCAGAGTTTTTGATGACGGTCATCCTGACCAGTGTGAGGTGATATCTATCTCATTGTAGTTTGGGGGGAAAACTTAGTTTTAAAGCTGTTTGCATATTTAGAAATTTCCTAAACCTGAAACTATCATGATTAAAAAAAGAGTTTTTGGAAAACCAAAACGGTGGTCAGTTGTGAAAGAAATCTTACCGAGGAGTGGTTCATGACTGAGGGGAGGAACAACACTTTGGTTTTGCTTTGTAGCCTCTCGTTCCCCTATTTCAGATGGACTTAGGGTAATCACCTCCTTATTTGACATCTGTAATGACAAAATAAAAAGTTGTAAGTTTCCTATTTGAATGAAATAAAGATTTCTTAGCAGTTTTCATATGTGGGTGTGCTGTCATGAACAATATGGCAATTTGTACTTACTGAGTGTCCTGTGCTAAGTACTCCACAAATAAAATTTTTTTTTCATGTTACAAAGTATTGTGAGGTCAAGGATCTGAGGCCTAAAGAGTCTAATATCTTGTCTAAAGTGTTGGAGCCATGATTCTAACCCAAGTCCATCTGACTCCAAAGCTCCCACATTATTCATAATCATAACTAAAGTACACAATTACACATATAAGGGAAAGTTTTAGATTAAGAAGGAAAAACATTTCAGTATTTTTTAAATGATGGTAAACTATATCTCATTCAAAGCTACAATGGGAAATAGTGCTTTGGAATAGGGAATGTATTAAACCAGAGACTTTTACCAAAAAGTTGTCATAGTGTTACACAGACATAGGCCAAGCAATCTGATGTTGAATATAGCTCATCAAAAGAAATCATTTACCTATATTGTCTGATTCAGTTGATAAACTTAATCACAATGCCTACATAACATACACTACTCAGAGATTCT
Source organism: Cervus canadensis (assembly GCF_019320065.1). Taxonomy (NCBI): domain Eukaryota; kingdom Metazoa; phylum Chordata; class Mammalia; order Artiodactyla; family Cervidae; genus Cervus; species Cervus canadensis. Next base: position 36,096,226 of record NC_057406.1, on the reverse strand, counting down.
TGTGGGCTACAAGGACTTAAATCCCTGTTTCTGGTATATAGTCTGGCACAAAATGCATACCCAATAAACAGGTGTCAAATGTATGAGTAAAACTTGAAAATACCAGAACAAAAGTCTATGTTAATATAAAAAGATATTTTCAGGTTCCCTTTTGTCCCTAGTCAGATTTAATTTCTCTTCTCTCCTATATTCTTATGTGCTGTGTGCTATGTCACTTCAGTTGTGTCTGATTCTTTTCGACCCCATGGACTGTAGCCCACTAGGCTCCTCGGTCCATGGGATTTCCCAGGGATGAAATCCAAGTCTCTTGTCTCCTACGTTGATGGGTGGGTTCTTTACCACCAGCGCCACCTGGGAAGTATACCTACTTTAGAGCATTTTGTTATCTGGGATACATCACAATTATATTATATGTGGGTCTTCCATATATTCAGTGCTATGTTCAGTACACACATCTTGTATGTACTTCAAATGGCTAATATTTGTTCAATTGAATTAAATAGTAGGTAATACTTATTTCGTAGCTTATATTAAACTTTTTTCCAGACCATAAGGAGTACTTTTAATCCATAGACTTGGAGTTTATTAAAATAACAGTAATAACTGTTATTTATTGAGCATATACTATGTCCTAGGAACTGTGAGGTTTTTTTGTTTCTTTGTGTATTAAATCATTTAATTCACACATCACTTTAAGAAACTGGAGCTATTATTAATCCCTGTTTTACAAGTGAGGAAGCTGAGGTGCAGAGGTTAAAAAACACACAGGAGGTTATCCCAGCAGTAAGTGAATCAAACTTGGACCCAGACATTATGGTCCCAGAAACTTCACTATTAACCACTATTCTACATTGCCTCTTAAGAACTGTGGAAAGAGATCCTTTTTTTTTTTTTTTTTTACAGGATGGCCTCTTTTCTCAAAAGAAATAATCAACAAGGACCAATTTTATCATTCATTTATTTCATGAATATTATCACTTACGATAGTACTTACATTCCTGCAGTTTAGAGTGTGTGTATCTTTCAATAAATCTATTGGACTTGAATCAAGGGATGAAGATGACTGTAACCTTCAAAAATGACACATAAAACATGTTATATGTCTATTTATATATATTTTAGAGAAATTTCTCTTCTGAATGCAGTCTACTGATAAAAATACAGGGAGGAACATAAAGACTGAATATCACAACAGTTTTCATCATTAGACTGACTTGTTCAGAGCCAGACATAAATTTGACAACAGAGTGCTGAGAACGCTATAGTAAACAGAAACATAAACCCCAAGGTGAAAGCTCTTAAGTAAATCATGTTACCTGTCTTAATACAACATGTTGCATAGTAATGGAACAATTACATAGTTCAAAATAGGCACTGACATCAAGAGTCAGTTCTTACCAGGATACTAAAAAGCAGAACTAGAGTAAAGAAAGATTTCCTAACATTCTGCAACCTTTTCTTTAAGTGGAAAATATGTCATGTTTTTATTATAATAGTTCATCTCCAGGTACAACATCAATGAAACACATGAAGACAAAAACATAATCATAGGCTTTTGAAGAGATAACAAATCTCTTCAAAACTTAATATGTAAAATTTATGGTGTTATATATTACTAAATGCTCAATTAGTGCTCATTATGTGATACATAATGGCATAAACATAACTTTATGGCCTTGTGTATTCCCAAGGATGCAGCTAACAAGAAATTATAGAGGGAGAAATCAAAACAGAAAAATGAAATGAATTAGGTAGGAAACACAGATGAAAAGATTAGTGACATGTCTTGGAGATTTTTCACAATGTAATGTATATAGCTTGGCTGACTTCCCATTCTGTGGTTCAAGCTTTAAAATCATCAACCACTCAATTAGCCCTTGTTTAAAGATGAAAGAAGCTAACTTCCCCTAACCATGCATGTCACTACCAGATTCTGAAATATGGCTTTCTTCATATTAGTTTACTGGGCAAAAACATGCTATTTAACTTCACCTCAGTCCCTTTTAACTAACTTAAAACCCTGTTGCTCAGTGGCCTGATCTCTTCCTCAGTGAATCTCCTTGTTGTTTGCTGAAACCAGCATGCTTTCTCCTACTCAACTCCGTACACTGGCCAAGGTGCCTCCATACACCGCACCGTGCACATTCTAATAGTTCCCAGCTAGCAACGTCTAGCTCAATTTTTGCTTTCCTTATGCTGCCCTTCCAGCATATACAGTCAAATGATTTTCATCGAGGGTGCCAAGACCATTCAGTGGGAGAAGGAATAGTCTTTTCAGCAAATTATGTGAGAAAACTGGATATCCATATGCAGACAAAGAGAGTTGGACTATAACCCTATTCAGAGTAATTTTCTTGGTTGAACTTTGTGCTACTTAGTACAAATATTTACAATTTACTTCAGAAATACATTTTAGAGCTATTATAGAAAACTCCAAAGAGATATAAAAGTAGATAATATAATGAAATCGCATACACCCACCAAACAGCTTCAGTAATTGTCCTTTCTCACCTAATAACAATGTATGAGATATAAAATTTTAAACGTTTTTGTGTAGGATGTAAAATTAATATAAATATAAATGTATTATATGTAAATGATTAATAACATCATTCTAGATGCTCCTATTCTTATTTTTTCTGCATTTGATAAAATATTCTCAGAGAAATGTTAATATGTCTCACTATGATTATATTTTTTCTTTATGATTATATATCTTTTAAAAATTTATTTATTTTTTTATTGAAGGATAATTGCTTTACAGAATTTTGTTGTTTTCTGTCAAACCTCAACATGAACCAGCCATAGGCATACATATATCCCCTCCCTATTGAACCTCCCTCCCATCTTCTTCCCCATCCCACCCCTCTAGGTTGATACAGAGCCCCTGTTTGAGTTTCCTGAGCCAGACAGCAAATTCCTGTTGGCTATCTATTTTACATATGGTAATGTAAGTTTCCATGTTACTCTTTCCATACATCTCACCTTTTCCTCCCCTCTCCCCATGTCCATAAGTCTATTCTTTATGTCTGTTTCTCCACTGCTGCCCTGTAAATAAATTTTTCAGTACCATTTTTCTAGATTCCATACATATTCATTAGAATATGATATTTATCTTTCTCTTTCTGACTTAGTCACTCTGTGTAATAGGTTCTAGGTTCATCCACCTCATTAGAACTGGCTCCAAAGCATTCCTTCTTATGTCTGAGTAATATTCCATTATGCATATGTGCCACAACTTCTTTATCCATTCATTTGTCAATGGACATCTAAGTTGCTTCCATGTTCTAGCTATTGGAAATAGTGCTGCAATGAACAATGGGATACATGTGTCTTTTGCAATTTTGGTTTCCTCAGGGTATATGCCTAGGAGTGGGATTGCTGGGTCATATGGTGGTTTTATTCCTAGTTTTTTAAGGAATCTCCATACCGTCTTCCATAGTGGCTATATCAGTTTACATTCCCACCAACAGTGCAAGAGCATTCCTTTTCTCCACACCCTCTCCAGCATTTATTGTTTGTAGACGTTTTGATGATGACCATTCTGACTGGTGTGAGGTGATATCTCATTGTAGTTTTGATTTGCATTTCTCTAATAATGAGCCATGTTGAGCATCTTTTCATGTGTTTGTTAGCCATCTGTATGTCTCCTTTGGAGAAATGTCTGTTTAGGTCTTTTTCCCATTTTTTGATTGGGTTGTCTGTTTTTCTGGTATTGAGTTGTATGAGCTGCTTTGTATATTTTGGAAATTAATCCTTTGTCAGTTGTTTCATTTGCTATTATTTTCTCCCATTCTGAGGGCTGTCTTTTCACCTTGCTTATAGTTTCCTTTGCCGTGCAAAAGCTTTTAAGTTTAATCAGGTCCCACTTGTTTACTTTTGTTTTTATTTCCATTACTCTAGGAGGTGGGTCATAGAGGATCTTACTTTGATTTATGTCATCAAGTGTTCTGCTTATGTTTTCCTCTAAGAGTTTTATAGTTTCTGGTCTTACATTTAGATCTTTAATCCATTTTGAGTTTCTTTGTGTATGGTGTTAGGAAGTGTTCTAATTTCATTTGTTTACATGTAGCTGTCCATTGATTGAAGAGGCTGTCTTTGCCCCATTGTATATTCTTGCCTCCTCTGTCAAAAATAAGGTACCCTTAGGTGCATGGGTTTTTTCTGGGCTTTCTATCTTGTTCCATTGGTCTATATTTCTGTTTTTGTGCCAGTACCATACTGTCTTGATGACTGTAGCTTTGTAGTATAATCTGAAGTCAGGAAGGTTGATTCCTCCAGCTCCACTCTTCTTAAGAGTGCTTTGGCTATTCAGGGTCTTTTGTGTTTCCATATGAATTGTGAAATTTTTTGTTCTAGTTCTGTGAAAAATGCCATTGGTAATTTGATAGGGATCACATTGAATCTGTAGATCGTGTTTGGTAGTATAGTCATTTTCACAATATTGATTCTTCCTACCCAGGAACATGGAATATCTCTCCATCTGTTTATGTCATCTTTGATTTCTTTCATCAGTGTCTTACAATTTTCTATGTACAGTTCTTTTGTCTTCCTAGGTAAGTTTATTCCCAGATATTTAATTCTTTGTTTGTTTGCAATGGTGAATGGGATTTATTCCTTAATTTCGCTTTCAGATTTTTCATTGTTAATATATAGAAATGCAAGTGATATCTGTGTATTGATTTTGTATCCTGCAACTTTTCTAAATTCACTGATCAGCTCTAGTAATTTTCTGATACAATCTTTAGGGTTTTCTATGTACAGTTTCATGTCAACTGCAAACAGTGAGAGCTTTACTTCTTTTCCCATCTGGATTTGTTTTATTTCTTTTTCTTCTTTGACGGCTGTAGCTAGGACTTCCAGAACAATGTTGAATAATAGTGGTGACAGTGGACACCCTTGTCTTGTTCCTGATTTTAGGGGGAATGTTCTCAGTTTTTCACCATTGAGAATAATGTTTGCTGTAGGCTTATCATATATGGTCTTTACTGTGTTCAGGTAGGTTCCTTCTATGCCCATTTTTTTTGAAGAGTTTTAATCATAAATGGGTGATGAATTTTGTCAAAGGCTTTTTCTGCATCTATTGAGATGATCATGTGGTTTTTACCTTTCAATTTGTTAATATGGTGTGTCACATTGATTGATTTGCCTATATTGAATAATCCTTGCATCCCGGGAATAAACCCAACTTAATTATGGTGTGTGAGCTTTTTGATATGTTGCAGAATTCTGTTTGCTAAAATTTTTTTGAGGATTTTTGCATCCATGTCCATCAGTGACATTGGCCTGTAGTTTTTTCTTTTTATGTTGTCTTTGTCCGGTTTGGGTATCAGGGTGGTGGTGAACTCGTAGAATGAGTTTGGAAGTGTTCCTTCCTCTGCAATTTTTGGAAAGAGTTTTAGAAGGATTAGCATTAGCTCTTCTTTAAATGCTTGATAGAATTCTCCTGTGAAGCCATCTGGTCCTGGCTTTTGTTTTTTGGGAGATTTTTGATCACAGCTTCAGTTTCAGTGCTTGTGATTGGGTTGTTCATAATTTCTATTTTATCCTGGTTCAGTCTTGCAAAATTTAACTTTTCTAAGAATCTGTCCATTTCTTCCAGGTTATCCATTTTATTGCCATATAGTTGTTCATAATAGTCTCTTATAATCCTTTATATTTCTGCATCGTCTGTTGTAACCTCTCCTTTTTCATTTCTAATTTTGTTGATTTGATTATTCTCTCTTTTTTTCTTGATGTGTCTGGCTAAAGGTTTGTCAACTTTGTTTATCTTCTCAAAGAACCAGCTTTTAGTTTTATTAATCTTTACTATTGTTTCTTTCATTTCTTTTTCATTATTTCTGCTCAGATCATTATGATTTCTTTCCTTCTACTAATTTTGGGGGTTTTTTGTTCTTCTTTTTCCAGTTGTTTTAGGAGTAAAGTTAGGTTGTCTATTCGATGTTTTTCTTGTTTCTTGAGTAGGACTGTATTGCTATAAACTTCCCTCTTAGAACTGCTTTTACTGCATCCCATAGGTTTTGAGTTGTGTTTTCATTGTCATTTGTTTCTAGAATTTCTTTTATTTCCCTTTTGATTTCTTCAGTAACCTTTTGGTTATTTAGATACTTGTTTAATCTCCATGTGTTTGTGTTTCTTACAGTTTTTTTCCTTGTAATTGATATCTAGTCTCATAGTGTTGTGGTCAGAGAAGATGCCTGATACAATTTCAATTTTCTTAAATTTACTGAGGTTTAATTTATGACCCAAGATGTGGTCTATCCTGGAGAATATTCCATGTACACTTGAGAAGAAGGTGTTTTCTTCTGCATTTGGATGGAAAGTCCTGAAGATATCAATGAGACCCATCTCATCTGATGTATCATTTAAGACTTGTGTTTCCTTATTAATTTTCTGTTTTGATGATCTGTCCATTGGTGTGAGCAGGGTGTTAAACTCTCCTACTATTATTGTGCTACTGTCAATTTCTCCTTTTAAGTCTGTTAGTGTTTGTCTTATGTATTGAGGTGCTCCTATTTCAGTGCATAGGTACTTACAATTGTTATGTCTTCCCCTTGGATTGATCCCTTGATCATTATGTACTGTCCTTCCTTATCTCTTGTAATCTTCTTTATTTTAAGGTCTACTTTGTCTGATATGAGGATTGCTACTCCAGTTTTCTTTTGCTTCCTATTTGCATGGAATATATTTTTCCATCCTCTCACTTTCGGTCTATATATGTCTTTAGGTCTGAAGTGTGTTTCTTGTAGACAGCATATATGGGTTTTGTTTTTGTATCCATTCAGCCAGTCTGTGTCTTTTGGTTGGAGCATTTAATCCACTTACATTTAAAGTAATTATTGATATATATGTTCCTATTGCTGTTTTCTTAATTGTTTGGGGTTTGTTTTTGCAGATCTTTTTCTTCTCTTGTATTTCTTGACTATGTAAGTCCATTTAACATTTGTTGTAAAGCTGGTTTGGTGGTACTGAATTATCTTAACTTTTGCTTATCTGAAAAGCTTTTGATTTCTTCATCAATTTTGAATGAGGTCCTTGACGGGTACAGTAATCTTGGTTGTAGATTTTTCCCTTTCAGTACTTTAAATATATCCTGCCATTCCGTTCTGGCCTGCAGAGTTTCTGCTGAAAGATCAGCTGTTAAGCATATGGGATTTCCCTTGTATATTACTTGTTGCTTTTCCCTTGCTGCTTTTAATATTCTTTCTTTGTGTGTTTAGTCTTTGTCTGTTTTAGTATGTGTTGTGGTGTTATTTCTCCTTGGATTTATCCTGTATGGGACTCTTCCTGTCTGTTGGGCTTGATTGACTATTTTCTTTTCCATGTTGGGAAAATTTTCAACTATAATCTCTTCAAACATTTTCTCATACCCTTTCTTTTTCTCTTCTTCTTCTGAGACCCCTTTCGAATGTTGGTGCATTTGATATTGTCCCAGGTATCTCTGAGACTATCCTCAATTCTTTGCATTCTTTTTACTTTATTCTGCTCTTCCAAAGTTATTTCCTCCATTTTATCTTCCAGCTCACTGATTCATTTTTCTGCTTCAGATATTGTGCTATTGGTCCGTTCTAGAGTATTTTTAATTTCAGTAATTGTTTGTCTCTGTATGTTTATTCTTTAATTCTTCTAGGTCTTTGTTAATTGATTCTTGCATTTTCTCCATTTTGTTTCCAAGGTTTTTGATCATCTTTACTATCATTATTCTGAACTCTTTTTTCAGGTAGTTTGCCTATTTCCTCTTCATATATTTGGACTTCTGTGTTTCTAGTTTGACCTTCATTTGTGTAATATTTTTCTGCCTTATCATTATCTTTTTTTAACTTACTGTGTTTGAGGTCTCTTTTCCAGTCTTCAAGGTTGAATTCTTTCTTCCTTTTGGCCCTGGTAAGTTTGGTCCAGTAGTTTGTGTAAGCTTCGTATAGGGTGAGATTTGTGCTGAATTTTTGTTTGTTTGCTTGCTTGTTTATTTTTCCTCTGATGGGCAAGGCTGAGTGAGGTGGTAATCTGTCTGCTGATAATTGGGTTTGTATTTTTGCTTTGTTTATTGTTTAGACGAGGCGTCCTGCACAAGCTGTTACTGGTAGTTGGGTGTTTCTGGGTGTTGTAGTCAAGTGGTTTCCTTTGTGTGAGTTCTCACTATTTGATACTCCCTAGGGTTAATTCTCTGGTAGTCTAGGGTCTTGGAGTCAGTGCTCCTACTCCAAAGGCTCAGGGCTTGATCTCTCTGATGACGTGTTCAGTGGTGGAGAGGTGGAGTTTCCTCCTGGACATGATCCCCTCAATCTCCTACCCTCCTCCCCAGCCAGGGAGATCGCCAGACGTGCACTGGTCAACCTGCTTTGCCCTGGCCTCGCTTATCAGGGTGGCCCAGGTACCAGAAGGAGGCGGCCACAGCAGCCTGGCCTCAAATCCCACAAACTCGAGATGCGGGCCCACTGGCCACTCTCTCCAGAGGTGCCAAGTCTGGAGCACCCACAACCATGAATCAGGGAAGCAACACAGGCGGCTGCGGCTGCGGCTGCTGATTATATATCTTTTTTTCTGATTTTTGCTTTATGTTCTTTGTTTCTTTGTTGTTAGATGTCTAATGGTTTATGATGTCTATTTTCTTTGTGAATTGTACCTTTTGTTGTTAAAAATATTCATCCTTGTTTCATTTAAAAATAAATTAATTCTAAAAAATTGTCCTTTCCTAATTGGGTTAAATGTATTTAACCCAAACTCATACTTCCCCTTTCTTCCCAGACACTTCACCACTTAATCTGTAAATACTTCTCACTGGAGAAATACTGATTTAATTGATTATGGGGTACTGCCCATGATATAACTGTTTTCTTGGGCTATTATACCTACCTCTTAAAAACTTGAATTCCACAACATTATTTTTCTAACATCTAAGGAAATTCTGAGTTCAAAATTAATCTAAAACCTGCCTAACGGGTTTTAGATGAGTAATTAGGGGCCTGTATATATGCATATTCACATATATCCACACATATCTTTTTTTCTTATGAAAGTGGAAATGAAGTTGCTCAGTTGTGTCTGACTCTTTGCAATTCCATGGACTGCTGCCTACCACACTCCTCTGTCCATGGCATTTTCCAGGCAAGAGAGCTACAGTGGGTTGCCATTTCCTTCTCAGGGGAATCTTCCTGACCCAGAGATCGAACCCGGGTCTCCTGCATTGCAGGCAGATACTTTACTGTCTGAGCCACCAGGAAAGCCCATAATACTATTCTTTTGTTCTATTTTTGTGCTTTTTTCTATTAACCATATAAAGTTCTTTCCATATTAGCATAAATAGGGCTACCTAATATTTAACTGTTGCAAAGTATAACATTGTATGGATACACCATAATAAGTTGTGGTTATGATAAATATTTAAATCCCTACTGTAGATAAGTGCAGCAAGGAACAGTCTTATTCATGGATCTTTTTGCAGTTGTAAAAGAATATTTGCTTCTGAGGTAGGGTTGTTGAGTCTATGATTATATACAACTACATTTTTTATGGGTATTATTAAATTACCCTCCAAGAGCCTTCACTAATTTATACTCCCATGGACAGTTTGACTGTTTCCTCACACTCTCACTAGTATTATCAAACTTGCAAACTTTTGACCATCTCCTAAATGAAAATGGGTATCTTATTATCATTTAATTTTGTGCGTGTATATACATATATATATAATTTTAACTATGAGTGGGGTTAAACAATTTTTAAAGTTTCTTAGCCATTTGTTTTTTTCCAAGTCTACTCTCCAACTTTTTTTTTAATATTGAGCTATTTTTAAAACTTCCTTGACAACTATATTCTTTATACTACCCATAAAGTTTTATATATATAATTATATAAAATTTATGATATATAAAGTTTAATATAACATTCAATAACTTTATACTATAAAATTCTCCAGCAGTTCAGTTCAGTCACTCAGTCATGTCCGATTCTTTGTGACCCCATGGACTGTAGCACACCAGGCCTCCCTGTCCATCACCAACTCCTGGAGTTTACTCAAACTCATGTCCATTGAGACGGTGATGCCATCAAACCATTTCATCCTCTGTCGTCCCCTTCTCCTCCTGCCTTCAATACTTTCCACCATCAGGGTCTTTTCAAATGAGTCAGTTCTTCACATCAGGTGACCAAAGTATTGACGTTTCAGCTTCAGCATCAGTCCCTCCAGTGAATATTCAGGACTGATTTCCTTTAGGATGGACTGGTTGGATCGCCTTGCAGTCCAAGGGACTCTCAAGTGTCTTCTCCAACACCACAGTTTAACAGCATCGATTCTTTGGCACTCAGCTTTCTTTATAGTCCAATTCTCACATCCATACATGACTACTGGAAAAACCATAGCTTTGACTAAACGGACCTCTGTTGGCAAAGTAATGACTCTGCTTTTTAATATGCTGTCTAGGTTGGTTGCTTCCTGTTGCTTCCTGACCTGCATACAGATTTCGTAGGAGGCAGGTCAGGTGGTCTGGTATTCCCATCTCTTTAAGAATTTTCCAGTTTGTTGTGATCCACACAGTCAAAAGTTTCATATATTAAGATAATTAGTATATTTTATCGTATATAATACATATATTTTCTAAGGCTTATAATTTGTCTTTTAACCTTTAACCTTGTTAATTACAATGGTTATAGTTACGTTTGAGTTTTTATACAATTAAATTTATCCATTTTTATCTTAATGAGTTCCAGGTTCTATGCAATGTATAGGAAGAAGTATAGAAGTATACAGATGTATATAGAAGTATACAGATGTATATAGATGTATACAGATGTATACAGATGTATATAGATGTATATAGAAGACTTTCCAAACTAAGTTGCTACTATAAAAGTGATCTCTTCCATTATGTTATTAAACTGGTTACTGTTTGCATATAGGAAACCTATTGATTTTTTAATATTTGTATGGTTAATAAGATGATGATTCTACTTGTGAAAGTATTTACAGTAATCAAACATTACCTTTGTAAGTCCAGAAGTTCACTTGCAACATCTGTTCCAATACTACCAGCACCAAGTAATATTTCCGTAGATGTTCCAGGCACACTAATAAAAGACTGTCTAGAGGATCCTAAATCATAACAAAAGATTCAACTGAGGACTTTAAAAAGTATATAACTTAATCAATATATTTTTTTCAATTCAAATATATCTCCTATTTCCCTCTTTAAAAGAAACAAACCAGCTGCATCCTAAAATGTTAGAAAGATTCCTGTTTACATTACAAACATTCTCATAATGGTTTAAGATGCTTATAAAGACTGATATGAATCAAGTATGTGGGAAGTCACTGAGGGGTCAATCATGACCTGTAACCCTTGAGTACAGACAGTTCCTTCACACTTTAACCTCCACACTAAAGGCAGAGCAATTCCATTTTTTTCCTTTTATTGATATATAGTTGATTTATAATATTGTTAGTTCCCAGTGTACAGCAAAGTGATTCAGTTGTACATATATATGTGTATCTATATTCTTTTTCAGATTCTCTTCCATTATAGGTTATTACAAGATATTACTACAGTTCCCTGTGCTATATAAGAAATTCTTATTATGTTACATATAGCTATGTGTATCTGTTAATCCCATACTCCTAATTTAACCCTCTCAACCCCACTATTTCCCCTGTGGTAACCATAAATTTGCTTTCTATGTCTGTGAGTCTATTTCTGTTTGGTAAATATGTTTAAGAGTATTATTTTTTTAGATCCCACCTATAAGTGATATCATATTTGTCTTTCTCTGACTTACCTCACTTAGTATGACAATCTCTGGGTCCATCCATATTGCTGCAAATCGCAATGTTTCATTCTTTTTTATGGCTGAATACGACTCTACTGTTAATATTTCCTAATACATTAATTTTTCTTAATGCAAATAATATATTAACATATTCCTGTGGTGAACAGCTATGATAACTTCCCCTTGGTGCTTTTCATGAATTGGACCAACAGACATTTAAGCGCTCTAATATACAAGGAACTATGCTAGCAGCTGCTGGTTCATAATAAGTAAAACACCATTTCTGCTCTTAAGGGACTCACAGTCTAGTGGTGAGCCAGTTGAGTGAACAACTTATTGCAATACAATAAAAGATTATAACAGAAGTGTGACCAAAGTACTGTGGGAATTCTGAGGAGGATAACTCAACCCATTGAAATCTTTTCAAGTTCACTTAGAAATTTTTCCCTCTCCAAGACAGATAAAGATGATAACTTTCTTAGTAATAAGTCTTCACACCTAAAACTAAGCTTACCTTCTGATGACTGAGAGCTGCAAGGAAGCAATGATGTTTCTCCAGCATCATTATGTCCCCTACAATTCAGAAACACCGTAGGTGATTTTTTTAAGGTGAAGGAAAATGTTAAAGCAACTACATTAAGCTCTGTGTATCTGAATGGCCAGTTCTTGACCCACTAGTGTTTTATATGCATATTGTTAATATCACCACCAGATATTGAGGTATTGATGTGCTAAGTACCAGGGCTTTTGCCAGATGCCATATTACCCTGTAATGTATATGTTCTCACAGATACAAATTCTCAGTTCATAGTCTAATGATAAGAAGGCAAGAGTTATTGGGATGAGTAATAGAATTATCAGGATGGGTAATTAGTACCTACTGTAAGTACTAACTGAACTGAACTGAACTGAACTGCAGGTACTAAGAATTGGAGGGGCTTTTTAAAAAAACTAAATATTTCAGATAAGGAAATAGAATTGGGTTGATAAAACCTTATAGCAATTTTAAATAAAACATAGAAAAATAATACTTGGAATGGGGCCATGCTAGCATATTGAGCATATCAAGAAAAGCTGGCTCTTTCTTTAGACCGACATAGCCATAGACCAGGGCTTGGAAGGCAGTGAATGGTCTGGATTTCTGCTTATCCCTCAGCCAAATATTTTTATACAAGTATATGTGGTCCCAAAGTTTAGAAGATGGACATGAAAAAATGATGTGGAGGCCAAAATGACTTCTAACAATTATGTGCTTATGTGCTTATTTGCTCAGTTATATCCGACAAAAGTCTTTGCAGCCCCATGGACTGTAGCCTGTCAGGCTCCTCTGTCCATGGGGATTCTCTAGGCATGAATACTGGAGTGGGTTGCCATGCCCTCCTTGAGGGGATCTTCCCAAGCCAGGGATCAAACTCAGGCCTGCCATATTGCAGGTGGATTCTTTACCATCTGAGCCACTAGTGAAGCCTTCTTACAATTATAAACAGTTTAAAGCCACATCCACAGTGTTTTTTGGAAGGACAAAAGAAGGTCATGAAGGGTAGGAAAAAACTGAATAAACGCATCTACTGTCACATTTTATACCAAGCCAAAAGGAATTTATTACAAAAGGGCAAACTTTTAGCTTAATTCTGAGAACTAATGCCAATGAGCAGTGAATGAATTACTCAAAATATATACTCAAGTTACAAAGCCAGGGGATCACATGGGTTTTTTTAAATTGAAGTATAGTTGATTTACAATGATTCATGTGTATAGCAAAGTGATTTTTCTTTTTCAGTTTCTTTTCCATTATATCATAGGTTATTAAAAGATATTGCATATAGTTCTCTGTGTGATATAGTAGGTCCTTGTTCATCTATTTTATATATAGTAGTTTGTATTTATTAATCATCAATTCCCAATTTATTCCCTCCCTTTCTTCTTTGGCAACTATGTTTGCTTTCTATGTGAGTTTCTTTCTATTTTGTAAATAAGTTCATTTGTGTAATTCTTTAATTAATTAATTTTTTGGAGGGTAAAATCTCAATTTTTTATTGAGATATAATTGACATAACATTATATTAGTTTCAGGTGTACAAGATAATGATTTAATATTTGCATATATTGAAAAATATTCACCACAAAAGTCTAATTAACACCTGTCATTGCACATAGTTACAATTTTTATCCTTGTGATGAGAACTTTTTAAAAAAATTAATTTTTTTGAATTGGAGTATAATTGCTTTACAATGTTTAGTTTCTACTGTATTTATAATTTTTAAAGATTCTATTAATATATGTAAGTGATATCATATATTTGTCTTTTTCTGTCTGACTTACTTCACTTAGTAGGATAATCTCTAGGTCTACTCATGTTGCTGCAAATGGCATTAACTCAAGTTATAAAGCCAGAGAATCAAATAGTTTTAATGACTTAGCAAGATGAAAGGAGAGAAACAAAGATACTCATTTGAAATTAATAAAAAGGTCTTAACAACATAAAATATTACTTACAAAACTAAAGTGTTGACAGACACAATATATTCCAGTTCTTTGGTCCAAGGATTTGTGAAACTAAACCACTGGCTTTTTAAAGTTACGAAAGACCCATCTTTTGCTCTGAATTTGTACGAATCTGTAAATATTTTCTCTTTACTCTGTAGAACTTAATAAGAAAAGATAATAATCAGCATAACAGTTTACCACTGTATAAATCAGTCCTTTAAGGATTAGCTCAAGGTTCAGATTTCACAGGAATGAAAAATTAAGAGCTGAAGCTATAATTAAAAAGTACTAAAAGACAACCCCACTCAAGGCATACCTGCTTTGTGCTTGTCAGTCAAATTACTATGGTCATCCTGATGAAAATATTCATAACAAGAAGTTCCCAAGAGTTCCTGAGGCAGATATCCTAAAATTGCTGTTGCCCTAGTTTTAAAATTAAAGGTAAAGTTTAGAATTGGTGAATGTATCCCCTTCTGGAAGATTGCTTTTCCATACATGGTCAGGACAGTAGAGATGTGGACCAGGAGATGAGTAACCCTTAGCTTCACTGGGCTCCCTTTGGCTGCCCTAGACCCAGATTAGAGTTGCAAAGCAGAATGGACACCCAGGCACCAGGCTGCTCCAGAGGCCACCTACCTAATCCACAGTATGCTGGTCTCACCATGCATCAATAAAACTGTGGCCATAGGCCATGCACAGTTTCTGCCCCACTGGCTAAGAAATATTTTAAGTTTACAATTTGGTTACAGATGTATCCATATCCTTATTTCATTTAAGCTTTATTTCCTATTCTAAAGCTTAAAAAAAAAAATCCAGCCATGCTACTAAGCCACATCTTTAGTAGCCTTAAATACCCCATTGAACTCTAATCAGTATGGCAAATAAATATTTACCTTTGATCAACATAGACAAATTTTCCATTAACTGCAAAACGGGTAATAAATTCAGTTGGTTTCACTTTAATCTCGCCGCTGTTCTGTGGGACAATATGTGGACGTAGTCTTCCAAAGGCAACAAGGCAGGTGAAATTACTCCTGTCTTTCTTATTGTCCCTTTCTTCTTCCATTCCAGCAATATTTGGAGGCCAGCTTCTCAAGTAACCAGTGCAGTGGATAGTACAGAATTTTCTGTGATCTAATTCAAAGGTTTAAAAAAAAGAGCATTTGTCAACTATATTGCAATAAAACTAAAAAAATATAAAAATTTTAAAAGCATTTCAATCATTATGAGTAAATTCATTACACTGACATTTATATTAGTTATGATTCTGCTAAGAAATAGCCTTTATGCTAAATATGAAAAGGAAATAGGTTGGCATTAAAAAGAAAGCATCGATCATGTTTACTTAACAACTTAATTCCTAATGGGTTATTTTTCTCAAGAACTAAACTATATGTCCTACATCAAAAGGATTGTTTTAATTTCAGTTTAAACAGATCCATAGCTATTTCATTATTTCCAAGTTAATTTTTTAAATTACAGTAATTTATATGTTAAAAACTGTTAAACTTCATACCCCCTTGCTCTTTGCTACAGAAGTATTATTTTCAGCTTATTTAAATTGTGGTATATTATAATTTATATTCATAAATTTAAAGGATACATGAATATATTCTTAAATTTCTTATGTTAGCATTTATAATGGCTAATAGATACATATTATAATATAGAAACATTTCAGGGAACATTCAGAGATATTTATCATAAAATGTATAAAAATAAAACTTGACTAAACTTTCAAAAAAAATCTAAAGCAATTAAGTCATAAGAAAACACTCATCAGACAGATTCAACCAGGTAAATTAAAAATTGGAAATAATCCATATGTGCAAATATCAGGAAATGCTTAAGAAAACAATAACAGTATAAAAGATAGGCAGTATACAGATTATGGCAATCTACAAAAAATCAACTTAAAGGTAAAAAAGAGGGGAGGAAAAAAACAGTTGTTTGTGATAAGATTTAGGAAAGACCAGAATAGTCATTGTTGTAAGTTGGCACTTTTTGCTCAGTTTTTACAAATCTGAGTAAAATAAATTTTACTGTTATTACAAATCTTCAAAAACATTTTTTTGATGGAAGATGATACGGGTTGTCTTATTAAGATAGCAACTAATAATAATAGCAAAGGTGTAAAGAACACTTTACACGCCATGCTCTAAATTCTTGGTATAATTCATTTAATCTTCTTAATTAAAAGACGCTTGCTCCTTGGAAGAAAAGCTATGACAACCTAGACAGCATATTAAAAAGCAGAGACTTCACTTTGCAGACAAAGGTCCATTTAGCCAAAGCTATGGTTTTTTAGTAGTCATGAATGGATATGAGAGTTGGACCATAAAGAAGGCTGAGCACCAAAGAATTGATGCTTTCAAACTGTGGTGCTGAAGACTCTAGGGAGTCGCTTAGACAGCAAGGAGATCAAACCAGTCAGTCCTAAAGGAAATCAACCTTGAATATTCACTGGAAGGACTGATGCTGAAGCTGAAGTTCCAATACTTTGGCCACCTGATGCGAAGAGCCAACTCATTGGAAAAGATGCTGATGCTGGGAAAGTTAAGGGCAGGAAGAGAAGGAGGTGACAGGGGATGAGATGGTTGCCTGGCATCACTGACTCAGTGGACATGAGTCTGATCAAACTCTGGGAGATAGTGAAGGACAGGGAAGCCTGGAGTGCCTCAGTCCATAGGCTCGCAAAGAGTCAGGCTTGACTGAGTGACTAAACAACAAAAACAATATTTCTATGAGGTTCTAATACTATCCCCACCATCTTAGGAAACTGAGAGTTACTTCCAAGGTTACAGCAGGGAAGGCTGGAGCTTGGGGTTTCCATCCAGACAGGCTGCCTCCAAAACTCCCTCTCTGAACCACTGTTCTGGTGCTATTTGATGGAAGTGAGCGCTGTCACAGCAGGTATTCAAACAGAAGCCTGAGTGATGGAGAGGGAGGGCTATAAAAAGGTGCTCCAACAGGGAACAGCCAGTGCAAGCAGACTCAAGAGTGAGCAGTCAGAAGTGGCTGGGGCACCCTCTGTCACGGGGACGTGTCTGGAGAATAAAGCAGGGAACAGACAGTTTAGCTCTTGTAAGCCCTGCAAAGCGTTAGTTAGCTGCTCAGTCATGTCTGACTCTTTGTGATTCCATGGTCTGAAGCCCTCCAGGTTCCTCTGTCCATGGAATTCTCCAGGCATGAACACTAGAGTGGGGAGACACCTATTCCCTTTTCCAGGGGATCTTCCTGACACAGGGATGGAACCCAGATCTCCTGCATTGCAGGCAAAGTATTTCCCGTCTGAGCCAAAGGATCTTGTATTCAACACTTAACAGACATCAACAGTCTCCACGACCCACAGATGCCTTAAATTACAAGTTGTTATCTCTTTCAACCCCAAACCAAGTCTTGATCACTTCTTCCCTATCCTGCTTTATGGCACCACAATCAACCCAGGTAGTTAAATAAAAAATCTGGGCTCCTCCCTTTACCTCACCCAATATCCAAGATACCTTAAAGGAATTAAAGATTAGCATAAATACAAGGTTTTCATTTATACTAACAAAACTAGATCACAGTCAAAAACAAAAAGGCTGGGGCTTCCCCGGCAGTTCACTGGTTAAGACTCTACCTTCCAATGCTGGGAGCACAGGTTTGATCCCTGGTCAGGAAACTAAGATCCCACATGCCATGCAGTGCAGCCAAAAATTTGAAAAATAAAATAAAAAGTAAAAAGGCTTATGCCTGTGACAACATGGGCGGACCCTGAGTGTATTATGATGAGTCAGATGGAGAAAGACAAACACCATCTAATTTCACTCATATTTGGAATATGGAAACAAAAAACAAAATAAATGTACAAACCAAATCAACCAAAAACAAACACATAGATAAAGAGAACAGAGCAGTAGTTACCAGAGGGGAAGGGGAGGAGGGGAGGACAAAGTGAAGGCAAATCAATTGTGTGGTGAAGGATGAAACCAAATCTGAGTGGTGAGCACACTGTAATGTATACAGAACTAGAAATACAATGTTGTACACATGAAACATATAATGTTATAAACCAAAGTTACCTCAATACAAAAATAAATAAATAAATAAACTTTAAAAAAAGCTTATAGGGACTTCATGGTGGTCCAGTGGATAAGACTCAGTGCTCCCAATCCTGGAGGCCTGGGTTCGATTCCCGGTCAGGGAACTAGATCCCACGTGCTGCAAGCAGCTAACACCTGGTACAACTAAATAAATAAATAAATATGAAAAAGGAAAAGGCTTATACACTGAGTTAGACATTTCTGATTTCTTGCAAATTTACAAAAGATACTAACTAAAAATATTCTGTGTGCATGTGCTAAGTTGTGTTTGACTCTTTGTGACCCCATGAACTTGGGCCTGCCAGGCTTGTCTGTCCATGGGATTTTCCAGGCAAGAATACTGCATTGGGTTGCCATTTCCTATTCCAGGCTCAACTGAAAACACAGATTGGAAAGTTTTATATTAATCTATGGAATCTCATCCTATAGAACGTAGCCTTTGACTTCAGTTCTCTAACAATAGTGTTACCAACAATTTCTAAGTTACCCTGTTCCTCAGTTCCCACCTTGAACATTCATTCAGTTGGCAGATTTCTAGATGGGATTGTGTAATTCCATCTACTGATGGAATTTGATCCATTTGATCAATTATCTAAAGTTTAAAAAAAAATCCCATTAAAAAACACTTTTATCCCCAAAATCCTTTAGACTTTTACCTAAATATTGGGATCATGGGCCTCAAACCTTACCAAACTAATCATTTACATTAGCTCCACAAGGTAGATTCATACGCAATCTACTCCATGATTTTAAAAAGAAAAAAAAAAATCCAAGCACTGATATAAGCCACAGGACAGCTTTTCAAAATCCTTTCAAAAGGATTCAAAAGTCTTTATGAACGCTTTCTTCCAGAAGTTGCGGGATGGGTCTCTCAACTTGATATCTTGCTGGCTTAGTTTGAATTCTCACAGAAGCTGATCCTGAGACAAGGATTCAAGTACAAGAAGTAGGTTTGGGAGGTGCTCCTAGGGAGCTCAGTCAAGGAAGTAAGACAGGAAAGACAAAGAAACTAATAGTAGATCCATTTTCCAATAGGTCGCAACTTTGAGAAAACTGAAGCTTAACTATTGGGGCATTCTGGGAGAAAAATGGGGAACAAAAACGTCGGAGTTATGTGGCCTGAAGTGCCTCAAGGAACAGGAGAGCAAGGATATTGAGAGTTAACTTAGGCAGGTTGATAAGGAGTCCAAGCCTAAGGCCCTTTCAAGGAGGAGGTAAACATTCTTTCTTTTTTACATTCTTTTGCCTTAGACAAGATACTGTTCATAGGCAGCAGTATCTCTTGTCCAAGGACATGCTTTTTTTTTTTTTTTTTTTGAGTTTTGGGTAAAAACTCCATAGTCTTGAGCTCTGGGTTTACCTGTTCCTTCTGGCTAATCTCGTGTTGATGTCATTCCAGTATGTATGTTATGGGAAAGGGTCTGGGCAAAATTCTCACAGCCTTGAGGTATTTTTTTATCTATTCCCAGCAGCTCCTTGAGAAGTATATAAGGCCCCACTTAAATTAGTGAGGTGGGTACTCTCCTGCCCCTTTATGGTGTCTATCAGATGTCAGAAGGCTTTTTTTTTTTTTTTTTGTCGCTTTCACTTTAAATCCACACAAAGCTCTGAGTGACTGAGACTGTCTTTGGTCCTGAAGTTAAATCTCTTTCAGAGACCACGAATCCAATGGCACAGTTGACTGTTCATCACTAGATGTCAGTATTTATATATCAGCTGCCCTCACTCAGTGGGTGGGGGATGCTCCCAGGCAGTGCTGCCCTGCCAGGAGTGGAGGCCTGCCTCCTGCTGATACAGGCAGAACTGTCTCTAAGGACCAGAGAAAGAGGTCAAGTAGAGGGTCACGAGTGTTGGACAGTGGAAGCCAAGTGGCATGAGAGGATGCTGGGTTCTGATAACTCCCACACTTGCAGAAGAAGCCAATGGATTACTGATATTCTTGCCAAGATAAATTTAAGGAATATCTGAGCTATTTGGTAACAATCATTCATCCCTAGCAGCCTTTGATTTCACAAGTGGAGGTACATGAGCAATCTTATCCTTGTCTTAAAAGCTTTTTGAAAGTTTGAATGCATGGCATTCATGTTACAATTAGGGTCGAGATAAGGTTTTTAATGCCAATCATATTTTTTAAACAGACTTTTTATTATGGAAAATCTCAAATATCCACAAAATCAGAGAGAACAGTCACTCGAGTGACTCATGGCCAATCTTGCCTTTCCATAAACCTTAAAGTCATTTTCAATTAGCCTAAAAAGGGCTGCTTTCTAGTCTCTCTTCTTTTAAATTTAAATATAATGAAGGCAAAAACTCATCAAAAATATGATGAGACAAAAAATAAGTGATTGCCAGAGGTAGTCTGGGGAAGAGATGAATAGACAGAGCAGAGAGAATTTTTAGGGCAGTGAAAATACTCTGTATGGTATTACAACGATGACCAAGATTGAACCCTAAGGTAAAGTAATGGGCTTCAGGTGACTATGATGTGTTAACATACTATATATATATATATGCCATATATACAACAGCATTCTGGGTGGAAGATTCAGTTGATAATGGAGGAAGCTATACATGTGTGGGGACAAGGGATACATGGGAAACCTCTGTACCTCCCTCTCAATTGTGTTGTAAATCTCAACCTGCTCTAAAAAAAAAAATAGTTTTAAACAATAATTTAAAAATTTAACTGTAACTGACGTGTCATGGTAAAAAGGAAGAAAAACACCTTTGCTAACTATAGGCTTTTCTCATTAATAGGGAGTGGTCTTAAAACACAGTGAATTCCACTGGCTAATCATTATTGGAAAAAACAATTTAGTAGCAACTCTACACAAAAATGAAGGCAAAAGGAGAAGAGGGAGGCAGAGAATGAGATGGTTAGATAGTATCACCAACTCATTGGGTGTGAGTTTGAGAAAACTCTAGGATAGTGAAGGACAGGGAAGCCTGGAGTGCTGCAGTCTACAGGGTCACAGAGTCAGACGTGACTTCAAGACTGGACAACAACTATGTAAAATCTAATCATTTCACTTGGCAGACACTCCCTTTGGTTAAAGTAGAATATAAAAGTGTCCCACGAGTGGGACACCATCCGTGCGGCCAGTCAGGGCTACATTCTGAGTTACCGCCTCCTGACCCAGGCAACTGTCTGTACGCCTGTCTACATACAGTCTCCCCAACTTCCAACTCTTCCACCGGTGAGGCAGGGCCTCGCCATCAGAATAAGACATATGCTTTGTCACCTTAGTCGCTCAGTCATGTCTAACTCATTGTGACCCCACGGACTGTAGTCTGCCAGGCTCCTCAGTCCATGGAATTTCCCAGGCAAGATACTAGAGTGGGTTGCCACTCCCTTCTCCAGTGGATTTTCCCAACCCAGGTATCGAACCTGTGTCTCCAGCAATGCAGGCAGATTCTTTATCATCTGAGCCACCAGGGAAGCCCTGAAGAAGGGCCCATCTGATGGCTAAGATGCCCTCACTGTTCCTGAGGCCAAACAGGGCTCATGCTTTTGGCGCAGAGCTCTGGAGTGTTAAGTGAAATACTTGGTCAGGCACTTGAGCAGATTAAAAAGTCCTTTTTGAAAAGGTGTTTGACTCTGACTGCAGGCCTCTGTGTGGCCTAGCCTGGCAGGGGAATGAACGTCCGTGTGTGGGCAGGGATAGATTCCTAGAGCAGGAGCCAAGCCCCTGGCTGTGTGTCTGCTGCAGAAATCATCTAGAATGGACCTCTTTCATTAACAACCTTTGGCATCTAGGAAGCTACTCCAGTTGGTAGCACAGCACAGTGGAAAGAACACAGATTTTAAGGCCGGATTCCTGATTCTGCCACTTTCTGTGTGACTTCCAACAAGTTACAGAATCTTTTCAGGCTTTGGGTCTTCTCATTTGCAAGACTGGGATGGTTTGCACAGGACTGTTATGCAAATGAAAGTAGGTTACTTATGCAAAGTGCTGGGCATACAGATTTTAAATAATTACTGATTCTCTTCTTGCTCTTTGACTTTCCTTCTCTTCTTTCTGAGCCACAAATAACAGCTTACATTTATTGAGTGCTGTCTAGGAGCCAAGCACTGCCTTAGCCACATGTAATCCTCACCTCACCCCCATGTGGTGCTGTTATTCCAGCCATTACATCCGTCTGCTTGGGCTGCCATATAAAATATCAGAGACTGAGTGGATGAAATAATAGAAATTAACTTTCTCACAGTTCTGGGAGCTAGCGGTCCTAGATCAAAGTGTTGGAGAGTTTGGTTTCCCCCAAGGCCTCCCTCTGGCTTGTAGATGGTCTACTGTTTCCCCACATGGCCCTAACCTCTTTGTGTGTGTACCCCAGTGTCTCCTCCTCTTCTCATGATGACACCAGCCACATCGGATTAGGCCCCCACTCTTATGACCCTAATGGCAGAAAGCGAAGAGGAACTAAAGAGCCTCTTGATGAAAGTGAAAGGAGAGTGGACAAGCTGGCCTAAAACTCAACATTCAAAAAACGAAGATCATGGCATCCAGTCCCATCACTTCATGGCAAATAGAGGGGGGAAAAGCGGAAACAGTGGCAGATTTTATTTTCTTGGGCTTCAAAATCACTGTTGACAGTGACTGCAGTCATGAAATTAAAATATTCTTGTTCCTTGGAAGGAAAGCTATAACAGACCTAGACAGCATATTAAAAAGCAGAGACCTCACTTTGCAGACAAAGGTCCATATAGTCAAAGCTATGGTTTTTCCAGTAGTTACGTATAGATGTGAGAGTTGGACCATGAAGAAGGCTGAGTGCCTGAGTTAATGCTTTTGAATTGTGGTGTTGGAGAAGACTCTTGAGAGTCCCTTGGACTGCAAGGAGATCAAACCAGTCAATCCTAAAGGAAATCAACTCTGAATATAAATTGGAAGGATTGATGCTGAAGCTGAAGCTCTAATCCTTTGGCCACCTGATGGGAAGAGCTGATTCACTGGAAAAGACCCTGATGCTGGGAAAGAATGAGGGTAGCAGGAGAAGATGACTGGATAGTATCACTGACTCAATGGACATGAGTTTGAGCAAACTCCAGGAGATAGCAAAGGACAGGGAAGCCTGGGGTGTTGCAGTCCAGGGAATCAGAAAAATCTGAGTGACTGAATAGCTTATGATCTCTGCTGCTGCTGCTGCTAAGGCACTTCAGTCATGTTCAACTCTGTGCAACCCCATAGATGGCAGCCCATCGGCCTCCTCTACTCTGGGATTCTCCAGGCAAGAATACTGGAGTAGGCTGCCATTTCCTTCTCCAGGGGCTCTTCTGAATCCAGGGTTCCAACCCTCATCTCCTGCATTGGCAGGTGGAGCTTTTACTCCTGAGGTACTAGGGAAGCCCTATTGTCAAAGACTAACTGTATATGTTCAGTCATGGGCTGTCCTAGAATTTGACAAAAACTGAAATGAAAATTCAAGGTGAAAGATAGGACAAGCCTAGACAAGGTAGAGTCCTACCACCGATTTGTGACTTGGAGTTCCATTTTTCAAGATAAATTGTAATATGCCAATTTAATAAACATACATTTATTGTCAGCAAAGCCCAGATTCCTTTGGTTCCCACTGCAGAGCCTTTTCAGAAATACTTATGAGAATTACCATAGAAAAAATGATCCAAGGTGTTTGCTGTCTTGGTCAGCTGGGCCCCCCATAATAAATACTACAGGCTGAGTGGCTTAAACAACAGAAATTTATCTCTTCACAGTTCTGAGCCTGTAGTTCTGAGATCAGGACAGCAGCATAGTTGACTTCTGGCTTGCAGACAGCTATCATCTCACTGTGTGGTCACAGACTACAAAACTTCTGGGCTTCCCTCTTAGAAGGGTGCTAAATATAGCATGAGGGCCCCACCCTCATGACTTCATCTAAATCTAATTATATCTCAAAGGTCCTATCCAAATACTACCACATTGGGCTTCAACATATGAATTTTAGGGACACAATTCAGTCCATGTGTGCACGTGTGCTAGGTTACTTCAGTCATGTCTGACTCTTTGCTACTTTATGTAATGTATCCCGTCATGCTCTGCTATCCATGGGATTCTCCAGGCAAGAATATTGGAGTAGGTTACCATTTCCTACTCCAGAGGCTCTTCCTGATCCAGAGATTGAACCCACATCTCCTGCATTACTGGCGAATTCTTTACTACTGAGCCACCTGGGAAGCCCTGAGAATCTCATACTTCGAGTTTAAAGCAATGGCTCTCAAAAAGAATAGACGGGTTGAAAATCAACCTTGTGGAGTTGCAAGGTTTAGAAGCAAAGAGTAAGATGCTAGGCCAGGGGGTGAGATCCAGTTTTACAGAAGTTAAATGGTTATAACTGGGCACTAGCCATGCACCATGACAAAGAGATGACTGAAATATTAGTACTGAATAAGTACATGTGGAAAATCTGCTTTTCCCAGAAGGAGAGAGAAACTAATTTGGCAATCCTTAAAAGACTTAAAAGCCTTGATAGTGTTAGCCTCTACTCAAGTTACAACTTGCATCAAACATCAAAGAGATTTCAGCTGTGTTGAGGTGGTTGCATTGGCCGCCATGTTTTCTCTCATATGGATTGCTGTGTAGATTAGGTGATTCATTTATAACTGGATCTATTCAACATGGAATTGATTCATCAGAGCCATAATTATTGGATAAATAAATGCTTTTTACCTCAGTATTTGCCTTGACCAGTTCAGTTCAGTCACTCAGTTGTGTCTGACTCTTTGCAGCCCCATGGACTGCAGCATGCCAGGCTTCCCTGTCCATCACCAACTCCCGGAGTTTACCCAAACTCATGTCCATTGAGTTGGTGATGCCATCCAACCATCTCATCCTCTGTCATCCCCTTCTCCTCCCGCCTTCAATCTTTCCCAGCATCAGGGTCTTTTCTAGTGAGTCAGTTCTTTGCATCAGGTGGCCAAGGTATTGGAGTTTCAGCTTCAACATCAGTCCTTCCAATGAACATTCAGGACTGATTTCCTTTAGGATGGACTGGTTTGATCTCCTTGCAGTCCAAGGGACTCTCAAGTCTTTTCCAACACCACAGTTCAAAAGCATCGATTCTTTGGTACTCAGCTTTCTTTATAGTCCAACTCTCACATTCATACATGACTACTAGAAAAACCATAGCCTTGACTAGACAGACCTTTGTTGACATCCATACATGACTACTGGGAAAACCATAGCCTACCTGGATCATACAGCTTATTTTTTAATAGAAAATATTAGGACATTAATTTTACATCCATGCCTCGAATCACTTGATATTTCAAAAAGATGATACCTTTCTTCTTTGAGTTGGGTAAGTATTCATGCTCTTCTTTGACAGAGATTTTGCAACTCTTGATTCGACAGAAAAAAGATCGTCTTGAGCCAGAATACACATGATTCTTACTTGTGTGGAAATTACTGTGAACTTGCAAAGCAGCTTTCATAATGCAAGGAGGCAAGAGAATAGGAAAAAAATAATGTTTTCAAATAATTTTTAAATGTATTTCATCATGTGTTCTGGTCATCTATGGTTATTGACATCATTGTACAGCAAACCCCAAAGTGAAACAAACCAAAAAATGTATTATAATCACTTGCAATTTATCTTTATATTTTTCCCCAGGGGGGCAGATAGTAAAGATAACATAAACAAAATAAAAATTACATGAAAAAACTTAACTAAAATAGTATCAGTGGCATAAAACATCATTATTTTATATGATAAACAATTATTAGGCAATAAGTAGTTTCAGAGAAAAGAAGTATTTCTGGAAAAGGTAGAGAATATGTATACTTCCCAAGAACAATTATACAAGGTCTTTCACATTGAGAAGACCTGACACATTTGAGAAAGAGAATAGTTATCCCTCAGCAAATAACTAAATAATAAAAAAACTCCAGAAATTTTTTTATCCCAAATGACACTTTCCAATAAAGATTTTATTAGCATATGAAAGCTAGAGACTATGAAGTAATCATATTTTCCCAAAAGCATCTTCATATATTTGCTTTGATACATGAATTCTCTATATAGCGATATTTTTAAAACTGAGGTTGATGATTACAAAGTTGTTAAATAATTCTCCCCTTGATAAAACTATAATTAGCTAACTTTTCAAAAAATGATATTGCTGTACTTTTAAGTAAGAATTATATTCTCATAAAATGATAAGGCTGAAATGAGTACTTACCTTTGGCATCTATTAGCTTCTCTCTGGGTGAAATATCAGAGGAAGAAAGTTGTTCCTTTACTTTGGAAACATCTTTTGGATGTAAGAAGTCAAATAAGCTTTGTCCAATCAAACTAGCCTATTTATAAGGTAGAAGTTCATTTAAAGTCAGTATCATGTTGTTTCTATGTTTCCTCAAACAAATTATACTGTTTCTTTGGTTAAAGTGGCTTTTTCTTAAGCTTGGATACATCAGCTAAACTGGGTGAAGTTACCTTAGTGTTAAAAGCAGAGTAAAACTTGTAGGCAAAAAAAAAGTACATATACACAGACCCATAATTGGATACACACAAATCACATACACACACCTAATAACTAATATTTTATTTAAACTTAATCATTAGTAAAAGTGGTAAAGAAAAAAAAAGTGGGCTTCCTGGGTAGCTCAGTTGGTAAATAATCCACCTGCAATGCAGGAGACCCCAGTTCGATTCCTGGGTCAGGAAGATCTGCTGGAGAAGGGATAGGCTACCCACTCCAGTATTCTTGGACTTCCCTTGCGGCTCAGCTGGTAAAGAATCCACCTGCAATGAGGAAGACCTGGATTTGATCCCTGGGTTGAGAAGACCCCTGGAAAAGGGAAAGGCTACCCACTCCAGTATTCTGGCCTGGAGAATTCCATGGACTGTATAGGCCATGGGGTCGCAATGAGTCAGACACAACTGAGCAAATTTCACTTTTCACTTTCACTTTCATTGGTAAAAGTAAAAATATTATATTACAGAATAATATAAAAGACACAGAATATTTATGATCTCATGATGTGACTCAGAAATTTACCATACTGCCTTAAAAAATTACCATACTATTTGGTAAACCAAACCCAACTTGGTACACCTCCTACTTGGCATTTCACTTCTCCCCACATGCAGAGCATTCCTTGGCCCATGACTTTGTTTGCATGGTCTCATCACCTGGAAATCACTACCTCTTCTCTATAAATTCAGCTCCCTGGTCAAGCTAGCCAATTGCCTTTTACTCCCTAACTTCTAAGATTCCCTCTCCAAACCTGAAATGTCTTCCTCCTCCTCTCTGCTCTAAACTAGCAGACATTCTACTTCACATGTGAAGCCCACAGTGATCACTCTCTTCTGAACTCATTACTCAAGTAGACCTTCCTATGGAAGGCAGAACAAATGGACCAGCTGGTCCAAGTGGCCTGGAGTGCTTGGCAGTTAGATCAGTATAGTTCAGTCACTCAGTCATGTCCAACTCTTTGCGACCCCAGAGACTGCAGCACACCAGGCTTCCCTGTCCATCATCAACTCCCGGAGCTTGCTCAAACTCATGTCCATTGAGTTGGTGATGCCATCCAACCATCTCATCCTCTGTTGTCTCCTTCTCTTCCTGCCTTCAGTCTTTCCCAGCATCAGGGTCTTTTCCAGTGAGTCAGTTCTTCACATCAGGTGGCCAAAGTATTACAGTGTCAGCTTCAGCATCAATCCTTCCAGTGAATATTAAGGACTGATTTCCTTTAAGATGGACTGGTTGGTTCTCCTTGCAATCAAGAGTCTTCTCCAACACCACAGCTCAAAAACATCAATTATTCGGCACTCAAGCTTTCTTTATAGTCCAACTCTCACATCCGTATATGACTACTGGAAAAACAATAGGCTGATGTATAAATCAGATTGCTAGTTTTTTTTCTTTTTTTTAAGGCAGTTAGATAGCTCTACTTAAAAAAAAAAGCTAGCAATCTGATTTATATACTTTAGTCTATCGTGTGATTGGCTAATATATAAGTCTATGCCCAGAACTCTGCTTCAGAGCAAATTAGTTTTTTTTTTTTTTAATTGAAGTATAGTTGATTTACAATGTTGTACCAATCTCTGCTATACAGATAGATCAGATTTCTGAAGCTGAAAAGCTGAGGACAAGACCCTGTACCATGGGGATCCCGAAGTCCTCCTGAGCAGTCAGTGAATCTCTTGGTCTCTGAAATGCAAAGTCAGTGTCCAGTGGGACTGGACTCCATGTCACTAATTTGGAACTTAAGAGCTATCTTCAACTGTCAAGTATCTTGGTGTGTACCTATGTGAGTGATGTTCTCTATTTCTAATTAGAAAATATAATAATCAAATCAGCTGCATGATTCCTTTGGTCTTCACTCCTTTCACATGTAGGCTCATACTATCTATTTCTTTTACTCAACTCATTATCTATGAATGCCTTCCATCTCTCCATATTTTCAAGTTTTGGGGAGAATATAGGCTGAGATTGATGAGAGCTATTTATGATCAAAGCTGTTATCTGTATATATATTACATATTATATTATTATACTGTATTTCTGTTTTAAAGGAGACCCCAAGTACTAGTTTATTCTCTCTGTTGGTTTCAATCCTATAGTTTTTGAGTAACTAGTTTAAATTAAATGGTGTTCAAAAATGAGGAGACAAATCAATCACAGTGCTGGTTAAATAAAGGATGTATTTCAGAATTTGTTGCCAGAGCCTAGAGCCGAAGCTGTTTTGCAATGCATATAGCTTAATAAATATTAATGCTCTCTCTTGGAGGAAACAGGCAAGGGTGACTAATACCTTTCCAGCACTCAAATATGATATCTTATTTAATGTGTTTATATCCTGAAAAACAGGTATAATCATGATTTCCACTTTTTACATAGGAGGAAGGTGAGGTTCAAGAAAATGAAAGAACTTGCTAAAGGAAGGAAATACTCCTGTCAGTAACAAAAATTCATACTCCTTCTACATATCTTGCCATCTCTCTTGAAATTCTAACTCAGCAGAACCCAATCCCACAACCCAGGGGGAAGAAAGAGTTCAGAAAAAGAGCTTCAAAATAAACATAGTAAGAAATATTCTCAGTTTTGGATACCTGATCATAATTAAGTATTTTGGAGACCGATTTAGAAACGAAGAGAATTTTTCCTCTTTCACATCCAACCACAAATAGGAAGCCTTCTGCAGTCTAGGATTTAAAAATATAATACAAGGTGAATATTTTAAAAGATCTTGAGGGAAATGTGGTTCACTGATTTATGTAGGTATAGACATTAGATTTATTTTGCTCTTCTTGATGTATTAACCTACCCACAGTTTAAATTCTAACGAGCATTGTAAACAATTCAAAAACAAGTTAATTTGATTGTTAATGGGTAGAGTTTCTTTTGAAGGTGATGATAATGGTCTAAAATTGCACTGTGGGAGTTTCCTGGTGGACCAGCGGCTAAGAGTCCATGCTTCCAATGCAGAGGGCCCAGGTTCAATCCCTAGTCTGGGAACGAGATCCCACATGCCACAATTAAGACTTTTCAAGCCTCAACTAAAGATCACATGTACCACAGCTAAGACCCGGTGCAGCCAAATAAATAAATATTTAAAATTTTTCCTTAAAAATGATAAGAGTTGCATTGTGATTATGATTGCATAACTCTGTGAATATACTAAAAACTATATGGTATGTGAATTATCTCAAAGAAAGGAGTTAAACAAAAAATAAAATAAAAGATCTTCTGTCTCTCTCATACATACACATTCAGATTTTGAGAAAATTATTGTAGCAATAAAACTAAAGAGTAGTCATAATAGCTAGTAAAGTTAATTTTAAGAAATTTTCTCATTATATAAAAAGATTGATAACATCAAATTGAACTCCAGTCAAAACTAATGTTTTTGATCTGGAAAGTTCAGGCATGTATTATTAAATTGAAATATTTCATAATATAAAAATTACCTGTGTCAAATTCTATACTCATATAGAAACTCTGTAAACATATCAAAACACATCCATAACAGTTGCCTGTGGATGTGTTGAGATGGAAGGACTGTGCAGACTGGGATAAAGGACGCATCAGGAATACTATATTTGAATTCAGCTGTTCAGATAAAAAAGGGGCTCTTAAAAAAATTAAAGGACAACGATAACCCTATATGCAAAACAGAAAAAGAGACACAGAAATACAGAACAGACTTTTGAACTCTGTGGGAGAAGGTGAGGGTGGGATGTTTCAAAAGAACAGCATGTATACTATCTATGGTGAAACAGATCACCAGCCCAGGTGGGATGCATGAGACAAGTGCTCCGGCCTGGTGCACTGGGAAGACCCAGAGGAATCGGGTGGAGAGGGAGATGGGAGGGGGGATCGGGATGGGGAATAAGTATAAATCTATGGCTGATTCATATCAATGTATGACAAAACCCACTGAAATGTTGTGAAGTAATTAGCCTCCAACTAATAAAAAAATTAAAAAAATAAATAAATAAATAAATTTTAGAAAGAGAAAAAAAAAAATTAAAGGACAAATGTATATAAAATCTTTCTATTTAGTCATACTAAGGCATAAAGCCTGGTAGTAACAGCATAAGATCAAGAAACATATTGCCTCCAGGGGGCAGGATAAGCCAATGACATGGTCATATTTTCCACATCAAATAAACCTCTAGACCAGTGAATCTGATGCATCTGAAATGATGAGGACAGAAAATGGCAAAGCATTGACTAACAACCACTCAGTAAGCAGTGGCTGGCTCTGCAGAGGACAGGATCCTGAAGGAATTGAGTACAAGATAGATGGCTTTGAAGAGGGGGGTAATAGTGGGGTACAGAGCTTACAGTGTGGGAGGTGAGCTTGTCAGGAAGCATAGGAGCTTAGCGTTAAAGACTAGCTATACTCTCTGCTTTGGAATAAGCCCATCCTCTGCCTCTACATTCATTAGCTCAAACTAATAAGACACGGGCTTCCCTGGTGCCTCGGATGGTAGAAAATCAGCCTGCAATGCGGGAGATCTGGGTTCGATCCCTGCATTGGGAAGATCTCCTGGAGGAGGGAATGGCAACCCACTCCAGCATTCTTGCCTGGAGAATTCCTTGGACAGAGGAACCTAGCGGGCTATGGTCCAGGAGGTTGCAAAGAGTCGGACACAACTGACACAGTTACTTGTATAACTTAAATTTTTATCTTGAAGGAAATTTGGCATAATATAGATTCCTGTACGTTTACAACAGTAAGTGAACTGAAGAAAATCTTCCTCCCATTCAGACAAAAATGCAAGGACAATACAACTTAAACAAGCATTTCTCTTTACTTACCTTAAGAATTAAGTGTCTGAGCTCATTATCGTGAATGAATGAAGGTCTGTAATTATTTCCTGTGTAAGAACTTGTCATACCTAAAAATAAAGAAGTCATGTAGTTAACTGAAAATCAAGTAGAGATGGAAATATAGTAAATGCTCAGTGAATATTAGCAATTCTGGGGCTGCTATTGGTGATGACAAGGATGATGGTATTTTCTCTTCTAGCACACTCTAAGATCTCTTCTATAATCATTCTCTTTCTTTCTTGTTACTAGATTGCAATTTCCTGCTTTCATATTTGAACTTATTAGTTCTTATTAGAACTTATTAGTTCTTAGAGCTACTTATTCCTTTATACACAAATGTACGGACAGTAAAAGCTGCATATTGAAGAGATAAAAATGCAATATATTATCTATAACATTATAATAACATGCAACAATATTCAAGACTTTGGTTATTTTATAATTTCTTAGCTTCCTAAAACTGATCATATGGTGATCCAGTGGTTAAGGGAATCTGCCTTGCAATGCAGGAGATGTGGGTTCAATTCCACATCTGGTTGGGGAACTAAGATCCCATACGCCTTGGAGCAGCTAAGCCCACTTATGCGCCACAACTACTGAAGCCTGAACGCTCTGGAGTCCGTGTGCACAACTAGAGTGTCCAAGCACAATACGGAAAGAGTGTACATGATGTAACAAGGATCCCGCATGCTACAACTAAGACCAGAGGTAGCCAAATAAATAATAAAAAATACTCCTTTCAAAAAACAAAAAACCACCTGATCATATGAATTATCCTGAATAGGGAGATTATTGAATCCTAAGCAAATTTTATGGTTTCATAGAATTTTCTACATGACCCTTTAAAGACTATATGGAGACTTCTGACAGTATATAAAATGTATAAAATATAAGTGAAATCATCAATTTTAAGCCCTTTCACAGAGTTCATTGTATTGATAGGAAAGTCTCTAAAGCAACCAGAAGAGTTTGGAAAAGGGTAAGGAATGATCAGATCAGTTCAATTAAGTTCAGTTGCTCAATATTGTCTGACTCTTTGCGACCCTAGAGACTGCAGCACACCAGGCCTCCCTGTCCATCACCAACTCCCAGAGCTTGTTCAAACTCATGTCCATCGAGTCGCTGATGCCATCCAACCATCTCATCCTCTGTCATCCCCTTCTCCTCCCACCTTCAATCTTTCCCAGCATCAGGGTCTTTTCCAATGAGTCAGTTATTCGCATCAGGTGGCCAAAGTATTGGAGTTTCAGCTTCAACATCAGTCCTTCCAATGAATATTCAGGACTGATTTCCTTTAGGATGGACTGGTTGGATCTCCTTGCAGTCCAAGGGACTCTCAAGAGTCTTCTCCAACACCACAGTTCAAAAACATCAATTCTATGGCACTCAACTTTCTTTATAATCCAACTCCCACATCCATATATGACTACTGGAGAAAACATAGCTTTGACTAGACAGACCTTTGTTGCTTTTTAAAATGCTGTCTAGGTTTGTCATAGAGCAAGGAGCAAGCGTCTTTTAATTTCATGGCTGCAGTCACCATCTGCAGTGATTTTGGAGCCCCAAAAAATAAAGCCTCACGGTTTCCATTGTTTCCCCATCTATTTGCCATGAAGTGATGGGACTGGATGCCATGATCTTTGTTTATTGAATGCTGAGTTTTAAGCCAGTTTTTCCACTCTCCTCTTCGACTTTCATCAAGAGGCTCTTCAGTTCCTCTTCGTTTCCTGCCGTAAGGGTGGTGTCATCTGTGTATTTGAGGTTTTTGATATTTCTCCCTGGAATTTGATTCCAGCTTGTGCTACATCCAGCACGATGATCAGGTCAAAGCTAGGCAAAAGTTTGACCTGACAGAAGTAAGGGAAGAACTAAAAGTAATACATTGGTCTTGAGGACATCCACCAAGTCTTACAGGGAAAGCCCTCCCTGGCCACAAGGGGGCGCAGAGGACTGTTCACCCAGCCCAGGTGTGCTGTCCCCAGGTAACTCTAAGCAAGGGTGATTCAAAAGTAAATCAAATTTCCCTTCCTTACACTTCCCACTTTCCCTAAACAGCAACCCCTCCTTCTAGGGACTGCAAATAAAGATGTTTTTGTAAAAACAAAACAAAACAAAAAAAAACACAAAAAACAAAAAAAGATGGAGGTAACACTCTAATACACGTTAACCATTAACTGGCCTTTGGATAAATTTACAGCCAAAGCTCACCAATTACCTGGGGCTTCCCTGGTAGCTCAGATGGTAAAGAAAGTGTGCCTGTAATGCAGGAGAAGCAGATTCGAGCCCTGGGTTGGCAAGATCCCCTTGGAGAAAGAAATGGCAACCCACTCCAATATTCTTGCCTGGAATCCCATGAACTGAGGAGCCTGGCGGGCTACAGTCCATGAAGTTGCAAAGAGTTGGACACGACTTAGCGACTAAATCACCACCACCAATTACCTAAGTGGTGGGGAAGGAACAAAACCAGAAAATAAAACATCCTCATAGAATGATTTGGTAAAGTCTTCTCAGACTGGCAGCACCCTTACAAGGCCTGACATAAGCAAAAGAAAGCTCTTTTGGAATCTACTTTCTAGGTAGCCCTCAAAGAATCTCCCCACATGACTTCTTGTTATTATAATTATTGTTATCCGTCCCCAGGAGACTTGTAGGAGGGAGTTGAGAAAAGGCTAAAGATGCAGACCTGAGTGCCCAGCTGGCACAGAAATAAATCAGTGTGAGTGAGGCAGTGACACTTGCAGGCTGGTCTGAAGCGAGGTTTGCAGAATTGTGCTGAGGTAACCCGGCCGGTGTCAGTCAGCCAGAGTGGGTGAGCCCTGGCTAAACAGATGAGTGAGGACGTGAGGATATGCCAGCGAGGAAAAGAGGGCAGTCGGTGTAGAGCTGAAGTTAGGGTGAAGTGAGCTAACAATGCATGGTGTGCGATTCTGTCTAGTGGCAAAAACAAATTCGGAACATGATCACTTATTTTTATTAAGTTCTTCATTGTCATTTATTGTCATTTTATTTTATTGTGTTCATCATCATTGAAAATGACAATATGACAATAATAATGACAATGATCATTATAACGATAAGGATAATAAGGACCAATATGACAGTAACAACTCTTCTTCCTCATCCTCGGACCACCACCTCCACCATTAAGAAACACTGTGCTCAAGGACCTCCCTGAGGACCTGCCTCAGGGAAAGGAAAGGCTACCCACTCCAGTATTCTTGCCTGGAGAATTCCATGGACAGAGGAGCCTGGTAGGCTACAGTCCATGGGGTTGCAAAGAGTCCAACACGACTGAGAGACTAACATACACACACACGGAAATGTAAAACTGTTGGGGCATACCAGCCTATGAGCGTTTTCCCCTTAATTAATTGTGCTATATTTTACAATGGATAGGGAAGGGGAATATTTGCCCTTTCCCCAGATAATTTGAGATGCACTGCTATAGAATGTAGTGAAAAAAATCATTTCACATCCTCTGTCTTCAGAGTAATTATCTGTGGACCATCTACATGCAACCCTCTCATGGCATCTGGGCATTTGGGGATCAAATTGGGGTACCCTCTGGCCAGAGCACTGGAATGCAGCCCCAGCTGCTCTATGTCATCTCACCCTTGGGTAACACTAAGGATCTGATCAGGATGTCTGATGAGGATATGACCAATTCGCTTCAGTTTACAAGAATCAATGGTGAAATCTATGCTCTTTTCCAAAGTACCCCTGTCCTTTTCCTTTCCCATCTGGATTTAGACAGTGTCTCCTCCTTACTGAGCTTGCCCTGCAGCTCATCCCATGCATACTTCCACATAGCATTTATCACACTGGGTGCTAAAGATCTCTCCCTGGGTCTATCTTCCTTATAAACCATGTAAACCTGCCCCTAGCGCAGAGCTCTTGCCTCATCCATTTGCCTAACCCCAGCACAGAACAAGAACCCAGCTGATGCTCAGTGCATACTTATTGAATTAGGTTGCTGATTCATAGCTTTTCGCTCAGGTCCTCCTCCCTCAGAACGCTGTGAATGTGAAAACTGTTAGGTAATTTTAGGGTTGCAATCAAATGACCTCAGTTGAACCTGCTAATGTTCATTGCTAACAGATTTAAGAGATTTACTGCACACAACTTACGCAAGGCCTAGTTGTGAATAAAAGAGAATCTTCTTTCACAATGGACTGTTAGGAACAAAAGACCACCAGTTGTGCTCCCAGAAGGAAGCCTGCCAGGCAGTCCCCCAACCCCAGGACTGCTGTACATAGGGATCCAGAGCTGTGCTTGCTTTTCCCCACAGCCTGCTCTCCAGACCCACTTGTGCTCGGCTGGAGCGCATAAGCCAGTTTTCTACCATCTGCAGGGATCTAAGGAAGGTGCTTTAAAGCACAACTTGCACAAACTACTATTAAATAGCCCTGTAATAGCTGTCTCTAGTTTTACTTCCTAATGTGTAGATGCCCCATCCTCCTCCGATCTGAGTTGATCTGTCAGGATTTTTTGGTTCATTATGAAGTAAGGTCCTCTTGGTCTGGGCTCCAGTTTGCATGTGGAGTCCAGGTAATACCACTCTCCTCTAAGCCACTTTAACTCAACTTGGCAAAATCTGTGTTCTGGCCACAGAACTTCCTTCTCCCTGAAACAGACTGTCCTTTTCCTGGCAAGCAGTTCAGGACAGAGATCTAAAGAAGACTGTTGGCCTTCCTTTGTTTATTCTTTTTAATACTTTTGGAGCAAGATTTCACAAAAATCTTTTAGAGCTTTACAAATCTGAACCTTCAGAGTCTCCTCTGCAGTCTGCAGAAAACTCATTGGCCAGGTCTTCAGACTGTATCAAAATGAATTTATGTCACCAACAATCTTGTATCTAAAGCCCCAGGCTATTTCCATCATTCTGTCCCTCAAGTTGGACTGGGTTTATTCCCAAAACAGATGTGATTTTAACTACACATGTACACAGAATATTTATTACACTTTGATTTAAAATTCAAGTTCAGGGCTTCCCTGACTCAGGGGTAATACGCCTGCCAATGCAGGAGACATGGGTTCTATCCCTGATCCGGGAAGATCTGCCATGCCACAGAGCTGCCAAGCCCATGCACCACAACTGTTGGGCCTGTGCTCGAGAACCTGGGAGCCACAACTACTGAGCCCATGGGCCGCAACTACCGAAAGCCCCATGCCCTGCAACAAGAGCAGCCACCTCAATGCAAAACCTGCACACCACAACTGGAACGTGGCCCCTGCTCACCGCAACTACAGAAAAGCCCACACAGCAACAAAGACGCAGCATGGCCAAAAGTACATAAACAAATAAATAAAATTAGTTTTAAAAATTTTGAGTTCAAAGTCAGAAATGATCACGCATCCCCCAATCCTCATCAGCTGAGGACCTCCCTCACCCAATATGTAAGACTATCTTAGTTTATGTGAGACTATATGAGTAAGTGGAGACACGTACTAATAGTAAGGTGTGATGCATTTGCAGGTACTACTTACAAGTCTGAATGAAGTTTTAAGAGAAATTGATGAGTTTAAAGAGTTTTTCTTTTCTAATAATGGAAATCTGACAATAACTTAAAATTATCATAGCTAAATATTTCAGAACTTCTAAACTAGGTATGCATGACAGGTATCATCACCTTAATATTATACCTGGGAAGACAAGAAGAAATGTGAAGACCTTTCAGGTTCACATAGTAAACCTAAGATGAAGTGTTTAGTGAAACCAACTTTTCTGACATCCAAATTAGTACTTTCTCCACCTATGGAATATGGATGAGCATCAAAATGAATACCCATAAAGCTGAAAGACTCATGAGTATAAAATCTCAGTAGCCAAGAACAACAAACCAGGGACCTCAATTACAGGGGAGACTTGTTCACAAACCCGAGTGCGGAGGCCATCTTCCAACTCACCTTTTAAAGATCTCAAGTGTTGAACAGCCATTCTTAAAACTGTCAGTTTATCCAGTTTCCGGGCCATGGGACTGCACTGAGGGATCATCGTAGACAGTTTTCCAATCAGGTTGTTCATTTTATCTCTCCTCCGCTTTTCAGTTTGGCTATGAGCTTCTCTAAGAAGGAGAAAGCGCCTCTGTTATATTTAGCATTCAGCAGACACTCAGGGACCCCAGAGGCACTAGCAGAAGCACGGGTGGGGCCGGCAAGCTCCCGCTCTTCTTCCTCCTGACCTTGACCCTGCAGATGGCATTCAGGGATGAGGCAGGACCGGCTGGGACAGGAGTGGCATTGTTCACACTGTTTTTACCAGCCTCCACCTCCTGCCCCCACTACCCTTGCTCCTTCCCTTCTGACCTTATTCCCTGAAATCTGTAAGAAATAAGATTTCCCACTCCAGTATTCTTGCCTGGAGAATCCCATGGACAGAGGAGCCTGGCAAGCCATGGCCCATAGGGTCACATGACTGAAGTCGGACATAGGATCGAACACGACTGAAGTGACTTAGCACATGAGAGCTGAGGTGGATTTTTTTTTCCACTTCCCTCTTAGAGGAAGAGATGTGTGTGTGTGCACAGTCATGCCTAACTCTTTGTGACCCCATGGACTGTAGCCTGCTGGGCTCCTCTGTCCACGGGATTTCCCAGGCAAGAATACTGGAGTGGGTGGCCATGCTTTCTGCAGGGATCTTCCCAACCGGGCGATCAAACCCGAGTCTCCCGCATCTCCTACATTGGCAGGCAAACTCTTCACCACTGCACCACCCAGGAAGCCCCTGAGAAAGAGATGGGTTGCCTTCTATTCAAAGCTAACTTCTCTGGTCTTCACTTGAACAGTTACCAGCATCTTGAACTCACTCTCTTTCACGGCTCCTTCTATGGGTCAATAAATGGGCTCAAGTCTCTTCCCTTTAGGGGGAAAAAAAGCATTTTCCCTAAATCTAGTGATTTTTTTCCCCTTTCCCTCTTCCCTCATTGGCCAGCTTCCTGAGGCTATTGTCTCACTCAACCTTCCATCTCCCAGGCGTCTCTCCATCTATTAAAGCAACCTCCCATAGCCCCCACTCCACTAAAACCACTCTAGCAGAAGTCATCCTCATATTATGCAACCCCAGCTGTTCCCTGCCTTGAATTGGACACTGGTGCCATTTTTCATTCTTCATTGGCTTCTGCTCCGCCATCCTCCTGCCTCAGCTCTTCCTCTGTCCTTCAGTACTGGTACCCTGAGATCCCTTACTCTTTTTTCACCCTAAAGCTTAACCCTGAGAGACTGCATTCTCTCAGAAGGCTTTACAGCAACTCATAAGCTACTTAACCATTTAATCCCTATCTCATTCATACCTCATCCAATTCCAGACCTCCAGAACTAGAAGGATGCACATCAGTGATTCAAAGCACCCTAAAACTCAACAAATCCCAAACTGAATGCATTCTTTGCAACTGGCCTCATTTTAATTCTTCCTCTGCCAGCCCTGATTACTCCTTTTCTTTTTATAGGGCTTATCTTGATTGGTGACACCACTGGACTCATGCTAGACCCTTTATTCTTCTTCATCTGGAAGAACCAAATAATCACAAACTCCTATAAATTCTTGTTTCAAAATTATTTCTTAAAGGTGTCTTTTGCTTCTCTCCATCTACCTGTTACTGTCTTAGTGTTAGTCATTCAGTTGTGTCCAACTCTTTGCGACCCCATGGACTGTGGCCTGCCAGGCTCCTCTGTTTAAGGACTACTCCAAGCAAGAATACTGAAATGGGTAGCCATTTCCTTATCCAGGGGATCTTCCTGACCCAGGCATAGAACCCATGTCTTCTGCACTGTCAGATGGATTTTTTACAACAGTGCCACCTGGGAAGCTCCATGATACTCATTGCACAACCCCTGAAAGCCTTTGAAATTGATATTACTACTTCTTCAAGTATCTTCCTTATCTACTCTATCCTACCCAAGACCTCCAGAATTATTGTTTTAAAATAAAATCATCTAACCCCATTGCATAAGGGATGATAGCATGCATTTCCACTGCCAAAGAGGAAAGTCCAGACTCCCTAATGACATCCCAGTGTTCTCACAACCTGGCTCATGCCTTCATCTCTGGTTTCACTTCTCCGTTCCTTCCCCCTACAGGTCCGGATGTTGTAGAGCAGCAACGCCAGATAACTTGCTATCCTCCAACACACAAAGTCAGCTCACATGTCCTCTATGTCTTGCACTCTTCTAGGATTAGAATGTCCTTCCTCCCTATGTTCCTGGAAAAAATTCCTAGTCCGTCTTCAAAACCCAGGTGACTTATTCTTCTGGGAAGCTCTCTTTAACATCCCTCTCAAAGCCACCTCAGTACTTTGTTTCATCAAACATACCACTACCATATTTCATCAAATCTAAGACACCATCAGCTGTAAGATGCACCATTATCTAGTGCATCACCACGACAGAAAAATGCTCTCAATTAATAGGAAGATAACACTGATGATAAGACATGTTTCACAGGTGATGTGAGGGGTGGGTGTATATCTTTGATTTAAAGAATTAGGTTATTCTACTTTTGACATTTTACTGTGAATATTTGTCTGTTTCTCCTACAACATACAGATCATGGCAACTCCAGGGTTTCTATATAAGAAAAGTTTGGGGTAAGTCAATCTAATGGGAAAGGGGAAAAATAGGAGATTTGTCCTGATCTATTATTAGAGACTTTAGATGAAGGAGTGGGAGGAAGGGGAGAAGCACTGATGGAGCTAACAACCCCCCCCGTAGCTGCCCCCCCCAAAAAAAAACCATTCACCTTTGGCTAATGCCTGGAATAAAGTCCATGCTTTGGGATGAACAGGATGGCATTCAAATTAAAGTGAAAGTGAAAGTGAAGTTGCTTACTCGTGTCCAACTCTGTGACCCCATGGACCATAGCCTACCAGGCTTCATCCATCGGATTTTCCAGGCAAGAGTACCAGAGTGGGTTTCCATTTCCTTCTCCTGGGGATCTTCCCAACCCAGGGATTGAACCCGGGTCTCCTGCATTGCAGGCAGACGCTTTACCCTCTGAGCCATCAGGGAAGCTGCATTCAAATTAAATGTAGATAACTAGGAGCAAGCAAATTGATCCTCAGACTGTGCTCCCCAAAGTCT
Source organism: Cervus canadensis (assembly GCF_019320065.1). Taxonomy (NCBI): domain Eukaryota; kingdom Metazoa; phylum Chordata; class Mammalia; order Artiodactyla; family Cervidae; genus Cervus; species Cervus canadensis. Next base: position 36,055,539 of record NC_057406.1, on the reverse strand, counting down.
GAAACTTCGGAAAGGGTCTTGGGAGTCATGTGGAAGAAAGCAGAAATGAAGGGACTCCTGGAGTGGGGGTGGGGTATGATAGAGCTGCTGTTAAAAATTCATTAAGCAAAGGGTTCTGCAGCTTCAAAAATAAAGTTGGCTCATGCATGCATTCATTCATCCATACATAAATGGATGTACTTAGCATACATGAATGCATATATGAATGGATAACTACTACTTTGAATGCCATCCCGTTCATCCCAAAGCATGTACTTTGTTCCAGGCATTAGCCAGGTCTTTTTTGGGGGGCGGGGGGGGGGGGTTGTTAGCTCCATCAGTGCTTCTCCCCTTCCTTTCACTCCTTCATCTAAAGTCTCTAAAAATAGATCAGGACAAATCTCCTATTTTTCCCCTTCCCCAAACTTTTCTTATATAGAAAGTCTGGAATTGCCATGATCTGTGCATTGTAGGAAAAACAGACAAATGTTCACAGTAAAATGTCAAAAGTAGAATAACCTAATTCTTGAAATCAAAGATATACACCCACCCCAACATTTTATCATCTGTGAAACATATAGGGCTTCCCTGATTGCTCAGTTGGTAAAGAATCTGCCTGCAATGCAGGAGACTCCCATTCCATTCCTGGCTTGGGAAGATCCACTGGAGAAGGGAAAGGCTACCCACTCCAGTATTCCTGCCTGGAAAATGCCACGGATGGAGATGCCTGGCAGGCTACAGTCCATGGATTCACAAAGAGTCGGACACGACTGAACGAATTTCACTTTCACTCACGCTACGGTCTGCTGTTATTGTTGTTTAGTCACTAAGTTGTGTCCAACTCTTTGCAACCCCATAGACTATAGCATGGGCTTCCCTCATAGCTCAGTTGGTAAAGAATCTGCCTGCAATGCAGGAGATTCCTGGGTTGGGAAGATCTCCTAGAGAAGGAAATGGCAACCCACTCCAGTATCCTTGCCTGGAGAATCCATGGACAGGAGTCTGGCAGGCTACAGTCCTTGGGGTCACAAGAGTTGGACTTAGCGACTTAAGTGAGAGAGACTACAGCACATCAGACTCCTCTGTCCTCCACTATCTCCCAGAGTTTGTTCAAATTCATGTCCATTGAGTCAGTGATGCTATCTAATCGTCTCACCCTCTGTCACCCCCTTCTTCTCCTGCCTTCAATCTTTCCCAGCATCAGGGTTTTTTTTTCCTAATGAATCAGCTCTTCCCATCAGGTGGCCAAAGTATTGGAGCTTCAGGTTCAGCATCAGTCCTTCCAATGAATAATCAGGGTGGATTTCCTTTAGGATGGACTGGTTTGAGCTCCTGAGAGTCCAAGGGACTCTCAAGTTAGGTCCTTATTGTTTCTGTCCTTTATCATGCCCATCCTTGCATGAAATGTTCCCTTGATAGCTCCAGTTTTCTTAAAGAGATCTCTAGTCTTTCCCATTCTGTTGTTTTCCTCTTATTTCTTTGCATTGTTCACTTAAGAAGGTCTTTTTGTCTCTCCTTGCTACTGTCTGGAACTCTGCGTTCAATTGAGTACACCTTTCCTTTTCTCCTTTGCCTTTCACTTCTCTTCTCTCCTGCTGGGGCATAGACTTGGATTACTGTGATTATGAATGGTTTGCTTGGAAATGAACTGAGATCATTCTGTCGTTTCTGAGATTGCATCCAAATATTGCATTTCAGACACTTTTGTTGACAATGAGGGCTGCTCCATTTCTTCTAAGCGACTCTTCCCCATAGTAGTATATATAAGGATCATCTGAATTAAATCCACCCGTTCTCATCCTTTTTAGTTCACTGATTCCTAAGATGTCAGTGTTCATTCAATCTTGCTATCTCCTGCTTGACCACATCCAATTTACCTTGATTCATGGACCTAACATTCCAGATTCCTATGCAATACTGTAATTTATAGCATCAGACTTGACTTTTATCACCAGACACATCCACAACTGAGCATCGTTTCCACTTGGCCCAACTGCTTTATTCTTTGTGGAACTATCAGTAATTGCCCTCTGCTCTTCCCCAGTAGCATACTGGACACCTACCAACCTGTGGGGCTCATCTTCTGGTGTCATATCTTTTTGTTTTTCCATACTGTTCATGGGGTTCTCCAGGCAAGAATACTGGAGTGGGTTGCCATTTCCTCCTCCAGTGGACCATGTTTCATCAGAATTCTTCACTATGACCCATTTGTCTTGGGTGGCCCTGCATAGCATGGTTCATAGTTTCATTGAGTTATGCAAGTACCTCCACCATGACAAGTCTGTGATCGATACAGGGGATACTATGGTCTATTCAAGAACAATTTTTATATTAAAGATTTATGTTTTAAAAATGTAATAGTTATCCTCTAAGGTGAAGAATGTTCACATCTTCTTTCTAACAGTATTACCCATTAACACAGACAGTAGCAGTAGACAGAACTGCCTGATTCCAGGAACATACAGCAGAAGAAGTGTCTTCTCTTACAGCCAGGATTTGAGGGAGATGAGAACTGATGAGAACAGTTCTCATCAGTTGGGAATAAGGAATGGTGATGCTGGGAGCTAGGAAACAGAGAGGAAGGTGAGATAGCCAGTTTTTGAATAAGGTACTTTACTTGAAGGGGGTGCACTTGAAAAGATTTCTTGGAGAATTTTGTGAAAGAAAGGTATATCTACCCAGAGGACAGTTTTCTGCTTAATAATTTATCAGGGCTCTGGCTCTTAATCCTGTGAGCAGCTACTGTCACTTTGAACCATGTCAGTGTTTCATGAAGTCTTATTAAAAAAAAAAAAAAAAAAAGAATAAATGGAGAAAAAGCAAAATTGAGATCTGGCCATGTTGCCAGAGGTAGAAAAATATTTGTTGATGTTGAAAGAACATAATGAAACAATTGACAGAGTTTATGACGATGGATTCCTAATAATCAGAAGCTCCTTGTAAGTAATTCTGATTTGCTTATTGGATGAATTAGGTTTTCTCTAGTGTTTCAAGGAAATAATAGTTATTTTTAATAAATAGCTATTCTAAGAAAAATTTAAAGACATATAAGCCAAAATGTTATCCAAGTAGATAAAGAAAAAAGGTACAAGGTATATGATGATCACTACATCTCAGAGCAGAACATATGAGAAAAACCTAATATTCCTCAATCTATTCTATCTTGACCTCACTGTTTGTTTCAGCTAATGGTCTGCATAAGTGACCTTCCCCACCCACCATATACCCTCTCAATGGTTCATTGTACCCAAAGGACTTCATTTTTACTTGTTGTTCACCATCTTCCTTTCTTCAAAAAAGCAAGATAAAGTATCAAACTACATGAAACCGATCTTCAGTAATTCTTGAGAAATAAATGTGAGATTAAGTTCAGCCATCCTAATTCCTATTAAGTCTTTAGTTATACATGCTACCCTGAGCTCCTAATTGAAACGATTATTATTGTCTGGGTGAGCTGCTCTTGTACCAAAGCTGACATGTACCTCATCTCCATCAGGTAACAATAACTATGTGAAGCAACAGTGAATAATAATTGCTGCTCTGTTTAGAAATTATGCCATGCCAATCTTGAAAAGGAGTATATTCACAGAAATAACATTAAATAAAATAGCTATTTTTAAAACAATGGGTGGCTTAGCCAAAAATGTTGTAATAGCTCTATTACATAGCCTGAAAACTTATTAAAACTCTAAGACCTTTAATTTTGTCTGAAAATTCATCTAGACAATAAGAAATAATTAAAAAAACTGGAAACTGATTACTTGCCAATAATATTAATTTTCACATTAGTATATGCCTTAGCAGAATATTCTAAATGTATATATGTGTGTATAAATATTTTTATATATATATACTTACATACATGTACATATGTGGCAGTGTATTTATTCATTCAGAATGTAGTCACCAGACCACTACCAAAGTGATGGTGATAAAATACTTTCCACGTTAAAAAATCATGCAGGCTGAGTAGTCTTTTCTTCAAATATGTGTTTTAAAATATATACTCCCAAGTGCATTAATTTTTGAAAGGGCATTTTAAAAATTCACGGCAAAGCTTCCATAATCTCATCTGGAAATAACCACAATCGACATTTTAACGGGTCTCCCCTCCATGTCTTTCGTAGACATGCATCTGTGTGTGTGCTTAGCTGCTCAGTCGTGTCCGATTCTTTGTGACGCCATGGACTGTAGCCCACCAGGTTCTTCCGTCCATGAGATTCTCCAGGCAAGAATACTGGAGTGGGTTGCCACGACCTTCTCCAGGGGGATGTCACTGACCCAGGGATCGAACCTGCATCTCTTGAGTCTCCTGCATTGGCAGGTGGATTCTTTATTACTGAGTCACCTGGGAAGCCCAGACATGTATCTAGATACATACAAAAACAGCTTTGACTATTTAACTTAGTCATGGGGGGCGGGGGGGAGTTGTGGAGCATGGAGGCTATTTAGACAGATTTGTGTTCTATATTGTGTATATATTGATATAAATATATAAAACAAAATTCAGATGACAGTGTAAAATTTTTCATGTCTTGTCTGATTCACTTAACACTATAACATAAATATTTTCTCCTAGCTTCAAAATTCTTAAAGAACATAATTTTTAATGACTAAATAGTGGCCCATTGGTTAGCTATGCTATAATTTATTTAATAATTTTATATTACTAGATATCTCAATATTCTAATTTTTCAATATTATAAATAGTGTGCCTAATACCACCGTGGTGCATGCATCTTCGATTATCCTCTTAGGATAAAATGTTGTTAGTCACTCAGTCTTATCCGACTCTTGGTGACCATGCATTGTAGCCTGCCAGGATCCTCTGTCCATGGGATTCTCCAGGCAAGAATACTGGAGTGTGTAGCCATTCCCTTCTCTGAGGTATCTTCCCAATCCAGGGATGGAACTCCGTTCTCCCACATTGCAGGCAGATTCTTTACTGTCTGAGCCACCAGGAAAGTCCAGGATAAACCTTCAGATGTACAATGTATGGATAATTACTTTAAGGCTTCTGACTCATGTTGCCAAGATTCCCTCTTTTAGAAGACTCAACAATGATAATTTTCTAGACTTGAAAAGAGTTTGACCTACCTGTGAACTATTTTATTCATATGATGTATTTTATTTGAGGTTTCAATAATATTTTTCTGCTTTAAAAAGACAATACATGCTGTTTATAGAAGACAATAAAATTTATGAAGAGAGGAATATAAATGTTCCAAACAAAAAAGGACCACTAAGATAAAAGCTTAATCAAAGGATGTTTTCCCTTATCACTGTCTAAATAAATAGCTTTGATGACACTTTAGCAAAAGTATTTTCACATGTGTTATTTGATTCTGACAGCTTTAAGAATCATGCAGTTATTCAGTTCAGTTCAGTTCAGTCGCTCAGTCATGTCCGACTCTTTGAGACCCCATGGACTGCAGCACAACAGGCCTCCCTGTCCATCACCAACTCCTGGAATTTACTCAATCTCATGTCCATTGAGTCAGTGATGCCATCCAACCATCTCATTCTCTGTCGTCCCCTTCTCCTCCTGCCTTCAATCATTCCCAGCATCAGGGTCTTTTCCAATGAGTCAGTTCACATCAGGTGGCCAAAGTATTGGAGTTTCAGCTTCAACATCAGTCCTTCCAAGGAATATTCAGGACTGATTTCCATGTAGTTATTACTCTCCCCATTTTACAGATGAAGGAATTGAGGCCCAATAAGGTTACTGCTCGAGGTCATGGACCTAACAGGAGGCCAATGAAGCTTATTCTATGTAGGCTCATGTGCCTTCCTCTCTGCCTCTATCATCATCAACCTGCTCTCTGGTGTAAAAACAAACAGCCTTTTTGAAGCAATAGAGAGTGTTAGATTAAGTCAGTTTTTTTTCCTCTTTTCTGCCTGACTTCACATCTAAGGACTAAAGTAAAAAATAATGATACAGGATGAATGAGTTTCTTCCTAATGACCTGGAATTATATACATATATGCATGTGTGCTCAGTTGCTTAGTTATGTCCTACTCTTTGCAACCCGATGGACTGTAGCCCACCAGACTCCTCTGTCCATGGGATTTCCCAGGCAAGAATACTGGAGTGGGTGGCCATGCTTTCTGCAGGGATCTTCCCAACCGGGCGATCAAACCCGAGTCTCCCGCATCTCCTGCATTGGCAGGCAAACTCTTCACCACTGCACCACCCAGGAAGCCCCTGAGAAAGAGATGGGTTGCCTTCTATTCAAAGCTAACTTCTCTGGTCTTCACTTGAACAGTTACCACCATCTTGAACTCACTCTCTTTCACGGCTCCTTCTATGGGTCAATAAATGGGCTCAAGTCTCTTCCCTTTAGGGGGAAAAAAAGCATTTTCCCTAAATCTAGTGATTTTTTTCCCCTTTCCCTCTTCCCTCCTTGGCCAGCTTCCTGAGGCTATTGTCTCACTCAACCTTCCATCTCCCAGGCGTCTCTCCATCTATTAAAGCAACCTCCCATAGCCCCCACTCCACTAAAACCACTCTAGCAGAAGTCATCCTCATATTATGCAACCCCAGCTGTTCCCTGCCTTGAATTGGACACTGGTGCCATTTTTCATTCTTCATTGGCTTCTGCTCCGCCATCCTCCTGCCTCAGCTCTTCCTCTGTCCTTCAGTACTGGTACCCTGAGATCCCTTACTCTTTTTTCACCCTAAAGCTTAACCCTGAGAGACTGCATTCTCTCAGAAGGCTTTACAGCAACTCATAAGCTACTTAACCATTTAATCCCTATCTCATTCATACCTCATCCAATTCCAGACCTCCAGAACTAGAAGGATGCACATCAGTGATTCAAAGCACCCTAAAACTCAACAAATCCCAAACTGAATGCATTCTTTGCAACTGGCCTCATTTTAATTCTTCCTCTGCCAGCCCTGATTACTCCTTTTCTTTTTATAGGGCTTATCTTGATTGGTGACACCACTGGACTCATGCTAGACCCTTTATTCTTCTTCATCTGGAAGAACCAAATAATCACAAACTCCTATAAATTCTTGTTTCAAAATTATTTCTTAAAGGTGTCTTTTGCTTCTCTCCATCTACCTGTTACTGTCTTAGTGTTAGTCATTCAGTTGTGTCCAACTCTTTGCGACCCCATGGACTGTGGCCTGCCAGGCTCCTCTGTTTAAGGACTACTCCAAGCAAGAATACTGAAATGGGTAGCCATTTCCTTATCCAGGGGATCTTCCTGACCCAGGCATAGAACCCATGTCTTCTGCACTGTCAGATGGATTTTTTACAACAGTGCCACCTGGGAAGCTCCATGATACTCATTGCACAACCCCTAAAAGCCTTTGAAATTGATATTACTACTTCTTCAAGTATCTTCCTTATCTACTCTATCCTACCCAAGACCTCCAGAATTATTGTTTTAAAATAAAATCATCTAATCCCATTGCATAAGGGATGATAGCATGCATTTTCACTGCCAAAGAGGAAAGTCCAGACTCCCTAATGACATCCCAGTGTTCTCACAACCTGGCTCATGCCTTCATCTCTGGTTTCACTTCTCCGTTCCTTCCCCCTACAGGTCCGGATGTTGTAGAGCAGCAACGCCAGATAACTTGCTATCCTCCAACACACAAAGTCAGCTCACATGTCCTCTATGTCTTGCACTCTTCTAGGATTAGAATGTCCTTCCTCCCTATGTTCCTGGAAAAAATTCCTAGTCCGTCTTCAAAACCCAGGTGACTTATTCTTCTGGGAAGCTCTCTTTAACATCCCTCTCAAAGCCACCTCAGTACTTTGTTTCATCAAACATACCACTACCATATTTCATCAAATCTAAGACACCATCAGCTGTAAGATGCACCATTATCTAGTGCATCACCACGACAGAAAAATGCTCTCAATTAATAGGAAGATAACACTGATGATAAGACATGTTTCACAGGTGATGTGAGGGGTGGGTGTATATCTTTGATTTAAAGAATTAGGTTATTCTACTTTTGACATTTTACTGTGAATATTTGTCTGTTTCTCCTACAACATACAGATCATGGCAACTCCAGGGTTTCTATATAAGAAAAGTTTGGGGTAAGTCAATCTAATGGGAAAGGGGAAAAATAGGAGATTTGTCCTGATCTATTATTAGAGACTTTAGATGAAGGAGTGGGAGGAAGGGGAGAAGCACTGATGGAGCTAACAACCCCCCCCCCCGTAGCTGCCCCCCCCAAAAAAAAACCATTCACCTTTGGCTAATGCCTGGAATAAAGTCCATGCTTTGGGATGAACAGGATGGCATTCAAATTAAAGTGAAAGTGAAAGTGAAGTTGCTTACTCGTGTCCAACTCTGTGACCCCATGGACCATAGCCTACCAGGCTTCATCCATCGGATTTTCCAGGCAAGAGTACCAGAGTGGGTTTCCATTTCCTTCTCCTGGGGATCTTCCCAACCCAGGGATTGAACCCGGGTCTCCTGCATTGCAGGCAGACGCTTTACCCTCTGAGCCATCAGGGAAGCCGCATTCAAATTAAATGTAGATAACTAGGAGCAAGCAAATTGATCCTCAGACTGTGCTCCCCAAAGTCTGAAACTTCGGAAAGGGTCTTGGGAGTCATGTGGAAGAAAGCAGAAATGAAGGGACTCCTGGAGTGGGGGTGGGGTATGATAGAGCTGCTGTTAAAAATTCATTAAGCAAAGGGTTCTGCAGCTTCAAAAATAAAGTTGGCTCATGCATGCATTCATTCATCCATACATAAATGGATGTACTTAGCATACATGAATGCATATATGAATGGATAACTACTACTTTGAATGCCATCCCGTTCATCCCAAAGCATGTACTTTGTTCCAGGCATTAGCCAGGTCTTTTTTGGGGGGCGGGGGGGGGGTTGTTAGCTCCATCAGTGCTTCTCCCCTTCCTTTCACTCCTTCATCTAAAGTCTCTAAAAATAGATCAGGACAAATCTCCTATTTTTCCCCTTCCCCAAACTTTTCTTATATAGAAAGTCTGGAATTGCCATGATCTGTGCATTGTAGGAAAAACAGACAAATGTTCACAGTAAAATGTCAAAAGTAGAATAACCTAATTCTTGAAATCAAAGATATACACCCACCCCAACATTTTATCATCTGTGAAACATATAGGGCTTCCCTGATTGCTCAGTTGGTAAAGAATCTGCCTGCAATGCAGGAGACTCCCATTCCATTCCTGGCTTGGGAAGATCCACTGGAGAAGGGAAAGGCTACCCACTCCAGTATTCCTGCCTGGAAAATGCCACGGATGGAGATGCCTGGCAGGCTACAGTCCATGGATTCACAAAGAGTCGGACACGACTGAACGAATTTCACTTTCACTCACGCTACGGTCTGCTGTTATTGTTGTTTAGTCACTAAGTTGTGTCCAACTCTTTGCAACCCCATAGACTATAGCATGGGCTTCCCTCATAGCTCAGTTGGTAAAGAATCTGCCTGCAATGCAGGAGATTCCTGGGTTGGGAAGATCTCCTAGAGAAGGAAATGGCAACCCACTCCAGTATCCTTGCCTGGAGAATCCATGGACAGGAGTCTGGCAGGCTACAGTCCTTGGGGTCACAAGAGTTGGACTTAGCGACTTAAGTGAGAGAGACTACAGCACATCAGACTCCTCTGTCCTCCACTATCTCCCAGAGTTTGTTCAAATTCATGTCCATTGAGTCAGTGATGCTATCTAATCGTCTCACCCTCTGTCACCCCCTTCTTCTCCTGCCTTCAATCTTTCCCAGCATCAGGGTTTTTTTTTCCTAATGAATCAGCTCTTCCCATCAGGTGGCCAAAGTATTGGAGCTTCAGGTTCAGCATCAGTCCTTCCAATGAATAATCAGGGTGGATTTCCTTTAGGATGGACTGGTTTGAGCTCCTGAGAGTCCAAGGGACTCTCAAGTTAGGTCCTTATTGTTTCTGTCCTTTATCATGCCCATCCTTGCATGAAATGTTCCCTTGATAGCTCCAGTTTTCTTAAAGAGATCTCTAGTCTTTCCCATTCTGTTGTTTTCCTCTTATTTCTTTGCATTGTTCACTTAAGAAGGTCTTTTTGTCTCTCCTTGCTACTGTCTGGAACTCTGCGTTCAATTGAGTACACCTTTCCTTTTCTCCTTTGCCTTTCACTTCTCTTCTCTCCTGCTGGGGCATAGACTTGGATTACTGTGATTATGAATGGTTTGCTTGGAAATGAACTGAGATCATTCTGTCGTTTCTGAGATTGCATCCAAATATTGCATTTCAGACACTTTTGTTGACAATGAGGGCTGCTCCATTTCTTCTAAGCGACTCTTCCCCATAGTAGTATATATAAGGATCATCTGAATTAAATCCACCCGTTCTCATCCTTTTTAGTTCACTGATTCCTAAGATGTCAGTGTTCATTCAATCTTGCTATCTCCTGCTTGACCACATCCAATTTACCTTGATTCATGGACCTAACATTCCAGATTCCTATGCAATACTGTAATTTATAGCATCAGACTTGACTTTTATCACCAGACACATCCACAACTGAGCATCGTTTCCACTTGGCCCAACTGCTTTATTCTTTGTGGAACTATCAGTAATTGCCCTCTGCTCTTCCCCAGTAGCATACTGGACACCTACCAACCTGTGGGGCTCATCTTCTGGTGTCATATCTTTTTGTTTTTCCATACTGTTCATGGGGTTCTCCAGGCAAGAATACTGGAGTGGGTTGCCATTTCCTCCTCCAGTGGACCATGTTTCATCAGAATTCTTCACTATGACCCATTTGTCTTGGGTGGCCCTGCATAGCATGGTTCATAGTTTCATTGAGTTATGCAAGTACCTCCACCATGACAAGTCTGTGATCGATACAGGGGATACTATGGTCTATTCAAGAACAATTTTTATATTAAAGATTTATGTTTTAAAAATGTAATAGTTATCCTCTAAGGTGAAGAATGTTCACATCTTCTTTCTAACAGTATTACCCATTAACACAGACAGTAGCAGTAGACAGAACTGCCTGATTCCAGGAACATACAGCAGAAGAAGTGTCTTCTCTTACAGCCAGGATTTGAGGGAGATGAGAACTGATGAGAACAGTTCTCATCAGTTGGGAATAAGGAATGGTGATGCTGGGAGCTAGGAAACAGAGAGGAAGGTGAGATAGCCAGTTTTTGAATAAGGTACTTTACTTGAAGGGGGTGCACTTGAAAAGATTTCTTGGAGAATTTTGTGAAAGAAAGGTATATCTACCCAGAGGACAGTTTTCTGCTTAATAATTTATCAGGGCTCTGGCTCTTAATCCTGTGAGCAGCTACTGTCACTTTGAACCATGTCAGTGTTTCATGAAGTCTTATTAAAAAAAAAAAAAAAAAAAGAATAAATGGAGAAAAAGCAAAATTGAGATCTGGCCATGTTGCCAGAGGTAGAAAAATATTTGTTGATGTTGAAAGAACATAATGAAACAATTGACAGAGTTTATGACGATGGATTCCTAATAATCAGAAGCTCCTTGTAAGTAATTCTGATTTGCTTATTGGATGAATTAGGTTTTCTCTAGTGTTTCAAGGAAATAATAGTTATTTTTAATAAATAGCTATTCTAAGAAAAATTTAAAGACATATAAGCCAAAATGTTATCCAAGTAGATAAAGAAAAAAGGTACAAGGTATATGATGATCACTACATCTCAGAGCAGAACATATGAGAAAAACCTAATATTCCTCAACCTATTCTATCTTGACCTCACTGTTTGTTTCAGCTAATGGTCTGCATAAGTGACCTTCCCCACCCACCATATACCCTCTCAATGGTTCATTGTACCCAAAGGACTTCATTTTTACTTGTTGTTCACCATCTTCCTTTCTTCAAAAAAGCAAGATAAAGTATCAAACTACATGAAACCGATCTTCAGTAATTCTTGAGAAATAAATGTGAGATTAAGTTCAGCCATCCTAATTCCTATTAAGTCTTTAGTTATACATGCTACCCTGAGCTCCTAATTGAAACGATTATTATTGTCTGGGTGAGCTGCTCTTGTACCAAAGCTGACATGTACCTCATCTCCATCAGGTAACAATAACTATGTGAAGCAACAGTGAATAATAATTGCTGCTCTGTTTAGAAATTATGCCATGCCAATCTTGAAAAGGAGTATATTCACAGAAATAACATTAAATAAAATAGCTATTTTTAAAACAATGGGTGGCTTAGCCAAAAATGTTGTAATAGCTCTATTACATAGCCTGAAAACTTATTAAAACTCTAAGACCTTTAATTTTGTCTGAAAATTCATCTAGACAATAAGAAATAATTAAAAAAACTGGAAACTGATTACTTGCCAATAATATTAATTTTCACATTAGTATATGCCTTAGCAGAATATTCTAAATGTATATATGTGTGTATAAATATTTTTATATATATATACTTACATACATGTACATATGTGGCAGTGTATTTATTCATTCAGAATGTAGTCACCAGACCACTACCAAAGTGATGGTGATAAAATACTTTCCACGTTAAAAAATCATGCAGGCTGAGTAGTCTTTTCTTCAAATATGTGTTTTAAAATATATACTCCCAAGTGCATTAATTTTTGAAAGGGCATTTTAAAAATTCACAGCAAAGCTTCCATAATCTCATCTGGAAATAACCACAATCGACATTTTAACGGGTCTCCCCTCCATGTCTTTCGTAGACATGCATCTGTGTGTGTGCTTAGCTGCTCAGTCGTGTCCGATTCTTTGTGACGCCATGGACTGTAGCCCACCAGGTTCTTCCGTCCATGAGATTCTCCAGGCAAGAATACTGGAGTGGGTTGCCACGACCTTCTCCAGGGGGATGTCACTGACCCAGGGATCGAACCTGCATCTCTTGAGTCTCCTGCATTGGCAGGTGGATTCTTTATTACTGAGTCACCTGGGAAGCCCAGACATGTATCTAGATACATACAAAAACAGCTTTGACTATTTAACTTAGTCATGGGGGGCGGGGGGGAGTTGTGGAGCATGGAGGCTATTTAGACAGATTTGTGTTCTATATTGTGTATATATTGATATAAATATATAAAACAAAATTCAGATGACAGTGTAAAATTTTTCATGTCTTGTCTGATTCACTTAACACTATAACATAAATATTTTCTCCTAGCTTCAAAATTCTTAAAGAACATAATTTTTAATGACTAAATAGTGGCCCATTGGTTAGCTATGCTATAATTTATTTAATAATTTTCTATTACTAGATATCTCAATATTCTAATTTTTCAATATTATAAATAGTGTGCCTAATACCACCGTGGTGCATGCATCTTCGATTATCCTCTTAGGATAAAATGTTGTTAGTCACTCAGTCTTATCCGACTCTTGGTGACCATGCATTGTAGCCTGCCAGGATCCTCTGTCCATGGGATTCTCCAGGCAAGAATACTGGAGTGTGTAGCCATTCCCTTCTCTGAGGTATCTTCCCAATCCAGGGATGGAACTCCGTTCTCCCACATTGCAGGCAGATTCTTTACTGTCTGAGCCACCAGGAAAGTCCAGGATAAACCTTCAGATGTACAATGTATGGATAATTACTTTAAGGCTTCTGACTCATGTTGCCAAGATTCCCTCTTTTAGAAGACTCAACAATGATAATTTTCTAGACTTGAAAAGAGTTTGACCTACCTGTGAACTATTTTATTCATATGATGTATTTTATTTGAGGTTTCAATAATATTTTTCTGCTTTAAAAAGACAATACATGCTGTTTATAGAAGACAATAAAATTTATGAAGAGAGGAATATAAATGTTCCAAACAAAAAAGGACCACTAAGATAAAAGCTTAATCAAAGGATGTTTTCCCTTATCACTGTCTAAATAAATAGCTTTGATGACACTTTAGCAAAAGTATTTTCACATGTGTTATTTGATTCTGACAGCTTTAAGAATCATGCAGTTATTCAGTTCAGTTCAGTTCAGTCGCTCAGTCATGTCCGACTCTTTGAGACCCCATGGACTGCAGCACAACAGGCCTCCCTGTCCATCACCAACTCCTGGAATTTACTCAATCTCATGTCCATTGAGTCAGTGATGCCATCCAACCATCTCATTCTCTGTCGTCCCCTTCTCCTCCTGCCTTCAATCATTCCCAGCATCAGGGTCTTTTCCAATGAGTCAGTTCACATCAGGTGGCCAAAGTATTGGAGTTTCAGCTTCAACATCAGTCCTTCCAAGGAATATTCAGGACTGATTTCCATGTAGTTATTACTCTCCCCATTTTACAGATGAAGGAATTGAGGCCCAATAAGGTTACTGCTCGAGGTCATGGACCTAACAGGAGGCCAATGAAGCTTATTCTATGTAGGCTCATGTGCCTTCCTCTATGCCTCTATCATCATCAACCTGCTCTCTGGTGTAAAAACAAACAGCCTTTTTGAAGCAATAGAGAGTGTTAGATTAAGTCAGTTTTTTTTTTCCTCTTTTCTGCCTGACTTCACATCTAAGGACTAAAGTAAAAAATAATGATACAGGATGAATGAGTTTCTTCCTAATGACCTGGAATTATATACATATATGCATGTGTGCTCAGTTGCTTAGTTATGTCCTACTCTTTGCAACCCGATGGACTGTAGCCCACCAGACTCCTCTGTCCATGGGATTTCCCAGGCAAGAATACTGGAGTGGCTTACCATTTCCTTCTCCAGGGGATTTTTCAGATCCATGGATTGAACCCCTGTCTCCTGCATTGGCAAATGGATTCTTTACCACTGAGCCAGCTGGGAATCCCCATATATAGATATGCTGCTGCTTAGTTGCTTCAGTCCTGTCTGGCTCTGGGCGACCCTATGGACTGCAGCCCGCCAGGCTCCTCTGTCCATGGGATTCTCCAGGCAAGAATACTGGAGTGGGTTGCCATGCCCCATCCAGGGGATCTTCCTGACCCAAGGATCGAACCCGGGTTTCCTGCATTGCAGGCAGATTCTTTACCGCTGAGCCACCAGGGAAGCCCCATATATAGATATATATTACTTCAATTTCAAAAGGTAAAGTTTAAACTGTTTTAAATCATGCTTTTGCTTTGATTATACATATCTTAGCAAATTAACTCACTGACTAAATTTGCCTCCTTGATGAAATCCAAATCTACTGTACTTAAGAAATCAAAATACACTTTAACGGTCCTGTGCAGAACAGAAAAAAGGCACGATCTCATTAGTTAAACACTTCATTCCTTTGCAACATGAACCTGGACAATTAGTAAATTTGCTCTTTGTATGTCTTCTCCATGCTGGCATTTGGTCTATAGTAAAGATATTTTTACTTATGAATTTTAATAAGCTCACTGATATTAATAATATTCACATTACTTAGATGCATTTTCTTAGTGTAGCTTCTTATACTAAGTAATATAACTTTTTCAAAACACAGTGGAGTTTCCTTGAAAACTACTTTCACTGCATTTTGAATGAAATGTAGGCTCTCCTCATAAATCAAGCAAAAACAAATGAAACTGGAAGAAAATACAGTCAAAACACTCCTCCGATTTGCTGCTTTCCATGCCTTTCTCCTTTTTGAAACTCTCTTCCTTTCCCTTCTGAGATGCCGTGCTCATTTTCCAGCCCCATCTCCGCACATTCTGGGTAGGCGCCCCTCCTCCCTAAGCCTCCCCCATCTTTCCTGCACCCACACCTGCATCCATGCCAGTCACCGCTCTTGTTCTTTATACGTTAATGGTGTCTGAATCTCCATCTCCAGGCCATGCCTCAACCCTGAGTTCCAGACCCTTATATCCAACTGCCTACTTAAAGATTCCCATATATGTCACATTCTCCTTGTAGCCAAAACTGAATTCATCATCTTCCCCTCAATATCAGTGAATGAAATATCATCCTCCATCCAGGTCCAAGTCAGAAAATTTGGATGCTTCTTAAATTCCTACTCTTCCTATGAACAAGAATGAAATCTTAGAGCTTCTGTCTTCTAATGTGTCATAATATGCCCCTCCCTCTCCAGGCCCTTCCTGGCCAGGCTACTCTCTTGGACCAGTGCTCAGAAAACCCATTCCCTAGCAACCGTCTCTCCGCTGTTTTCTCTGCCTGATGGATTTTCCTCCTTCAGCCCATCCTCCATACTGTTTCCTGAGTGCTCCTTTAAAAATATAAATCTGTACCACTTCACACTTACTAGGGTAGCTTTTTTTTTAATGGAAAATAACAAGTGTCAGCAAGGGTATGCAGAAATTGGATCCCTCACACATTTCTGGTGGGAATGTAAAATGGTGAAGGTACTGTGGAAAACAGTTTGGTGGTTCCTCAAACACTAAACATAGAATTACCATCTGACCCAGCAATTTGACTTGTAGGTATATAATCAAAAGAACTGAAATTGAAAGCAGAGACTCAGACACTTGTGCACCAATGTTCATAGCAGTATTATTCACAACAGCCAAAAAGGGGGAACAACCCAAATGCCACCAAAATATGAATGGATAAATAGAATGTGGCATATATATACAATGGAATATGATTCAGCCATAAAGAAAGAATGAAGTTCTGCTACATCGCTACAGTGAAGGTGAAACTTAAAAACACTACACTAAGTGAAATAAGCCAGAGATAAAAGGACAAATATTGTATGATTCCACTTAGATGACATATCTAGAATAGGCAAATTCTCAGAGCTAGAAAGTAGGCGAGAGGTTACCAGGGGCCAGGGAAAGGAAGGGAGAACTACTGTTTCATGGGTACAGTGTTTCTGACTGGGGTGGTGGAGAAGTTTTAGAAACAGACAGTGCTAATGATTGTACAACATTGTGAATGTAATTAATGCCACTGAACTGTACACTTAAAAGTGGTTAAAATGTTAAATTTTATGTCACATATATTTTACTACAATAAAAAAGCTTTTTTAAAAGTGCAAAGGTAAACAAAAGTTTTAAACACGTAATCTGATCAAGTTCTCAAAATCCCTCCATTTTCCTTATTGCATTTAAGACACTTTTCAGGCTTTCCTGATGGCTCAGACAGTAAAGAATCTGCCTGCAATGCAGGAGACCCGGGTTCGATCCCTCAGGTGGGAAGATGTCCTGGAGAAGGGAATGGCAACCCTCTCCAGTATTCTCGCCCGGAGAATTCCATGGACAGAGGAGCCTGGTGGCTACAGGCCATGGGGTTGCAAAGAGTTGGACACGACTGAGCGACTAACACTTTCATTTCTCAGTTTTCTTTAGTTCAGCAGACATTCATAACCTAGTCCAAGTCTATCCCTCAAGTCTCACAGCTCACCACCTCCTGGCGTGTCCTCTGCTCTACTCTGACAATTACTTGTTTGCTGATCAGCAGTGCGCTGCTTCATACTCCGTGCTTCTGCACAGCTGTTCCTACTGCCTTCTCTACTTCTGCTCCGAATGGCTCATCCCCATTTTTCACTCAAAACTTAGCTGCCGTCAACATGTCCAGGAAGCTGTTCTTCACTTCTGATCTCATTATTATTTAAACACCCAACTTGTCTTGCTGCCATAATACCGAGGGTCCCTCTTATGGAAATTATCATGATATGTAATAATTCTTTGTATCTTTCCCATTTGTACAAATTTCTTGTGCCTTATCTACTCGTCTACTGGGTATCACATTGTTCAATTCAATTCAGTCGCTCAGTCGTGTCTGACTCTTTGCAACCCCATGGACGGCAACATGCAGTAGATATATTGTAGATCCTCAATAAATGTTTAATGTAGATATCACATTGTAGATACTCAATAAATGTTTAATGATTGCATTCCAAGGAATCTTCATCAATGACCCTTTTAAAGAAGCAGTTCTCCATTCAAATCCAACAGTGCTGCAGAAAGGGTGAAACTTCTCGCACATTCTCTTCTGTTTAAAAATATCCAGCGTTTGGAGGCTCCACCAATGAAATCAACCTCATGCCCTGAGTCTCTGGGAAGGATGCCGCACAGTCAGTACTTTGTAAAATTCCTAAAGCACTTTGACATCCCTTATTTCATTAGAATGGAAAATGGTGAGATGAAAGAAGAATTGGGGGCAGAGTGGAGAAGTTCTGGGATAGATAATGAGCAAATCAGGGGGTGAACACTCACTTTCTGAGGCCCACTCTATGTGCTATTCAAGTAGGAATTACGTCACGTGAGAGTCCAGTATTTACCTGCTGCAACTGGATGGTGACATTTCTACCCTTGTTGAAAGGAGACAGGTAAAGGGATTCTGAGACAGTTTTTCCACCATTTTTTCTTTCATGATTCCTGACCTGGAAGGGAGGAGGCCTTGGGTCATCCCTACCAGATATGCTGGAAAATTGGACAGCATGGCTGTCTTCATGTGCTAGAAACACCCTCCCCAGTCCAGCTGCAGAGAGACAGGAAGTAGGGTGTAAACAGGAAACCACTACACTGACAATTAGGCATTCCAACTAGTTGGATAATGTTGGGCGAGGTACTTGATGTTTCTGAGTTGTAGCTGCTTCATTTTCTAAAATGTGTGTAATAAATAATCTTTATGGTTGCCTTCTGCCAGAAAGCCATTATCTGTCAGTATATTGTCACTATATTTTCTAGGGCTCCAAAATCAATGTAGATGGTGACTGCAGCCATGAAATTAATAAGATGCTTATTCTTTGGAAGAAAAGCTATGATAAACTTAGACAATATATTAAAAAGCAGAGACTTTGCTGACAAAGGTTCATATAGTCAAAGCTATGGTTTTTTCCAGTAGTCATGCATGGATGTGAGAGTTGGACCACAAAAGAAAGCTGAGTGCCAAAGAATTGATGCTTTTGAACCATGGTGTTGGAGAAGACTCTTGAGAGTCCCTTGGACAGGAGATCAAACCAGTCAATCCTAAAGGAAATCCACCCTGAATATTCATTAGAAAGACTGATGCTGAAGCTGAAACTCCAATACTTTGGCCACTTGATATGAAGAACTGACTCATTAGAAAAGACCTTGAGAAACCAGATCTGAAAGAGACAAGTGTACCCCAATGTTCATTGCAGCACTGTTTATAATAGCCAGGACATGGAAGCAACCTAGATGCCCATCAGCAGACGAATGGATAAGAAAGCTGTGGTACATATACACCATGGAATATTACTCAGCCATTAAGACAATTCATTTGAATCAGTTCTAATGAGATGGATGAAACTGGAGCCCATTATACAGAGTGAAGTAAGCCAGAAAGATAAAGACCAATACAGTATACTAACGCATATATATGGAATTTTAAAAGATGGTAATGATAACCCTATATGCAAAACAGAAAAAGAGACACAGATGTACAGAACAGACTTTTAGACTCTGTGGGAGAAGGTGAGGGTGGGATGTTCAGAGGGAACAGCATTGAAACAAGTATACTATCAAGGGTGAAAGGGATCACCAGCCCAGGTTGGATGCATGAGACGGGTGCTCAGGGTTGGTGCACTGGGAAGACCCAGAGGGATGGGATGGAGAGGGAGGCAGGAGTGGGGATTGGGATGGGGAACACATGTAAATCCATGGCTGATTCATGTCAATGTATGGCAAAAACCACTACAATATTGTAAAGTAATTAGCCTCCAATGAATAAAAATAAATGGGAAAAAAAAAGAAAAGACCTTGATGCTGGTAAAGATTGAAGGTAGGAGGAGAAGGGGACAACAGAGGATAAATCGGTTGGATGGCATCACCAACTCAATGGACATGAATTTGAGCAACCTCCCAGCATTGCTGATGGACAGGGAAGCCTGGCATGCTGCAGCCCATGAGGAGGCAAAGAGTCAAACACGACTGAGTGACTGAACTGACCTGATATTGAAATTATATTTCTAGTATTTCCCTTGTCACTGCCCTCATTTTTCCAATCACTCTTAAAACCACTGTAAGGTCTCAACCATGGCCCCCATGGGACATGTGTGATGCAAGTTCTATTGTGTGACTCTAGTTCTCACTTGAAAGTCATATTCTTATTTAAATATTAAGAAAGAACAATGGTACTTAAGATTCTAAAGAAAAAAGAAAAAAATAAAAAGGACGAACAGTCATTTCTAGCTCAAGGTGAATGAGGACTGCATGCATGCTAAGTCTCTCTAGTCATATCTGACTCTGCAATGCTATGGACCATAGCCCACCAGTCCCTCTGTCCATGGGATTCTCCAGGCTCCAAGAATACTGGAGTGGGTTGCCATTTCCTTCTCCAGGGATCTTCCTGACCCAGGGATCGAACCTGCATCTCTTACCTCTCCTGCACTGGCAGGCAGGTTCTTTTACCACTAGGACCACCTGGGAAGCCCAGAGCCACCAGGGAAAGGGACTACCACCTGATAATTAAGGATGTGGAACAGCAAACAGTTCTAGGTAGACTGTCACTTGGTCAACTGCAGTTATTTATAATCATCCACTTTATTGGAAGAGACTAAGAATACAATCAAAAACAGTATATAATCTTTATACACTTTTATGTATACAATCTTTATATACATTTACATGTGGCTTGGGAAGTGTGTTGGTCCTTACAGTTGGTCCTTACAGTTGGACCTTACAGGTCCTTACAGTTCCAAGATGATTCTGCCATCTTGGAAACTGAAGCTAAATTATAAAGTGTACTAGGAAGAACTGAGTTAAAAAGAGTTGGATATTTCATTACATCCTCATCTTGTCCCCTTCTCAGGACTTTTCCCATCATTCATGATGGAGAATGGTCATCAACTTTCACGTTCATGTAGAGAAAGTACCAGCTTAAAATGAATCGCTCTTGATTGTTATATTTATCTTGCCCTATTATTTTCACTATAAAAACCCTATGTTTGGGGAGATCATTAGAGAATATTTGAAACTGCAAGCTGCATTAGGCAACAAATGAACAAGGAGATAGAGAGTATTCTCAACACTGATTTTATTATCTACTTAGCTTAATAAACATGGAAAACAAGAGCTTTAATTGATTAAAGTTGCCACAGATAACCAAGGGTTGGTTGTTACATAAACGATGAGTAAATCAAGAAGCAAGTTGTGATTATTTTCAGCCAAACATGCAAGATGTTTTCCTCAAGGTTAAGTATTTCAATTAGGAAGGCAAATATCTTGCTGTGACCTTAACTGTTAATCAAATTAACCTCAAGTTCCTATGTCTTTCAGATCCCAATTGACCTTCCTGGATAGCTAATAACCTTAAGAGTTGGATCAGTCAATGACAGAGGTAGCAGCTGGGTGAAAAAATAATCTACCCTGTCCAAATTTTTAATTATCATGTAATTTAAAATAATAATTTAAAAGTAATCTTTTTCTAAAGAAGATACACACACACACACACACACACACACACTAGAATATTACTCAGGGATAAAAAAGGATGAAATAATGCATTCTGCTGATACATGGATGGACCTAGTGATGATCATACTAGCAAACTAAGTCATAAAGAAAAGGACAAATACCACATGATATCACTTATATGTGGAGTGTAAATATGACACAAGTGAACCTATCTACAAAACAGAAATAGACTCACAGCCATAGAGAATAGACTTGCAGTTGCCAAGGAGGGGGTGTGAATTGAGAATTTGGGACTAGCAGATGCAAACTATTATAGACAATCTAGAATGGATAAACAACAAGGTCCTATTGTACAGGTCAGCACAAGTATTTAACATCCATATATTAAACCATAATAGAAAAGAATATACATGTATCTGTATAACTGAATCACTTGGCTATACACCAGACACTAACACAAAATTATAAATCAACTACACTTCAATAAAAAAAAAAAAGAAACTAAAGGTTTTAATTTGTTTAAAAAGTAATATTTTTCTTTTCTCGCTAGGGTTGAAGATTTCCTGGGGTTACAGGAACAAACTCACTTACTGCGATGGGTCTGAATCACTCCGTCTTCGTTTTCTTGGTAACTCTGTCACATGTGGGCTGAAGGATATTGGTTTAGTCCAGGGGCTTAGATGACTGGAAACCACGGAAGCAATGCACTGGTTCCCTTCCATCAATACTTTACCTGTGAGACATAAACTGCAATAAAGCATCTATTTGAAACATTAATTTTCACTTTATATATCTAGATCACATATTTTAAATGGCTTTATACTTTGATATTTTTAAAATGTCAAGTAAACAATAAAATGGGGGACTTCTCTGGTGGTCCAGTGGTTGGGAATCCCCTGCCACATGCCACAGTGCACACATCTTAGTGGCACAACTAAGCTCATGTGCCACAACAATGAGCCTCTGCTCCAGAGCCCACTTGCCACGACTACTGAAGCCCGTGTGCCCTAGAGCCTGTACTCCACAACCAGAGAAGCCACCCCAAAGAGGAGCCAGCACACAGCTAGACAGTAGCTCCTCCTCACCTCAACTAGAGAAACCTACAGGTAGCAATGCAGACCCAGTACAGCCAAAAATAAATAATTTTTTAAATGACATGGAATGAAAGACTAATTATATACAACCAAGTATTAGTTAACAGTGTATTGTTAGTCTGTATCTTTATTTTCCCTAACTATAAAAAATAGATACGGATATTGCAGGAAATACGGAAAACACAAAAAAGTGGAATGGAAGGGGGAAATCCAAATTTCACCAAATAATGTTACTATTTAGAATTACTTCCTTTTAGAATTTTTCTATAGTTGTTTTTATAGTAATTGAAATCATAGTGTATATTCTGCATTATTTACATATCATTATGATAATAACTTTACAGTGTTATTACAAATTCTTTATAGATGATTCTAATGACTGCATAATATGCTATCATGCAGCTGTGTCATAGCTACTTAACCACTCTTCTATTGTTGAAATCCAAGTTTGTTTCTATTTTTTTCACCATCATAAGTATGCAGTGTGTTTTTATCTTTGTGTATAAACTTTTTATCTACTGGCTAATTCTTTTCATCTTCTACTTATTTCTTGTGGATAGTATCCCAGAAATAGGTTAACAAGGTCACAGGACATGAATATTTTTAGTCTTGAATTGACTAAAATTCAATTAAACCTGAACTGACTTAGAGGGAAATTTTAACCCTTCAGTTCAGTTCAGTTCAGTTCAGTCGCTCAGTCGTGTGACTCTTTGCGACCCTATGGACTGCAGCACAACAGGCCTCCCTGTCCATCACCAACTCCCGGAGTTTACTCAAACTCATGTCCATTGAGTTGGTGATGCCATCCAACCGTCTCATCCTCTGCCGTCCCCTTCTCCTCCTGCCCTCAATCTTTCCCAGCATCAGAGTCTTTTCTTATGAGTCAGTTCTTCCAATCAGGTGACCAAAGTATTGAAGTTTCAGCTTCAACATCAGCCCTTCAAATGAACACTCAGGACTGATCTCCTTTAGGATGGAATGGTTGGATCTCTTTGCAGTCCAAGGGACTCTCAAGAGTCTTCACCAACACCACAGTCCAAAAGCATCGATTCTTCGGTGCTCAGCTATCTTTATAGTCCAACTCTCACATCCATACATGACTACTGGAAAAACCATAGCTCTGACTAGATGGACCTTTGTTGGCAAAGCAATGTCTCTGCTTTTTAATATGCTATCTAGGTTGGTCATAGCTTTTCTTTCAAGGAGTAAGCCTCTTTTAATTACATGACTGCAGTCATTTGCAATGATTTTGGAGCCCAAGAAGATAAAGTCTGCCACTGTTTCCACTGTTTCCCATCTATTTGCCATGAAGTGATGGGAGCAGATGCCATGATATTAGTTTTCTGATCGTTGAGCTTTAAGCCAACTTTTTCACTCTCCCCTTTTACTTCCATCAAGAGGCTCGTTAGTTCTTCTTCACTTTCTGCCATAAGGGTGGTATCATCTGCATATCTGAGGTTATTGCTATTTCTCCCGGCAATCTTGATTCCAGCTTGTGCTTCATACAGCCCAGTATTTCTCATGATGTACTCTGCATATAAGTTAAATAACCAGAGTGACAATACACAGCCTTGACATACTCCTTTTCCTATTTGGAACCAGTCTGTTGTTCCATGTCCAGTTCTAACTGTTGCTTCCTGACCTGCATACAGATTTCTCAAGAGTCAGGTCAGGTGGTCTGGTACTCACATCTCTTTAAGAATTTTCCACAGTTTGTGTGATCCACACAGTCAAAGGCTTTGGCATAGTCAATAAAGCAGAAATAGATGTTTTTCTGGAACTCTCTTGCTTTTTCGATGATCCAGTGGATGTTGGCAATTTGGTCTCTGGTTCCTCTGCCTTTTCTAAAACCAGCTTAAACATCTGGAAGTTCACTGTTCATGTATTGTTGAAGCCTAGCTTGGAAAATTTTGAGCATTACTTTATTAGCATGTGAGATGAGTGCAATTGTGCGGTAGTTTGAGCATTCTTTGGCATTGCTTTTCTTTGGGATTGGAATGAAAACTGACCTTTTTCAGTCCTGTGGCCACGCTGAGTTTTCCAAATTTGCTGGCATATTGAGTGCAGCACTTTCACAGCATCATCTTTTAGGATTGGAAATAGCTCAACTGGAATTCCATCACCTCCACTAGCTTTGTTTGTTGTGATGCTTCCTAAGGCCCACTTGACTTCACATTCCATGATGTCTGGCTCTTGGTGAGTGATCACACCATCTTGATTTTCTGGGTCATGAAGATATTTTTTTGTATAGTTCTTCTGTGTATTCTTGCCACCTCTTCTTAATATCTTCTGCTTCTATTATGTCCAAACCACTTCTGTCCTTTATTGACCCCATATTTGCATGAAATGTTCCCTTGGTATCTCTAGTCTTTCCCATTCTGTTGTTTTCCTCTATTTTTTTTTTTTTTGCACTGATCACTGAGGAAGGCTTTCTTATCTCTCCTTGCTATTCTTTGGAACTCTGCATTCAAATGGGAATATCTTTCCTTTTCTCCTTTGCTTTTCACTTCTCTTCTTTTCACAGCTATTTGTAAGGCCTCCTCAGACAGCCATTTTGCTTTTTTGCATTTTTTTCCTTGGGGATGGTCTTGATACCTGTCTCCTGTACAATGTCACGAACCTCCATCCATAGTTCATCAGACACTCTGTCTATCAGATCTAGTCCCTTAAATCTATTTCTCAAGTCCACTGTATAATCATAAAGGATTTGATTTAGGTCATACCTGAATGGTCTAGTGGTTTTCCCTATTTTCTTCAATATAAGTCTGAATTTGTCAATAAGGAGTTCATGATCTGAGCCACAGTCAACTCCCAGTCTTGTATTTTCTGACTGTATAGAGCTTCTCCATATTTCGCTGCAAAGAATATAATCAATCTTATTTTGGTGTTGACCATCTGGTGATGTCCATGTGTAGAGTCTTCTCTTGTGTTGTTTGAAGAGGGTGTTTGCTATGACCGGTGTGTTCTCTTGGCAAAACCCTATTAGCCTTTGTCTTGCTTCATTCTGTACTCCAAGGCCAAATTTGCCTATTATACCAGGTGTTTCTTGACTACATACTTTTGCAATCCAGACTTTTTTTAAAGAAAAAGAAAAGAAAGAGGGCATATATGAATAAAGATAGGAATGAAGGTGGGGGTCATAATTTTAGATGCTCTAGAGATTTAAAAGATAATGAATTCTCATGAAAAACATTATTCTAAATATTTGAAAATTTACATGAAATGGAAAAAATACTAGAGAATTTTTTTGAAGTATAGTTGATTTATAATATTGTGTTAATTTTAAGTGTACAGCAAAGTTATTCAATTCAATTTTATATATACTTTTTCAGTTTCCTTGCCTTATAGGCTAATGTAAAATATTGAATATGGTCCCCTGTGCCATACAGTAAATCACTGTTGTTTATTTTATATATAGAAGTGTGTATCTGTTAATGTTACACTCTTAATTTATCCCTTCCCCTCACTTTTCCTTTGGTAAACACAAGGAGATCCAACCAGTCCATCCTAAAGGAGATCAGTCCTGGGTGTTCATTGGAAGGACTGATGTTGAAGCTGAAGCTCCAATACTTTGGCCACCTGATGCGAAGAGCTGACTCATTGGAAAAGACCCTGAGGCTGGGAAAGATTGAGGGCAGGAGGAGAAGAGGACGACAGAGGATGAGATGGTTGGATGGCATCACCGACTCGAGGGACATGGGTTTGGGTGGACTCCGGGAGTTGGTGATGGACAGGGAGGCCTGGCCTGCTGCGGTTCATGGGGTCGCAAAGAGTTGGACATGACTGAGCAACTGAACTGATCTGAACCGAACTGAAGTTTGTTTTTTATGTCTGTTTCTCTTTTGTAAATAAGTCCATTTGTATTATATTTAAGATTCTACATATAAGTGATAGCATATAATTGTCCCTGGGGAATTTTAACCGACAGAAAATGCAGCAAAAAGAAATAAAAATCTGAATATTCCTATATTCTTTCTTACATATTCCATTCCAGTGGGGCTTCGCTGGTGGCTCAGACAGTAAAGAATCTGCCTGAAAGGCAGGAGTCCCGGGTTCAGTCCCTGGGTTGCAAAGATCCCTTGGAGAAGGAAATGGCAACCTACTTCAGTAATCTTGCCTAGGAAATCTCATGGACAGAGGAGCCTGGAGGCTGCAGTCCATGCAGTTGTAGAGAATCAGGCATGACTGAGTGACTTCACTTCCATTTTCATAGAAGAAGAAGGAATTCTTTGTCCCTCACAACTTTTTATAAGATTTACATAAATTTGATATTAAAATTTGACAATGGCAGTACAAGATAGGATAACTATAGGCCTAATCTCATCTACGAATGAAGATATAAAAATCTTAACAAAATATTAACAAAAACTCAGAAATGTATAAAAAGAATAACCCATCATGACCAAGATAGTTGTATCCCAGGAATGTAATACTGGTTTAATATTAGTAAATTAATGAATATAATTTACCAAAATAAGAGCTCATTGAAAACATATGATTATCTTAAAAGATTCAGAAATATTAATGAAGAAACATTGAAAAAATCTTTTTACAATCAGAAACAAAAACATTAAACAAAACAACAACAAAGAACATCTTCCAACACTGTATTATTAATAGACCTGTCAGTGGAATAAGGCAAGAAACTATACTTGAAGAATAAGAATTGGAAAGAAAGAAAAAATAATATTATTATTGGGAAATGATATGATTGAGAATATAGAAAACCCAAAATAGTCAACATATAAATTATTAAAATTAGGGAATGGATCAAGGTTGGCTATATATAAAGTCAATACACAAAAATCAACTGCCTTTCTATTCACCAGTAACATAAGAAAATAATACTTAAAAAATATAATTTACAATAACTTCAAAAAATATAGAGTACCTAAAGAACAAATGTACAAGAATAAATGTATAACCTAATAAAAATGTATAAGGTCCTTCTGGAGAAAATTATAAAAATTTATTTAAAACATTGAAAAAGATTCAAATAAACGGAAGAATATACCATGTTTATGGATGGGAAGCCTCAATATCATAAATACTTCAATTCTCCTAAAATGGATGTGTAATTCCTCTCAAAATATTCTCTTTTTTGGCGGAACTTCAAAAGCTGAATATAAAATATATATGGTAGTGCAATGACTTACGACCAGCCAAGGGAAATGTGAGAGGACTGGGCCTCTCATATATCAAGTGTTATAAAACTTTGGTAATTAAGACAGGGTGGTATTCATGTGGAGATATAGACAAACCAAAAGAAAACAATGGAGAGTCCAGACACATAAATATGGACATCTGCTAAATGTCAAAGGTGGACTTTCAAATCAGCATGAGGAGTCCAGCTTTTTAATAAATAACCCTGTGCCAACTTATTTTCTCTACGAAAAAGAATAAAGTCAGATCCCTTACCTTATGCCAAATATAAAAACCAAACCAAATATAAAAATTCAATTCAACTAGATTAAAGACCTAAACATAAAAGGCCAAAATTAACAGAGAATATTCTGAAGGAGACAGAATAAGCTATTGGTGTAGAAAGAATTTCCCAAACGTAAAATGTAAAAATAAAGGAAAATACTGACTAAAATCATCTTAAAATTAAGTTAATATTCATCCAAAGGCACTATAAAGAGAAGGAAACTAAAAGTCACAAACTGGGAGAAGATACTTGCTACACATATAAACAATAAAGGGTTACTATGTGGACTGTATAAAGAAGGCCATTGCATCAATAGGAAAAAGACCAACACAACAAGCCTGCAGAAAACTGGAAAGACTTTAATGGGCACTTCATAAAAGAAATTCCAATTATCAATACAAAAATGAAAAGATACTCAATTTCATTAGTAATCAGGAAAATCCAAAGTAAACTATAGTGACATACTGCATACCCATCTATTGGCTACAAATGCAAAGTTTAATGACACCAAGTATAAGCGAGAATGTAGAGCAATGGAAACAGAAATGGAAAGCTCTGTTGGTGGGAAAATAAATTGCTACAAGTACTTTGGAAACTATTTTTGCATTAGTTTCATTTTATTTTCACTAATAAAGTGAAACATATGCAAATAACATGGGTTAGTGTTTCATTCCTAAGTATATGGAGAAACTCTTATATATCTTACAACGGCGGTCTGCAACTACTTCCGCACCAGACACTGTTTTCATGGAAGACAAGTTTTCCGTGGACCAGGGGTGGGGGTTGATTTCAGTATGATTTAAGCACATTACATTTCTTGTGCCCTTTATTTCTATTTTGCGGCAATCTCAGGATATTCTGCCTTGACTTTAGGGTTAGGGTTCACGCCCCTGTGAGAATTGAATGCTGCCCCTGATCTGACAGGGGGCAGAGCTCAGGTGGTAATGCGAGGGATGGGGAGCAGCTGTAAATACAGATGAAACTTCGCTCATTCACCTGCCATCCACCTCCTGCAGCCCAAGGTGGGGGACCTCTATCTTAGGAGACATGTACAAGAAATACCTTCACAGCATGGCTTGCAACTGAACAACAAAAATTAATGAGAAAACCAGAAACTCTTTCATTTCCCTCAACAAATGGATAAATTGTTTATTCACTGGATAGAATACTAAGAGTAGTAAAAATGAATGTAGTACAGATATAGTCAGCATGAATGAATCTCAATGATGCCAGGTTAAAAAAAAGTGCCTATTAATTGTCCTCAGTTTTTTTTAAAAACATCTTGTTTTCTTTCATCTTTACTGATATTTTTGAAGAGTAGTTAGCAAGTATTGTATAGGTTGTCTCTCAGTTTAGCTTTTTCTGTTATTCCCTGATGACTAAATTCAGGTTATGCACTTTTTTCAAGAACACCAGAAAATTGATTCTGTGTCCTTCTCAGTACTAAGTGATTTCACTTTACATTTAATTGCTTCTGGTGCTCTTGGTTGCTTCATTAAGATCCTACTCTTTAGGATGTCAAATGGTGTTCAGCCCATGGAATCAACAAAAAAAGAGGCAGGGGAAAGATTAATGAGGTCCTCTATTTGGTTGATCCTCTATTTGGTTTAGCTTAGCACAGATCCTCTATTCAGTTGTAAGCTCCAACACTGGAAGCTTTTAGTTTTCAGGACCATGTCATCTTTTTAGCTCCAAACCTTAGCACAGTGCCAGACATACAGTTTTTAGGGTTTGGTGAAGGAATGAATCACCTTTCATTTCATTACCCACAGACATTCAAAAGAGAAACCGAAAGGGGTGGAAAATTGGGATTTCCAGACTCACATATTTGGGCTGCTAGGAATGATGAAATTCCCACAATAAAGAATACACAATTTCCCACAGTACCTACTTCACAAACAAGGAGGCCTACTCCCTATCATTACTTCTTTTTTATCACTTTTCTTCCACAGAAGGAAAAAAATGCACCTGATTGTCTTCTGGAAGAAAAGATATTATGTGGCATGAGACCTGTCAATCAGAATTGCTTTCTGAAATAACAAGCAGTAGCTGTTTTACAGGTTTGTGCTAATTCGTTACAATGGAAACCAAATACTGCTTCTTACCGCTGACAAGTTACTGGAAGATGCTTAGTCACATAACAGAAATGAAATACTAATTGGCACTACAGGAAAAATACCAACTTGCTATAAATGTACAAATGGTGAAAAAGCTTTTACTCGGCAGAGATGAAAAACACTGTATTATTTCACAATAATTATTAAGAGTCGAACCAGGTAGAAAATATGTTTAAAAGGGTTAAGATTTAGTGCCTGACCTCAGTTCAGTTCAGTCCAGTCATTCAGTTGTGTCTGACTCTTTGTGACCCCATGGACTGCAGCACGTCAGGCTTCCTTGTCCATCACCAACTCCCAGAGCTTGCTCAAACTCATGTCCATTGAGTTGGTGATGCCATCCAACCATCTCACCCTCTGTTGCCCCCTTCTCCTCTTGTCTTCAATCTTCCCCAGCATCAGGGTCTTTTCCAATGAGTCAGTTCTTTGCATCAAGCAGCCAAAGGATTGGAGTTTCAGCTTCAACATCAGTCCTTCCAATGAATATTCAGGACTGATTTCCTTTAGGAAATCCTGGTTGGATCTCCTTGCAGTCCAAGGGACTCTCAAGAGTCTTCTCCAGCACCACAGTTCAAAAGCATCAATTCTTCAGTGCTCAGCTTTCTTTATGGTCCAACATCCATACATGACTACTGGAAAAACCATAGCTCTGACTAGACGGACATTTGTCGGCAAAGTAATGTCTCTGCTTTTTAATATGCTGTCTAGGTTGATCATAGGTTTTCTTCCAAGGAGCAAACATCTTTTAATTTCATGGCTGCAGTCATCATCTGCAGTGATTTTGGAGTCCGAAAAAATAAAGTCTCTCTCTGTTTCCATTGTTTCCCCATCTATTTGCCACAAAGTGATGGGACTGGATGCCATGATCTTAGTTTTCTGAATGGTGAGTTTTAAGCCAAACTTTTCACTCTCCTCTTTCAACTTTCATCAAGAAGTTTATAAATCTGTATATGTTTGTGCATATGCAGATTCACAGACATAGAAACCAAATGCAGAATGCATTTGGTACAAGTTTATGAGTTCATCCCGCCAGAACACAGAGGGAAGGGCACTTAAGTCTGTTTTAGGGAGGGAGTAACATTTGAAAACATTTTTTGGATGGGTATTTCAGGCTAAGAGAACACCATTAACAGGAAGTGAAACAAATACATTTAGTATAATTCTACACTATCATTGGGCTTCCCTGGTGACTCAGTGGTAAAGAATCCGCCTGCCAATGCTGGAGAGGTGGGTTTGACCCCTGGGTTAGGAAGATCCCCTGGAGTAGGAAATGGCAACCCAATCCAGTACTCCTGCCTGGGAAATCCCACGGACAGAGGAGACTGGCAGGCTGCAGTCCATGGGGTCATGAAAGAATCGGACATGACTTAGCAACTAAACAACAACAACACTATCGTTAAAAATGACATTTAGGTAATGTATCTGGAGAATATACCAAAGTCAAATATTAGAAAATGCATCTGCTGATATGA
This sequence comes from Cervus canadensis, assembly GCF_019320065.1. Taxonomy (NCBI): domain Eukaryota; kingdom Metazoa; phylum Chordata; class Mammalia; order Artiodactyla; family Cervidae; genus Cervus; species Cervus canadensis. Next base: position 36,024,239 of record NC_057406.1, on the reverse strand, counting down.
GTCTGATCAGTAAAACTGGACTTTTTCAGAACAAATTTTACCTTCTCGTACATCAAACAGAATGCACACTAAATTGACAGAACACCTATCAGACCAGAAACCAGATACCTAATCATCATGGACCATCCAGAAATGCAGATTACCTAGAAAATTCACAGCAGGGATGAGGTTTAGATTCATTGATATTTCACATAAGCCTATCAAGACATTTATCCATCAGTCCTTACAACTCTTCATGGAAGCAAGTAAGTCTTCCATGACCGTCTTTCCTATGTTTCAATCCAAACAACCAAACGAACCCTGAATAAAAGCAGATATTTAGCCAGACTGGTCTTAACTGAAGCCAGCAGAGTAGCTTGCTCAAAATGGGAGCTCATACAGGGTGTTGAGATATAGCAGTCTAATCAGGTAATTTTCCAGATTTCCATCCATTCTCTTAGATAGAAATTTCCATCCATTCTCTTAGATAGAATTTGTCAATAGAGCCTTCACAGTTCAAACACCCCTACTTTTTTTGAAGAGTACTCAATTTCAGACCCCAATACATGCCTTCCTATTCAGGAAGAACTGTATCTGTGATGAGCTTTTTCTACAATCTCAGCCTCAGTCACCATGGAAGAGGAAGAGAATCTGACCTTTGATTCAAAAGCAGGACTTCTACATGGGTCTACCTACAGGGAGAAAAATGAAGGAAACCACACTGACACCCAGATAAGGTCTTCTGATGCAGACACTTTGCATTCAGAAATAAACTGGCATCCTGCTTTTTACATGCCCAAAAATTGGCATTGATGGTCTCTCCCTAAGATGGCGAGTTGTGCCATTGGCACTTCCATTCTTCTGCTTATTGAACATGTGACACCTTTGGCAAGTGGGTGAAGTTTCAGGGGTTGACCTGAAGCTGCATTCTAAGAAGTATTTATTTTCTTGAAGCTCTATTCAGTTGCTTCCCTTGAAGAAAGCTCTGTGTGGTTAGGTAAGTAAGTGTTAGTCACTCATTTGTGTCTGACTCTTTGTGATCCCACAGACTGTAGCCTGCCAGGCTCCTCTATCCATGAAATTCTCCAGGCAAGAATACTGAAGTGGGTTGCCATTTCCTTCTCCAGGGCTCATACAGGGGAAAATAGAATTGGATGCCTCATGTCCAAGGGAGCCCCCAGGCCTGTTCATTATCAGAGTGTTCCTGTCCTTTGTAAAGCATTTCTGACTGTCAGATTGTTTAACTGTGAGCCACCATTGCTCTTCTGATCTTATCATATCTAATATGCACCCCAAAGATCTTTCCTTTGGGATAGAAGAAATTTAATCTAAAGTCAGGGGTGTTGGAATTTTAACATGACCTGTGGAACAGAGAGGTTGAAAGTGCTTAACTCTTGATTGATACCCACATTGCCTGACTTCCTGGGAGTCTGTCTGGCCCCTTTCTGTAAACTTTTTTTTTTTCAACCCTTGTAGCTCTTCAGCAGAAACTTACTACATTATCATCATAAGTGAAGTTGGAGAGTCACAGCTTCAGCTATTTTGACAGGCTTCCGAAAGTGAAGGCTTTGATCTCCATCACCCAGAGAATCTCAGAAGCATCCCTCCCTTTCCTGCTACCCCACCTCATACAGAACTCTGAGGAGCTCCTCAGAGTGAGCTCCTTCTCAGATAATGGGCACTCTATATTTAGCTCATTAACAGGCAATGTGAGGCAGTTATAAGAGAATACAATTCTTCCTTAGCACCTACTCGGATGCTGTTAGAGAGTGAATGCATCCTACAAAATTCATATGATAAAATCTAATCCACAATATGATTATATTTGGAGATGGGGGCCTTTGGGTGGAGCCACTCAAAGATCCTGAGAGTGGAGTTCTCAAGACTGGGATTTTGTTGTTGTTCAGCCACTAAGTCATGTCCAACTCTTTGCAACCCCATGGACTGCAGCACGCCAGGCTTCCCTATCCTTCACTATCTCTCAGAGTTTGCTCAAACTCATGTCCACTGAGTCAATGATGCCATCAAACCATCTCATTCTGTGTCACCCTCTTCTCCTCCTGTCCTCAATCTTTCCCAGCATCAGGGTCTTTTCAAAGTGAGTCAGCCCTTCAGATCAGGTGGCCACAGTATTAGAGCTTCAGCTTCAGCATCGGTCCTTCTAATGAATATTCAGGGTTGATTTCCTTTAGGATGGACTGGTTTGATCTCCTTGTTGTCCAAAGGACTTTCAAGAGTCTTCTCCAGCACCACAATTCAAAAGTATCAATTCTTCAATGCTCAGCCATTTTTATGGTCCAACCTAGACAGGGTACTAAAAAGCAGAGACATCACTTTGCCAACAAAGGTCTGTATGGTCAGAGCTATGGTTTTTTCAGTAGTCGTGTACAGATGTGAGAGTTGGACTGTAACGAATGGGAATAGTGCTGTTATCAGAAGAGGCTGCAGAGCTGGCTCACTGTCTTTCTGAGGTGGCAACAAGAAGCTGGCTGGCTGCACCACCACAGCCCTGTCTCCAGAACCCAAGTGCACTGGAACCCTGACCGCAGACTTGCAGCCCATGGACCATGAGAAATAAATTTCTGTTGTTGACAAAAAATAAAATAAAAATGATGCTTATGAGCTTTATAAATATGGAAAATGTTTATGCATTGTTTAATTTAAAAAGCAGCATGAGAGACACAGAGACCACATAAAATCAGGAAACAAAGATAACTATTGGGTTGACTAAAACATTCATCCGAATTTTTCCATAACATCAGATGGAAAGCCCCGAGTGAACTTTTTGGCCAATCCAATATTTTCAGGGGAGAAAAAAATCTAGAAGGAAACACAGTGAAAGTTTTCCAATTATTTTGTCTGAGTGGCCAATCAAAGCTCTTTTTTCCTTTCTACTGTCCTGCACTGTTCTAAATTCCACAAGTATCATGTCTTACTCTTGTAAGACATACATACAGTTCAGAAAGAAAAAAGAAAAGTTTTTTTTCTCTCTCAGAAAAAAAAGATAAGAAAGCCTTTTAAGTGAACAATGCAAAGAAGTAGAGGAAAATAATAGAAGGGGGAAGACTAGAGATCTCATCAAGAAAATTAGAGATACCAAGGGAACATTTCATGCAAAGATAGGCATAATAAAAGACAGAAATGGTATGGACATAACAGAAGCAGAAGATCAAGAAGAGGTGGCAAGAATACATAGAAGAACTATAGAAAAAAGATCTTCATGGCCCAGATAACCTGATGGTGTGATCACTCACCTAGAGCCAGACATCTTGGAGTGTGGAGTCAAGTGGGCCTCAAGAAGCATCACTATGAACAAACCTAGTGGAGGTGATGGAATTCCAGTTGAGCTATTTCCAATCCTAAAAGATGATGCTGTGAAAGTGCTGCACTCAATATGCCAGCAAATTTGGAAAACTCAGCAGTGGCCACAGGACTTGAAAAGGTCAGTTTTCATTCCAGTCCCAAAGAAGGCTAATGGCAAAGAATGTTCAAGCTACCACACAATTGCACTCATTTCACATACTAGCAAAGTAATGCTCAAAATCCTTCAAGCTAGGCTTCAGCAGTATGTGAACCAAGAACTTCCAGTGTACAAGCTGGATTGAGAAAAGGCAGAGGAACCAGAGATCAAATTGCCAACATCTGTTGGATCACAGAGAAAGCAAGAGAGTTTCAGAAAAACATTGACTATGCTAAAGCCTCTGTAGATCACAACAAACTAGAAAATTCTTAAGAGATGGGAATACCAGATCACCTTCCCTGCCTACTGAGAAACCTGTACGCACATCAAGAAGCAACAGTTAGAACCTGACATGGAACAACAGACTGGTTCCAAATAGGAAAAGGAGTACATCAAGGCTGTATATTGTCACCCTGCTTATTTAATGTATATACAGAGTACATCATGTGAAATGCTGGGCTGGATGAAGCACAATCTAAAATCAAGATTGCCGGGAGAAATATCAATAACCTCAGATACACAGATGATACCACCCTTATAGCAGAAAGCAAAGAGTAATTAAAGAGTCTCTTGATGAAGGTCAAAGAGGAAAGTGAAAAATCTGGCTTAAAGCTCAACATTCAAAAATCTAAGATCATGGCATCCAGTCCCATCACTTTGTGGCAAATAGACGGGGAAACAATATAAATAGTGACAGATTTCATTTTCTTGGGCTCTAAAATCACTGCAGATGGTGACTGCAGCCATGAAATTAAAAGACACTTGCTCTTTGGAAGAAAAGCAATGACAAACCTAGATAATGTATTAAAAAGCAGAGATAGTACTTTGTCTACAAAGGTCTGTATAGTCAAAACTATGAGCCCTGGAGGAGGAAACGGCAACCCACTCCTGATTCTTGCTTGGAGAATCCCATGGACAGAGGAGTCTGGCAGGCTACTCCATAGCGTCAGCAAAGAGTTAATGACATGACTGAAGCAACTTAGCAAAAGCATGAAAGATTTTTCCAGTAGTCATGTACAGATGTGAGAGCTGGACAATAAAAATGGCTGAGCACCGAAGAATTGATGCCTTCAAACCGTGGAGCTGGAGAAGACTCTTGAGAGTCCCTTGGACAGCAAGGAGATCAAACCAGTCAATCCTGAAGGGAATCAACCCTGAATATGCATTGGAAGGACTGATGATGAAGCTGAAGCTCCAATGCTTTGGCCACCTGATGCGAAGGCCAACTCACTGGAAAAGAGCCTGATGCTGGAAAAAAATGAAGGCAGGAGGAGAAGGGGACAACAGAGGACGAGATGGTTAGATGGCATCATCAACTCACTGTTTGAGCAAACTCCAGGAGATGGTGAAGGACAGGGAAGCCTGGCATGCTGCAGTCCATGGGGTCACAAAGACTGAGTTGAATACGACTGAGCTACTGAACAACAATTAGAAAATAGTAAGTAGATCAATATGGCTGGCTATAGCGTGAAACGGGAGATCAAGCTGGAAGAGTAGACTGCGTTAGTTTGTGGGGGACCTTGGATGTCTCACTAAGCAGTTTGAGCTTGATTTCCAGGTACCAGAGAGCTAGTGAAGTTCCCTAGCACAGCATCTCAGTCCCCTACATTTCTTGGCTAGTTATCACTAAGGCAGGAGGCACATTTGCACTGTTTTCTAGGAACTAGTTTCCCATTAAAAGCTACAAGTTTCATCCTAATACATTCTACATTTGCCCAACCTGAATGGCTCACTTCTTACATGGGTTCCTATTTATTTCTGTAATGTAGATTGTACTCAAATCTATTCTAGGATGACTGGGAAAATAAGACTTTGCTGCCAAGCATGGACAGGGAGAACCAACAACCTTTCACATGGGAATTAGGGTCCCGCCTAACAATGATAGAACATCAACACATCACAGAAAGATTCACTTCTCCTACATAAACTAGAGGGAGGAAATTTTATTCTCCTGGCCTTGACTTCAAAAGTGTCAAGATGTCTAAAAGCTGGAGAACCAAAGCAGAGAAAAGAGGTGGCTTTATTGGCCCAATATCAGTCAATTGCTAGGGAGTTATGCAGAAATTCAAGAAAACAAATGAATAAATAATATCTACAACATTCAGCAATTGATTGTTGAACATGGGCTTGAAATGCAGAGGTCTACTTATACTCAGATTTCTTTCACTAAAGACATACCAGGGTACTAAACAGTCTGCAATTGGTTGAATCCATGGATGCGGAATCATGGATACAGAGAGTGGACTATAAAGTTACGCATGGATTTTTGATCGTATTGAGGGTCAATGCCCCAACCCTCGCTGTTATTCAAGGGACAACAATAGCAAAATAGTGCATCACAGAGTACATGATGGGTAAGAAAGAGGAGACATCAGAAGAGGTTGAAAGAACAGGCAGGTGGCTAGAATGTTTGTGTGAGAGTCATAAAAATACAAGACCATGGTCAGGAGGGAAAAGTTCAGAGGTAAAGCATTTACAGCTGATTCAAGGGCCAAGTAAGAGGTGCCCAGGGACCGCCCAGGTGGTGCACTGGTAAAGAATCCACCTATCAATGCAGGAGATGTGGGACGATCCCCCTGAGTGGGAAATGGCAACCCACTTCAGTATTCTTGCCTGGGAAATCTCAGGGACAGAGGAGACTGGTGGTCTTCGGTCCATGAGGTCACAAAAGAGTCGGACATGACTGAGCACAAATATATACACAAGATGTGCCCAAGGAGGCGCTGCAGTGCAGTGAAGACGAGGTGTGTTAGGAGAGAGAAGAAAGACCAAAGTCGCCCAGGATGACATCAGGGGATGGCAGGAGAGGAAAATGTCAGAACACAAGGGGCAGCCTCCTGGAGGTGGGGGGGCGGGTGATTAAAATAAGGATAGAAGATGGCTGAATAAACAGAAAACCTAAATGAAAGTACAGGTATACCTCATTTTATTCCACTTCCCAGATCTTGTGTTGTTTTTGTTTGTTTGTTTTACAAATTGAAGGTCTGTGGCAACCTTGAATGGGCAAGTCTATCAACGCCATTTTCCCTATAGCTCATTTCATGTCCCTGCATCACATTTTTGGTAATTCTCACAATATTTCAAACTTTTTCATTATTATTATATTTGTCACCGGGCTCTGTGATCAGGATCTTTGATGTTGCTATTGCAAGATCATGACTCACTGAAGGACCAGATGATGGTTAGTATGTTTTTTTAGCAATAAAGTGTTTCAAAATTAAGGTATGTACATATTTTTAGACATACTGCTATTGTACACTTAGATTACAGTAGAGTATAAATATAACTTTTATATGCACTGGGAATACCTGGATGGAATTACTGGCTCAGACAGTAAAGACAGCCTGTAATGCAGTCTTTCATGGAGACCTGGCTATAATGGAGACCTGGGTTCAATCCCTGAGTTGGGAAGATCCCCTGGAGAAGGGAATGGCAACCCACTCCAGTATTCTTGCCTGGAGAATTCCCATGCACAGAGGAGCCTGGCAAGCTACATGGGGTTGCAAACAGTCAGACATGACTGAGTGACTAACACACACACACACATGCGTACACCCACTGGGAAACCAGTGAATTCGTGTGACACATTTTATTGTAATATTTTGCATAAGGAAATAATGCAGTGGTCTGGAACGAAACCTGCACTATCTCTGAGGCATGCCTCTCAGTAAGTGACAGTGGGGAACAACATCTGGAAATAGCAGTGAGGCTCAAACAAATGCCAACCTCACTTTCTACTCCTGAAATACACAAGAGTCATTAGCTTTCACAAACCCACTATGGTCAATTCCTTCAAATTTGGCCTGACCACAATACAGATCACCTCAGAATTACTGCACTAAAAAAAAGAGGGAATTTCCCCCTATCAAAATGACTTAGCCTAATAAATTATTGTACCCACAAGGGAGCCTTGAAGAAGGGAAAGAGGTGAGAAGAGAGACACTCTTAATGGTTTCATATACTTTGGTGAAAGTGATGACTGGCATAACGTTTCTGTTTTTTTTTTTTTTCTTTTCCATTTATTTTTATTCGTTGGAGGCTAATTACTTTACAATATTGTAGTGGTTTTTGCCATACACTGACATGAATCAGCCATGGATTTACATGTGTTCCCCATCCCGATCCCCCCCTCCCACCTCCCTCCCCATCCCATCCCTCTGGGTATTCCCAGTGCACCAGCCCTGAGCACCCGTCTCATGCATCCAAACTGGGCTGGTGATCTGTTTCACCCTTGATAGTATACTTGTTTCAGTGCTGTTCTCTCTGAACATCCCACCCTCACCTTCTCCCACAAAGTCTAAAAGTCTGTTCTGTATATCTGTGTCTCTTGGCATAACGTTTCTAAAAGGAAATTTGGGAAACTGTATCAAGGGAAACAGATATTTATATCCTTTGGCCCATATATTTTACTTCTTTGAGTTTATCCTAAAAATATTAAAGACATACATAAAGGCTTTTGTACACGGAAATGAATTAAAATATTTCAACAGTGTATACCTGAAAACAACCTAAAGGTGTCAACAAACAAGGGAACAACTTAAAAACCAGAGTGTAACCCTGTGATGGACCACACTGGAGCTTTTAAATACAATGTTCTCTAAGTATTTATGAAATGGTAAATGCTATGTGTCACTGGCATTGTGCTAAGTCACTTCAGTCATGTCCATCTCTTCGCGACCCTATGGACTGTAGCACATCAGGCTCCTCCGTCCTTGGGATTCCCCAGGCAAGAATAGTAGAGTGGGTTGCCATACCCTCCTCTAGGGGATCATCCTGACCTTGGGATCGAACCCGCATCTCTTATGTCTCCTGGGAAGCCCCAGTATATGTTATACAAAATATTACATTTTGTATGACTTTTTGGGTTCTTTATTGCTTAAAAAAAAAGTATATGAATAGAAGATTTGAGGTATACTAAGGCCAAAAGATGAGAAGATAATTACCAACAAAACAGTAGACTGTTGCTCACAGTTTCTAAGAGGAAGAAGCATGCCAGGTCACATGGAAGAAGCATGCCAGGGCCAGTCAAGAAGCAGAGGGAGAGGGGAGTTTGTGGGTAGATGTCTCTATTGTGGTTTCTGTGGGAGGGAATGGGCAAGACAGGCTGAGCAGTATTAGGACTGGCTACTTTGAATGACTTCAGCAGTGCATGGAGCATTGGGGCTAGCCCCAGCTGTCTGGTACCTGACCCAGGGGCATTCAGGATGGATGGATAGCAGGCCAGTGCATGAGATTCTAATAGAGGAGGTGGCTGGGGTGTGGGCTCTGAATTGGCTGATGTGTATTTGAAAAGTGCACTCACAGGTAAGTTGTTGACTCTCAATGGGCTCATCCTGACAGGGGCAGTCCCTCCAGCATCAGCAACGCCCCAGATGTCAAGGCATCAGAATACAGAAAGTAAAGAATATGTGAGTGTATTTATTTTCCTTCCCTTAAAATTGCTTAAAAATTAAAAATTTCAAATTTTCTACAATTAACTCATTTTTTAATTTAGAAAAAGTAAATATTCCCCTCAAGGTTCTCTGTTATTCATATGCCTTGGGTATTTCTTGAAAGGATAAATGTATACCACTATTTGAAGAGTAACATATGCAGCCCTTCTTACATTGTTTTTTAAAACCAAAGAGTGAATACAGACTGCTGATGCCACTAATTTGGTGCTGCTGAAGATGAGATGGTACTGAACCACTTACAAGGCACATTTTAATGTTTTCCTAAAGAGAAGAAGCAGGGAGTTTCTAATCAAATATATAGGAATTCAGACTGATCCTTGTCCTGAACTGTGGGTGAAAAGAGAGGTCTACTGGCAAAGTGTTTAAGAAAGAGTTAAGAAGAAACTTTCCACAAGCGTTATCTGCCTATAGAGGATTCCCTTTGTTGCAGAGGGCAGTTAACTATTGATTTCAGACAGTGGCAGCCACATGGGATAACTGATTGAAAGCATCCATCAGGCGCCATGTTTAATGCTTTGGAAAGAACTGGGACACCACAGAGTTCATAAAGGGTTATTGTTGGTGGCAGAGAACAGCCCCCAGTCTGCCAAAAGCACTGCTTCTTTTTATTATTATTTATTTATTTATTTATAAGTTGTGCTGGGTCTCCGTTGCTGCCAGGAGCCTTCTCCAGTTGCAGCAAGTTTCTTGATTGTGGTGCATGGGCTTCTCATTGCAGTGGTTTCTCTCTTTCTGGACCACAGGCTTTAGGTGCATGGGCTTCAGTGATTGCAGCATGCAGGTTCAGAAGTCATGGTGCATGGGCTTAGTTGCTCTGCAGCACGTGGAATCTTCCCTGACAAGGGATTGAACCCATGTCCCCTGCCTTAGCAGGCAGATTCTTATCCACTGGACCACCAGGGAAGTCCAACACTGCTTCTTGATGGGGAGAGACTAAGTGACCTGACAACCTGTACTGGTTTCTGAGGACTCTTCTAAGGGAAGAACGTCCTGACTGTGTGGACTTCATGGAGCCCAGCTCAAGTTCAGCCCCAACTGCAATAACACTGTTCCCCACACAAGGGCAACCCATCACCTTCACCGACCATGCGGCTGAATGGCCATCAGGCGATACAGCAAGGGCGCTCTGGTCCAAGCCCCCCTAGCGCACGATGTGCCTCTAGGGGAGTGGTTTACTCTCTCTGCAGATCACTCATCTACAGAATAGAGATTATGCTACAGACTAGAGTTACCTCACAGAGCTTTAATTTTAAAAAAGGAGATAAAGATTGACGCCTCTTGGAATCTACAAAGTTTTGCTAGACAGATAGTAGGTAGGACATTAATTACTTATCTGAATTGGGTTTAACGGGATTATGGCCAAAGGGACACCAACAAGCATCTCTCTCTACCCTCACACAAATGGTCAGATTGAACAATTATGTAACAGTTTAAGATGACTGAGGTCTGAGTCAAATTCAGGGGCAGCTGCAGAGCTATTAAGAGATTAAATCAGAGTTATTGTATCAGATAGTTCAGGTTTCTGCATGAAAACCCTCTTATAATTAGTAAACAAACAATTTCTCCTACCCCTTCTGAAGAAGGTAACGTGAGACATTGATCAACAACCAAACACATCATTCAAAACTGTGATTTTGCTATGAAAACTTTTTTTCATAGCAAAAAAGCAGAGCACTATGAGACTACTCAGTATGCAGTCCCCTAGCAGTAGGATCACTGCACAATATCTTGAGTATTCCATTCCATTGCTCAAAACTCAACTGTGGCTCCCCACTGAATTTTCTTAACTGAAGTATAGTTGACTTAGAGTGTTGTGTTAGTTTCAGGTGTATAGCTCCCTGCTGAATTTAAGATGACATGAAATAAAAGTCCCTATGAGCCAGATTCCATGCCACTCTCTTATTCATGACCCAGGCAGCGGCCACAGGGCACCAAGTAACAATCCCCAGTCATGTCACATTGCCCCCTGACTCTCTTCTCCAGGCACGCCCGTAACTGGAAATGCCTGTAATCCAGTAGCACCTTGTAAGTGACACCGTCATTGAGCTGATCTCCCTTCACTGTAACTGTCTCATCACCAGTCCATCTCTCTCACCAGACATAGCTCCTTGAGGCCAGAGACCATGTTTGTGTTAGTTTAACATAATCCTTGATATACCACCCACATTCAATAGTTGCAGAAATGATGGAATATTCAATAGCTAGTATCAGGTCAAATCCTTACCTATTTGGAAAACATGAGATCTCTATTTCCTTCTACTTACCAAAATTAATCTGTGCTGGATGAATGAGTTAAGTGTAGGAAAATAAAATCATAAAAGCATAAAATAAAATATGTGGATATTTAAATAATCTTAAAGTGAGGACTTTCAAAGTACGATGCCAAAGGTAAAAACTGGGAAGGAAATTACTACATTAAAAAGTTAAAATTTATATATATCAAAACCACCATAAAATTAAGATATGAAAAAAATGGGAAAATGTTTCCCATGCCCTTCCTTCTACCCCAATTTAAGGCAAATGTGACTTGCTTTTAGTCTTTAACCGTTTGTCTGCATTGTCTAGGCTTCATATAAATAGGATCATAAGACATATTCTTTTGAGTTGGGCTTCTTTTCCTCATAACGTTCTGAGATTCATCCATGTTGTGTGGTCTTATTGTTGATGTATGTTCTATTGGGTTGGCATCAAATTTGTTTATCCATTTAATTCATTTGTTGATGGTTCATTTGGCTTATTTCCAATTGGGGGCTATTGTAAATAAGGCTGCTACAAATATTTGTGTACCAATCTTTGTGTAGGCAATGTTTTCATTTATCTTGGGTAAATTCATAGACAGAATGACTGGGTTGCAAGGTAGGTACATGTTTTTGGGAAAACTGCCAAACTGTGTCCCTAAGCGGTTGTGCCTTTTCACATTTCCACCAGTATCAGTGTGACTTCCAGCTGCCCTATTCTCACCAACAACTGGCACCTTTTAAACTATCCATTCTAAAGAGTGGGTTGTGCAATGAATTACACAGTTATCCGTGTACTTTTAAGACATTTTTATTATTAGAAAAGTTTACTTCTTGGAAGGCCAAAAAGTCTCTCTATAATTTCTATCCATCATCTCCATGTCTGATAAGTCTAATGTTTCAGTTCAGTTGCATACTTATTATTGTGCGAGGCACTGCATTAGAACCTAGAGAGGATGCAAGGATAAGTATGACATGCCGTTCACCCTCAAAGAGTTCAGCCAGATAAGAATATGCATGCTAAGTCACTTCAGTCATGTCTGACTCTTTGTGACCCTAAGGACTGTATCCCGCCAGGTTCTTCTGTCCATGGGATTCTGCAGGCAAGAATACTGGAGTGGATTGCCATGCTTACCTCCAGGGGACCTTCCCAACCCAAGGACTGAACCCACATCTGTTATGTGTCCCCTCTACTGGCATGCAGGTTCTTTGCCACTAGTGCTACCTGGGAAGCCCGATAAGTACAGACGTAACTCAAATGCAAGGTAGAATGGAAGGTGTCTTTTGAGACATCTGGGTCACAGCACTCCATAAAGGCTTCAGGAAGGAGGTGGCAGCTTAGATAATTTGTATGAAGAATAGTTGGTTGCTTTAATCACTAAGTCATGTCCAACTCTTGCGACCCCATGGACGCAAGGCTGTAATCTGCCAGGCTTCTCTACCCATGGGATTCTCCAGGCAAGAATACTGGGGTGGCTTGCCATTTCCTTCTCCAAGTGTACAGAGCATAGAACTCTTCAAGCTTTAATGGCCAACCATAATATTCACACTTTTGTCCTAAATCCTTCTCTCATCTAAACCAAACCATGTGATTCTTTCAAACATTACCCATAGGTCACCTTATCACTAGCTAGCTCTCTTCTGAATATACTTTGGTTAAAAATACTTTGACGTGTGGTGTGATTGGTATTCAATATCCAAGAGCTGTCTAGTCCACAGAGAGGAGAACAGAAATTTGAGGAATAAGGTTCTGATTATACTCTCACTATTTATAAGACTGCATTAGCTTTTAGTTTACATATTGGGCCTTCACTTTAAACTGTTGATTCATTTGTTTATGTAATTTTAGAACTGTAACTGACATGAGAGATGATCCAGTATAGCTCCCCCTTTTTCCAAGAAAGAAAGAGAGTCTCATAGTTGATTCAGTTCCTTGCCCTTTATCATACAGCCACACTTTGATGTAAGAGGGGCCTCCTGACTCCCAACAGGGGCTTTTTGGAGTAAACCTAAACTTGTCTTTTCTACAGGCTATTGTTAAGTCACATCTTTATCATTTCAAAGATGTGCATTTTGTTTTACACTTAGATGCTGGCCCTTTTTTTGGTTGTTAAGTTTCATCTTCTTTGATATCAACCTATCAACATCTTTTTGGATTCAGATTCTATCTACCAGATTGACTAAGCCTCCTCAAAATATGCCATCTGCAAAAGTGACCAGCATGACATTTACATTTTCAAACCAAATGTCTGGCTGGTGTGTTGAACAAGAAAAGGGGAGGGGGAGAGGAGGGAGTTATTCACTGTGACCAAATACAGCGTAGGCAAAGTGAGACCCAAGTCAGAGTCACAGAGGTGAGCACAAGGCTGACAGTATGGAAGAGATAGGAATGTTATAGTGGGCTCGGACAATCACTCAGCAAGTAGGAGAAAGGATCCATTTTGGGGTGGAGAAGCAGTCTGGGAGTAGGATAGTGAGCAATGCAAGGGTGTCAGGGAGTGTGGGGATTAAGTTGTGTTCATTGCATGGGCTATCTTGAGCCTCCTGGCTCAAAATGGGCCAGAGGGGAATCTGGTTTCCTACAAGACAAATGCCTCCTACTAGGAAGGAGGGACTGAGGCTCTCCCAGACCTGCTCTGCACAAAAGGCATTTATATTCCAGAGCACGTGTGAGGTGAGATGTGGATTTGCTTACAGCATTCCCATCAGACTAGGTACTAAAAATGGCTTTAAAATAAGAAGGTGTCTTGGATTTCCTGCAAGGTTCTCCATATCTGATCATGAGGGTGCAGTGTTCAGGGTGGAACACAAACCAATTGCATGGGTGTGAATGGGAGAAGCAGGATACAGAGGGATAGAAACTTTGGAGCCAAACCTTAGAATGAACCCAAAAACCAGTTCCCCAGTTTGCAGCACAGTAGGTACAACAGGTAGAAAGAGCATGGAAGGAGAAGAGCTAGTCTAGTCCCTATTGGGCTAGTCACCTGATGAGCAGAACCTGTCAGCTGTGATCCCAAGACATTTGCATATCATGCCATCAGTACATATTCATCAAGCTACTACAAAACGGACAACATGCTCTAGAGGCTGGGAATACATGGTGATCAGAGACTTCTTCCTCACGGAATTGGAAATTTAATCAATCCTCCTGTGTATCCTGGGGTTCTACTGGTATTACCCAGCTCGAGTGCGGCTGGTGGTGCAGTGAAATGGAGGAAAAGGACAAGCTATTGGGAAAAGGTATCATTTATGAATTTCAGTGACTAAAATCTGGTACATGATCTTAAAGTGTTAAGGTATGCAGCCCACTCACTTTCTGGATGACATTCAATGCCAAAGATGTTATTCCTATAGACTTTCACAGTTCCTAAGTTCATTCATTAATGTGTTGTTTCTCATCTGATGGAGTGGGGAAGTGGGAAATTCTTTTGGCTAATTCTTTATGTACTATCTGATTCAACTATAACAAAGTACTGCCTTTTAATGTTCTCTTTTGATCTGGGGGGAAAGAAACTTTTTGTTCAAAAAGATAAAAATAGTTATAAAATATATGGAGAAAACCCTAAAATATAGATAGATCTGATTTTCTTAACTTGTAATAAAAGGTTAAGAGGAGGGAAAAGGAACAAAAGAAACCATCCTGTCCAATTCATTCACCTTACAGTGGAGGAAACTAAGGTTCAGAAATAAGACGCCCAGCTGTGTGTTACACTACAGTTTCAACAAACGAGACAGAAACAGGGACTTTCCTGGCCCAGTGGTTAAGAACCCGCCTGCTGATGCAGGGGACATGGGTTCAATTCCTAGTCAGGGAGGATTCCACATGTCTTGGGGCAGCTAAGACTGTGAGCCACAACTATGGAAGCCTGCGTGCTCTAGAGCCTGTGCTCTGCAACAAAGAAGCCACTGCAATGAGAAGCCCACGCACCACACCATCTCCATGACTAGAGAAGGCCAGAGCACAGCAACGAAGACCCAGCACTGCCAAAATAAATACATTAATTAATTAAAAAAACAAAACAGTGCTTAAATACAATAGCCTCTTTTGGAGAAACAGTTCTCATTCATTTCCCACTCAATCATTGCAGAAATTAAAAAAAAATAAAATAAAACATTCAGTGCCACTGGGAAAGGAAGTTCTCCCTCCCACAAGCTTTAAGCAAGCAAGGGGAGTTACACCATTGCACCGAAATATTGAGGAACGCTATAAACACAGTGGGTCTGGATGTCAGGGAGACATTTTTTCAAAGATGGGGAGTAGAGAGTTACTTTAAGCCTCCAATATGGTCTTAAAGAAAAAAAAAAAGATGGATAAGAAGAGATTTTAGGCAGGAAGGTCAATCAGGCAGCAACCACTGCAGTGAACCAGAATGAACAGGGGAGACAAAAGGGGATGAAGTCACTACCATAGGTGAGACCACAGGGGCTGCTACTGTCACCAGCCCCATTTCCACCACCACCACCAATTAATAATCTTGCACTGAATCCTCCCACACCAGGCAGTAATCTTTTTATGCTAATTTTGTACAGTCCTCATAACAGCCCTATGGTGATGGTTTACCACGTGAGGAAACAGGTTCACAGAAGTGAAGTCACTTGCTGTGATGGTCTTTGTGTCAACCTGGCTGGCTACAGTCCTCAGTCACTGAGTTAGATATAAATCTAAGTGTTGCTGTATTTTGTAGCTGTGATTAAATTCCATTATCAGTTGTCCTTAAGAGGGGAAACTGTCCTAGATTAGGGTCAGGGTTAGAGTCTGGGCTAGGGTTTATCTAGAGCAGTAGTCCCTTTTGAGTAGAGCCTTTTTGACATGAGGGACCAGTTTCACGGTTTAGGCAGTAATGTGATTGATGGGAGCAGCAGGTGAAGCTTCATCCACTCACCCTAGCTCAACTTCTGCTGTGAGGCCTGGTTCCTAATAGACCTCGAACCAGTACCGGTCCACAGCCCAGGGGTTAGGGACCCTTGATCTAGAGTTAGCCTAGACAATCTGGGTGGACCTGATTTAATCAGTTGAAAGCCTTAAAAACAGCTGAAAGTGAAAGCAAAAGTGAAAGTGTCAGTCACTAAGCTGTGTCCATCTCTTTGACACCCCATGGACTGTAGCCCGCCAGGCTTCTCTGTCCATGGAATTCTCCAGGTAAGAATACTGGAGTAGCTTGCCATTCTTTTCTCCAGGGATCTTCCAGATCCAGGGGTTGAACGTGGGTATCCTGCATTCCTGGTGAATTCTTCCCCACCAGGTTTCCCTGAAGAAGAAGAAACTCCGCCTAAGGACAGCTGCTTCAGCCTGTGCCTGAAAGCTCCAGCCTGCCTTTCCTGATGGCCGGCCCTACGAACTCCAGTGCTGTGGCCTGACCTCGTATTTGCATAAGCCAATTCCTTGTAATAAATCTCTCACTATACATTTCCCCTATTGGTTCTGCTCCTCTGGTTGAACCCTGACTGATACACGAGCCAAAGATGACACAATTATAAGGTGAGAGAGCTCAGATTTTCTCAAAGCCAAAAAAGGTAAATATTCCACACCCCCTCCTCACAGAAGTTCAATTTTAGACAACAGCACAGCACAGAGATGGCCCCTCCTCCAGAGGTCTATGGGCATCCCTGGTGACAGACGCTGAAGAATCTACCTGCAGTGCAGGAGACTCGGTTCAATCCCTGGGTCGGGAGGAAGTAATGGCAATCCACTCCAGTATCTTGCCTGGAGAATTCCATGGACAGAGGAGCCTGGTTGGCTACAATCCATGGGCTCACATAGAATTGGACATGACTGAGCGACTAACAGGTTCACTTCCACCTTCCCAGAGGTCTAGCAGGCATGGCAGACAAGGATAAAAGCTCTGGAGGCCAGTCTGTTTGGGTTCTAATCCTGGCTCAGCTACTCACTAAGGAAACTTTACCTTGGGGAATGTACTTAAAATCTCTGTCTCAATTTCTTCATGAGAAATATGCAACAGGGACTTCCTTGACAGCCCAAGGGTTATGACTCCATGCTTCCAATGCAAGGGGCACAGGTTCCATCCCAGCTTTGGAAACTAAGGTCCTACATGCCATGCTGTGTGGCCAAAAAAAAGAAATATGTACATAACCATGTGTAAAATAGATGGCCAGTGAGAATTTGCTATATGACACAGGGAAGTCAATTATGGTACTCTGCGACAACAGAGGGGTGGGATGAGGTGGGAGGTGGGAGGAAGGTTTAAGAGGGAGGAAGCATATGTATACCTGTAGCTGATGCATGCTGATGTATGGAAGAAACAATACAATATTGTAAAGCAGTTATCTTCCAATTAAAAATAATTTTTAAAAAAGAAACATGAAACAATAATAGTACCTACTTTATAGATTTGCTGAAGATTTGTGAATTATACCATGCAAAGCATTTAGACAACTAGCACATAGTAAATGTTAAGAATTATTAACTATTTAGAAGAACCAAAAGGTAAGAATCATCCATGCTAAGCTTTTGAAATGGGGCAAAGAGGGAACAAAAACACCCATGATGACTATAAGGAAATCAGAGTCATGGGAAACCATGGTGCAGAATGTAATCAGAGTGATATAAGCACCTAAGAATGCTTCCCTGATGATGACTATTCCAGAAAAGGCCAACCTTTCATAGGCATTATAACCTAATCCAGGGATGGGCAAGAGCAAGAAAAAGCAGTTCATCAGAATTTGTTCCACACTGAAACAGAAAACTCCCCTAACTCGGTCCAGGACTGATTGATCCTCAAGAATAAGGAGAATGCAGGGTTCAGCATTTTCAACATTGGCAAGTTTCTCCAAAAAGCACAGGAACAATTTTGATGAGCTATACCCGCATCACTGTTACACAGGCAAATACAATTCTTGCAGGTTATGAGTAAACAGAAAACATGATATAGACTATCGTCATGATCAATACTAGTCAGGCATGACTTGATATGTCAGATTTGATACAAAACCTACAAAAGATATCATGGTTCCTTACCTCTAACGTATCAACAAAATAAGACACTTTCAGTTAACTCTGAGAAAAAGAATTCATCAGTGTTCACAAAAATATTTATGTATCTTTCCACCTAGTGGTGATTACTCTAGAAAGAAGAAAGACCCTTTAAAAGGGGGTGAAAGAAGAAGCACTGACTTTGCAATAAGAAAATGCTAAGGCCCTAAAAACTGAAATACAGTGTGAGTTTTTAAAGTAATAAAACCCAACATGACATTAATGACTTTAATATTGTTTATGTATTAACATACCATAGTTACAATGATGATCAGAATCCAAAGCTGTCTTCAGTCTCTTCCTAAACAAACAGCTAACAAAAAATTACTTTAAAATCTCTTGGTAAACAATTTGTCCTAGATGTCTTCTAAAAGACGAGGTGTGAATTCCAATGTTCTTCTAAGATCAGGCTGCATGGTTTGTGACCCACACGTTCCAGAAGTAGCAATGGTTACTCCTGAAAGAAACTGACGGGCCAAAAGTGCTAGTTGAACTCAAGTTGAAAGGTAAAGAAAAGACAATTGTCCTAAAGAAGCCACTAATCCCAGGATGCAAGGGAAATTGGGTTTGGTCTCTCTTTTCGAGGTCAGTGTTGTTGCCTGGATGACTCATTAGAGAAGAGAGATGGCCTTCCTGGAAGGCCATATTGTTTGTCTTCACGATAGTGTGAGCATGGTCTACCTTTGGGTACCACATAAGTCAGAGAGGAAATCCAGTTCTCTACCCAGGAGGTTGAGGAGAGAACTAAACATAAAGCCGGCAACTGTGTTCAATTTTTCAATCAAAACTGTTCTCTAGATTTTGACAAAACAATTACTAATCATCACAATCTTCTATTCATTTAAACATATATTGATTCCTACTCTGTAAAGTGTTCAATTTCAATTCTGCCCATGGTATACTGATCTCTTTTTCACAATCTGTCTATAAAATGCCTATACCTTGGTACTATCCAGGCTCAACAACAATCTCTTCTCCCTCTCTTCTCCTCTCCGAAGAAGAAAAGATAAAGAGGTATTTTGATGTACATAAGTGTTTCTGCTTTTGTGTAACTTCTATGCCAGAGATCCTCTTCACTGAGTCTGAATCAACAAAGGACATCTTCTGATGTTATCACACACAGGCGTTTGCAGGAGTGTTCTTCTAGGAATGAGTTCAGATGTGCACGGCAATGGAGTCCTTTTGGTTTATAAACTCACTGCTTGTTTTGGACGTCAAGGCTGATAGTTCTGTTCAGCCCTGCACCCTGGGGCTGCATAGGAAGGGTCTGCAAGGAGGTCTAGAGCACATGTCCATAAGAAGAGGACATCAGTGGCCATGATGCTGGACAGAGGATGGAAGTCCAGAAACCTGCTTCCCAGCAGGCTGCAACAGGAATAAATGAGACAGCACTAGTGATGCTTTTAAGAAGAAAGAATGTGAAATGGATTTAAAGATAGAAGCAGCTACTTTTTTTCAGGGGAGAGAGGATGGATGAAAGTAGTGGCCCAGATGCACCTGGAGGGAAAGCTAAGACCATATAACTAATCATCTGGCAGGAACCAGGACCTCTAATGTTCTTCTTTCTGGTCAGAAATACGCCGCAAGTAACCTTTCAGGGTGATACAACTGGTCTCTTGCTGGCAGGGACCAAAAAGAAGATGCACGGATCTTTCCTTCCAGAGCCTGTAACTCAGGTTTTCCACATTAGCCTGTCCTGCCGCATCACAGGATGGGAAGGCAGTGCTGGGCGACATTAACAAGGCAAAGACAGGTCAGTTCTTCCTGTCCCACTTTTCCCAGCCAGACCAGCACCAGTTCTTCCAAGCACATCACTGACGATTTTCCACATACACGTCTAATCTCTGTTGTGGATGACCCTCTTTGCTGCCTCCACAAGTTATCTACCCTTCAATATTAAACTTGACGCCTTCTCTGAAAGCCAACTCCCCCACAAACTAGACATAATTCTTCCCAAATGTGGGTGGGGAGGCTCACTCCTAGCAGTTAAACCATAGATTGTGCTAGGTTCTGCCTTTACAACACATATTTTGGCTGTTTTTCATCTCTCCTTTTATAAGCTCTTTAATCCTTCTGCTTGTCTCATCCGTTTCTTCATCTCTGTTTGCCTAGAACAGCAATATGCTTTATGAATAAACCAGCCCTGTCAGCACCTCAAACCAACAGTCACTTACAATCAAAAAGCTTGGTTAGGTACTTAATAAGTGCAAGGAGGTGAAGACTGTAAAGATGAGCCAGGTTCAACCCTGGTCTCTTAGGGATGTGAAACCCAAGGACGGAGCTAAGATACGTACCTAAACAAGCCATGGCAAGTGGGCACAGGGTTCTCGTAGGCACGCCAAAAACTACAGTGAGGAAATAGAAGGGAAGAATCATTTCCATCAGCGGGTAGAAGTTCTGGGAAGGGTTCATGAGGAGAAGAAAACTCATCTGTTGAAGGTCAGATTTCACTAGCTTGGAATCATCTCATTTAATTGACACACGACTCTTCAAGTTAGGTAATTTTTTTTTTTTTTTATTTTCATTCTGAGTTTATTTAACATTTCATCCAGTTGAAATGAAATAATACATGGGCTCCAACACTGACCAGCCACTTGCTAATACTGAAATAAAAGCTGCCAGTCAGTTCATACTTATAATCATAATTCATTATGTTACCCAAAATATTGATAACTATTTACCTTTACAAGCTTATTGCACTTCATGTGAACTTTTCTCCAGAAAAGGTATTCCTAAGAGATCAGCAAACTGCCAATCTTGGTTCATTTTGTTCCTTTTGATAAACCATGATTCAACTCTACAGTTCATATTTCTCTATAAAGCATCAAAAATCAGAAGCTTCAACAGATAACGTTTAAAAAGACACATCTTGAGGCTCATTATCCCTTTTGTCATGAGGCTCTGGTCATCTCATTCTGGTATGCACTAAACTTCTGGTTAGTCAATCTTTCAACCAGTCACTCATTTTTCAAGAAGACTAACATGGAGCTGCCAATTATCCAGGGCTAAGAATTCTGAGGTTAGCTGGGGGCGGGAGGCTGGGGGGTGGGGGGGGTTCAAGGTCTTAAAAGTGAAAGTGAAGTCACTCAGTCGTGTCTGACTCTTTGCGACCCCATGCACTGTAGCCCGCCAGGCTCCTCCATCCATGGGATTTTCCAGGCAAGAACATTGGAGTGGGTTGCCATTTCCTTCTCCTAGTTAGGTAATTTTTTACCCGCATGTTATAGATGAGGAAACTGGGGCTCAGAGAAGTTAAATAATTTGGTCAGGGTCACAGAGCTAGTATATTAACTGGCACCCACACTCCCACTCCTGGAGTAGGCAATGGAAACCCACTCCAGTATTCTTGCCTGGAAAATTGCCGTGGAAAATTCCACGGACAGAAGAGCCTGGTGGGCTACAGTCCATGGGTTGCAAAGAGTTGGACATGACTGAGCACGCACACACACATACTCCCACTGGCCGACTCCAAAGTTCATGCTGTTTTCCTGCACCAGCTCTTCTGTTCCAGGGGTATAGGAAACACAGTGACACCTGAGCTCAGCCTTCAAAACTAGAGGGGACCCTTACAGGCCCATCTGGAGGGAGGACAGGGCAGTCTAGGAGCAGCCCACGGCCTGAGGAGAGGCCTGGACCATACCGGGGAAGGCAGGCTCCCTCACATAACTGAGTCTAGGATGTGTAAAGGAGAAGCAGTGGTGATGTGCTGAGAAAGAAAGCCAGTGGATGGTCCTCCACTCCCTCTGTGCTCTGCCTGGAACGGAGGGTAAAGTGTATTTCTTATCTAAGTAAAAACATTAACAGGACTTCCCTTGTGGCCCAGTGGTTAAGACTTTGGGCTTGCACTGTAGGGGGCCTGAGTTCAATCCCTCATCAAGGAAGAAAGATCTCACATGCTGTGCAGTACGGCCAATAAATAAAATTAATTTTAAAATAGCATTTAAAAAATTCAATAAAATATTGTAAGTGAAACATTTTGAATGTATTGGGAATTGCTGTTTTACGGCAATCATCTTGACCAGCAATTGTAAATCTCTTACAATGCAAACCTGGGCTTTACCAGCTGGTTAAGAATCCGCCTGCAATGTAGGAGACCTGGGGTTGGGAAGATCCTGTGGAGAAGGGAACGGCTAGGAATGGCTACCCACTCCAGTATTCTGGCCTGGAGAATTCCATGGACTGTACAGTCCATGGGGTCACAAAGAGTTGGACAGGACTGAACAACTTTCACCTTCACGTCACTGTAATGCAAACCAGGTTGAGTGGAAGAAGGATTCTCTCTATATTTCCTTTTCCTCCAGTCTTCTTTGCTTCTTGCTCTCTGTAAAGATACTATCTAGAGATTTAAATCATAAGATTAAAGACTAGAGAAATGAAATCCCAGAAATCTACTTAGATAAATGACAAATTTCCTATCATGCCCACCAACAATTAAGTATTTTCAAATGAGAATTTTACTGTTATATACCTAGACTGATTTAAATATTTTAATTAGTTTCAAAGTATTTTATGTTTAAAATTTGGGGGCTGGGTAGATGAGACACTTGGCTCTTGCTGGCTCTCTGAGCCCCTGGTGGTGCTGATACTGACCACCTGGATGCAGGCACCGAGGTCTTCAGCTCAAGGCAACTGAGATTAGGGCTACCGAATGACATCTTATTATCTTGTTTAAGACATCCTGAACATTATACAAAGGAAGAGATTTCAAAAGGATGCTCTAATTAATGTTCACGACACAGAAAGAGATCATGCTTTTTCTTTTTCTATTTTTTTTTTGTGTGTCTGTGCTGATGGTTCTTTGTTGTTTTGTCTGGGCTTTTTCTAGTCGTGGAGCACGGGGGCTACTCTTCATTGTGATGTGTGCGCGTCTCACTGTGGAAACGTCCCCAGAGCACAGGTTCTAGGGTGCACAGGCTTCAGTAGTTGTGGCCCGTGAGCCCGAGAGCTCAGGCTCGGTAGCTGTGGCTCAGAGGCTTTAATTGCTCTGTGGCAAGTGGAATCTTTTCAGACCAGGGATTGAACCCATGTCTCCTGCATTGGCAGGCGGATTCTTATCCACTGTACCATGAGGGAAGTCCAGATCATGCTTTTCAGAATCAAGAAGTCTTTCCACAAGGAAAAAAGTATACTGAAATCACTGTTTACTAATATTTTGGCTTTCCCATGTATTTTAAACATTAGATTTCCTTTTTTCCTGGAGTCAAACTCTGATGGGTGGCAGTCCCTACCCTTCCTTCTCCCCTGCATCTCTCCTCACCTCCATTTCTCCTCAGCCCTCCCCTTACCCACCGGGTTCAGTTCCTTTCCTCTCCACCCCCTCCATCCTTGTCTTCAACGTTTCTCCACAGCTCCTTCCCTCTCTCCTCCTCTGTCTTTACTCCAACCCTCCTCTCTCACTCCTCCACCTTTCTCTCTTTTCCTCTCACTTTCCTCCCCCTAAAACATGTCAAAAGTCATTTTTAGCCCATCTCGGTTTATCTTGAGTAACGCACATCCGACTGAAGGACTAGGACAAGAAGAGTAGCTTATGCACAGTGGACTGGGACGTGACTTTCGATATGAGTCACAAAAATGAATTTAAGCCACTACATAATTGCAGAACTACCCCCTCAAAAGAGCTGGGTATGATAACATCACAGGTGAAAACAGGGGATGGTAAAAAGTGGGGGAAGGGAAGGTGAGAAAGTTGCCCCTTGGATGCCTAGCCCCAAGACCACGTCTGGCAGTCAGCCTTGGGACAGGTGCTGCTCTCCCGAGAATGCCTGCTCCCCAACTCCAGGGAGTCTGGAATCATTTACCAGAGGGTGCCAGTCACTTGGCATGGCAGCTTGCTTAATCTTGTTGTTTACCATCAACCCATCAAACACAAGTGAGCAGGCAATCATGTTATGTACCAGCTGATTTTTGGTGGCCATCTTCAAAACCAGCTCCCTCAATTTTTTCAGCAGTAATAATCAAACCATGGGGATTTTTTTCCATATCACCACTATTAGATTTTTTTTTTTTTCCTTTGGGCTGCACTGCATGGCATGTGGGCTCTTAGTTCCCAGACCAGGGATTGAACCCAAGCCCCCTGAAGTGGAAGCAGAGCCCTAACTACTAACCACTGGGCCATCGGAGAATTCCCTGATTTTCATTTTATTGTGAAGGCTTGAATGTCAGTCTGCCTAGGAAAAAGCAATCTGGAGGGATTTTGTGCCGGGGGAAAAACCAGTGGCCCTGGATTCTGATATAGAGGCCTGTTTTGGTTTTTTCCTCCAGGAATGGGAGAAGTTGCAACAATAATTCTCCCTCTTTAGACAAAGAGAGTGTCTGGCAGTGAGCACACTGCCCATTAACCATCCAAGCAGACAGGAGAGAAAGAAGAACAGCCCAGCCAGGAGTCACAGAGTTTAACTTCAGGTTTGCTTGTCAATTTCTGGGTACAGCTGCAGTTTTTTCACCTCATCGATGAAAGGGAGATAGTATCACCCACATCACAGGGCTGGTATGGGGCCAAGAAATGCCTGGCACATAATAGGAGATCAATAAACGCTGGCCCTCTGAGGCCCCGTGGAGACTTTGTTCCTCTTACCGAAAAAAGATTAATTTTGATCATCCCCAAGTTAACATCTGGTATGCAGCTAAATAGCAATAAACTCTTTGTCCAAAAACTTGTCATAAAGATTTACCTGGTGTAAGCCATATTTTGAATTATCAGGTGTATTTTCATGCCCCCCTTTTCCAGAAAAGCTCAAATATTTGGCCAATTTTAACTTGAGTGCAACAACACACTTGAGTGCAACAAGACTTTCTTAATAGACACGAGATTCATTACTTTCAGGAAGCAAATTGAAGCTGTAAATGAATAACAACTATATTAAGCTAACATTTATGGAGTACTTACTATTTCCCAAGAACTGCGCTAAGCACTTTATATATATATATATATATATATATATTTAAATACATTTATATCTCAGATGAACTTCTTTGCAAAGGAAAGAGTCACAGATATAGAGAACAAACTTATGGTTACCAAAGGGGTGTGTGCTGAGTTGCTTCAGTCGTGTCTGACTCTTCGGGACCCCATGGACTGTAGCCCACCAGGCTCCTCTGTCCATGTGATTCTCCAGGGAAGTGTACTGGAGTGGCCTGCCATGCCCTTCTCCAGGGAATCTTCCTGACCCAGGGATGGAACTCACATCTCTGATGTCTCCTGCACTGACACGTGGATTCTTTACCACTAGCGCCACCTGGGAAGCCCAAAGGGGAGTGGAACGTATTTGGGAGACTGGGATCAACATATATACACTACTATGTGTAAAACAGATAACTAATGAGAACCTGCTACCCAGCACAGGAAACGACTCCGTGCTCCGTGGTGACCTAAATGGGAAGGAAATCTAAAAAAGAGTGGATACATGCATACATGTATCACTGATTCATGTATAACTGATTCACTTTTGCTGCACAGCAGAAACGAACAGCATTGTAAAGCAACTATATTCCAGTAAAATTTTTTAAAAAACAAAGAAGGAACACAGCCCCTGGATAACGTCATAGAGCGAGCCGTCTACTCTCTAGTTAGACTTTCATGTACATAGAAAAATTCCTGTTGAAGTCTCTCTAAAGTCACCTCAACTATATTCTGGCTAATAGAGGAGGGTGTTAAGAGGTTTCCTAAAGGATAGTATTCTGTTAGTTGCTCAGTGGTGCCCTACTCTTTGCGACCCCATGGACTGTAGCCCACCAGGCTCCTCTGTCCATGAGATTTTCCAGGCAAGGATACTGGAGTGGGTTGCCATTTCCTTCTCCAGGGGATCGAATCTGGGCCTCCTGCACTGCAGGCAGATTCTTTACCAACTGAGCTAAAAGGGAAGCCCTCCTAAAGGATAGCATATCTTTAAAAATATCTTCAAGAAAATTAGTTAGCCTGGTGAAGGAGAGGGGTATATTGGTCATGAGGGCCAGTTGCAAAATGAAGGGTACTTGGGGCAGAGGAGACTGCAGAGCCAAGGCAAAGAGGCCACAGTCCAAGGAGCTCTCAAACAGGAACAGAGGCTTGGAGACAGGGAGCTCGGGAAGACAAAGAAGTAGAACTCAGGATGAGGCTGCAAAGGCTGGTCAGATGCCCGAAAGACTTGAATGGTGGGTTGAGAACCTTGAACTTTTTTCACATAGGAATGGAGCGCTACTGAAGATCCTATCAAAGGAGGGATAGGATAGTGCCCCGGTGCCAGGACAGAAGGTGGGTGTTCAGGAGGCCCAGTCAAAGGCAAGAAGTGAAGCAGCCATCCAAATAAGGTGTCATCAGAGGACCCTGGTGGGCTGCCGTCTATGGGGTCGCACAGAGCCGGACATGACTGACGCGACTTAGCAGCAGCAGAGTATGATCTCCAGCAATGGCAGTGTAGAAAAGGTGGGACAGAATTAAGGTCTGTGTAGTCACCCTAGGGGGCATAGAAGAGGGGGAGGTAAAACAGACTCTCAGACTTCTGGATTAAAGGAGAGGACCACAACTATGGCAGGAGGAAGAACCATCTGGGATGAGGAGGGAGAGGACAGCTGTTTCAGAAACACTGGGTGAGACATCATCATTTGTGCCAAAGCTTGTCAGTAACAGCTATCCCGTGCCTCGAGCTTAAATAGGGTATCAGAAACAAGGACGCAGATTCCAGGGAGGGTGGGCATTTGTCTAGACACCCAGTGTCCGCAGACATCAATGGCCCAACACAGGACAGTAAATGCTGGGAGAAAAAAGAGGAAGGGAAAAGGGAGGTAAAAATCAATCAAAATCACAGGAATGCGAAACACTAGTGCTTCTGTCCAGGCTCTTCTTAGGGGGGAAAAAAAAGCAGAGAAACAAACATGCACAAGACTTTTTAGGGAGAAATGGTGAATAACAAGGAGCTGAAACTATTACAAAAACTTAAAGCAAAACTTTTGTCCAAAATGACTCTTGTAACCTCTACGCTAAATTTTATCAGTAATAAAAGCATATCCAAATGAAAAAATATATATATATATTTACATCTCATTTAATCCTAACAATCCTATAAGACAGATACTAAAATTATCCCTACTTTACACATGAAGAGACTAAAGCTAAGTAACTTAACCCAGGTGACATAGTAAAGGGCAGAGTTCAGTCACAGCCAAAACAGGATTTCTGGGCTTAAAATGATGAATACTGCCTTCTCTTATCAAACTAGTGCCTTCTCACATCTTCATACAGACCAGAAAGATTTCAAATATTCAAATGACAGAATTTCAGAAACCTCCCCATGATCTAAATCCCTTATCAGATTTTCAAAAGACCTCTTCTCATTGCTGTATTTCCCAAAAGAATCTAAACGCATCACAATATTCTAAAAGGAAGGTGGAGATTTAACAAACTGCTTCCCTGAACTTCTCTCTGCGGTCTTTTAGTTATTTACATGTTTTTTTTTTTTTTCCTGCCTCCTGTTCGTCTTAAGTAACAAATATTTTATGATCAGTCCATAATTATGAGTAGTCATATGGAAGAGACCAGAGAATGTTGTCAGAGAACACCAAAGAGAGGAAAAAGACGTAGCAACGCTTCCAATTCAATTCACAAAAACTCCAAAATAATATAAAACGAAACAAACAAATTCCACGGATGACTTTCCTAGTGCTGAAACGGCACAAGAGCCGCCTCTCGCTGACAGAGGGCTGTCGCGGTGCAATCTGTGGTTTTCAAGAGTAAGAAATGTGGGGGACCTGCCTCCCCGCGCCCGCCTGCCCGATCCACCGCTAGGCAGGTTTTAAAGAAGCGAATAGAAGTGAGAATTTCCAGTTCAGAGGGGATAGGATCGCAGAGCCCGAGCTCCTTCAACGGCAAACGGTTTATAAAGGGGAAAAACGAAATCTAAGAAGTCTGCGCAGCAGTCCTTGCCGACTGAGAAGTGGGCGCCCAGCGGTAGGCTGGGGGAGGTTACTCGCGGTCGCTGGGTGGACGGTCCCTCGCCAGCTCATCTTCGCTGAAACGTCCGACCCGGGGCCCCGAAATGGGGCTGCGGGCAGTTCGAAAGCCGGAGGCGATCGCGGGCGTCACCCCCCACCCCCGCTCCGGGCGAGGATGCTCGGGGCGCCGAGCCGCACCTGTGCCGCAAGGGACGACCTCGGCCCCCGAGCCCGCCGAGGTGATGCAGGGTCGGAGGAGAGCCCCCGGCAAAGTGCGCCCACCTGGCCTCGCGCACCGGCCGCTCCCGCAGCCGGAGACCCCCGCCCGCAACCTCACCTCTAGCCGCCGCCTCCGCTTCCGTCGCCATCGCAGGAGCCACCCGGCCGGCTCCGCAGCCTCGGGGCCGGCAGCATGGAGGGCCCCGGGCCCGCGCTGAGCCGGCCCAGGCGGCCGCCCCGCTGAGGGGCGCAGGCACGCGCAGGGCTCTGCCCCGTGCCGCGGTGGCCCCACTGCAGCTCAGGTTCAGGAGCTTGCGGCCGGGGGCCAGCCCGCCCGGGGGTCTAGTCGCCGCCGGGCCGGGGGCGGGAGAAAGGGACCGCGCGGGGCGGAGTCACGGCAGCCCCGCCCGCCGACCCCGGCGGAGGGAGGCGAAGCGAGGGGAGGCCAGCCGAGCAGCGCCTGGAGCCTCGCTGGAAGCGCGTCTGTCTAAAGCAGGTTTTCCCCATCATTTCCAGATTCGTTGTCTGGTGTTCTGCAGTGTGGAGTTGCTCCCCTTGTGTGCGGGGGATGAGGTGGGGGGAGATTGTTGTTCAGTCTCTAAGTCGTGTCCGACCCTTTGCGACCCCATGGACTGCAGCACTCCAGGCTTCCCTGTCCATCACCAACTCCCAGAGCTTGCTCAAACTCATGTCCATTGAGTCGGTGATGCCATCCAACCATCTCATCCTCTGTCGTCCCCTACTCCTCCTGCCCTCAATCTTTCCCAGCATCAGGGTCTTTTCCAATGAGTCGGCTCTTCACATCAAGTAGCCAAAGTATTGGAGCTCGATCATCAGTCCTCCCAATGAATATTCAGGGTTGATTTCCTTTAGGATTGGCTGGTGTGATCTCCTTGAAGTGCCAGGGACCCTCAAGTCTTCTCCAGCACCACACGTTTCAAAGCATCAGTTCTTCAGCGCTCAGCCTTCTTTATGGTCCAACTCTCACATCCATACATGAACACGGGAAAAACCATAGCTTTGACTCTACGGACCTTTGTCTGCAAAGTGATGTCTTTGCTTTTGAATAAGCTGTCTAGGTTTGTCATAGCGTTTGTTGGGGGTGGGGAGGTAAAGGATGGATGAAGATCGTTTTGTGGTGGAAGTTACAGAGTGAGGGCGGGAGTTGGGAGTGGGGGAGTTGGAAGGAAGACTTCCCTGGCGTCTTTCTTTTCTGCCATGGAGCAACTTGGCTGCAGAGATGAGGACACGTTCACAGGGAGGAGTCCCCAAAGAAGCTATTTGGGGTCCTGAGACAGTTGGGTAAATCCAGAAGCAAGATTCTTTGGGGACCACTTGTCAGCCCCTCATCATAGGCGGAGTATGCTGGTTCGCTCCCCGCCCATAGGACCCTAGGGTTCCTAGGTCACAGTTTGTCTTGTTGTGTAGGGAAGGAACGGTGGAGAAAACACCAAAGCTCTGCATCAACCAGCCTACAACTAATACTTTTCCTTCGGAACTCTCCATTACTGCGTCGTAACTAGCTGCTTTGGGTGTCCTGAGAGCTACTCAAGACGAGGGAGTTGGACGCGTGTTCCCAAGGGAAGTAGGCAGACCCAGAGAAACTGATGCAGCCTTAAGTGGGTCCCGGACTTTATCCTG
Organism: Cervus canadensis; assembly: GCF_019320065.1. Classification (NCBI taxonomy): domain Eukaryota; kingdom Metazoa; phylum Chordata; class Mammalia; order Artiodactyla; family Cervidae; genus Cervus; species Cervus canadensis. Next base: position 35,994,353 of record NC_057406.1, on the reverse strand, counting down.
CTGGAGATGGCAAGAGATGCTGCCCTCGATAACACACAACGAGACACATTCCTCATCAAAAACCATTGTTGAGACATCCCAGTCCTGGCTTTGACTTGGAACTCCACCCAAAGTCCATCAACACCAACGTGTGCTGTCGTCTCAGAAAGAAAAATTCCGCAGAGAGCCTGGCAGACACTCTAAAGATCTGGCCTAGGTTTCCCTGAATATGCTCAAACCCTGGCTTTCCAGACAAGTGTACACTGTTTTGAGGTGGTTTACCAAGTCTTGGGGGTAAAGGGGGTACTCTTAGACTGCACATGTGTTCAATGCCACCTTGATGGTGAAGCAGAATTTCTAGGATCCTGGTCAAAAAGTACAGGGGCTTCCCTGGCGGCTCAGTGGTAAAGAATCTGCTTGCAGTTTGGGAGATGCAGATTGGATCCCCGGATTTGGAAGATCCCTTGGAGAAGGAAATGGCAAACCCATTCCAGTATTCTTGCCTGGGAAATCCCATGGACAGAGGAGTGCACAGGCTTCAGTTCATAGTGTCGCAAAGAATTGGACACAGTTTAGCGACTGAGCCCTAACGGACAAGCTACGTACATGCTGTCTTGCTTACAAAGTGTTTTTCCCTTTATCATCTCAGGTGAGCCTCACAACAACCTTTGTGAGGTGGTTGAACACCTATAATTCTTGTCTTCTCAGTAGGCAAACAGAGGTTCAGAGATGAGTGTTTTGGCCAGAATCACTCAGTATACAGTAGAAGCCAGATGGTGAAAGTCAGATCTCCTCAGGAGTTCATACGTGGTATGATAAGCTCGCCGGTGAATCACCACAGTCCTCATTTCTTAGAAATGATGATTCACTTCCACCAAAAGCCTGAGAGCAAGAGCCAGGAATCCAGTACCTAAATGTGATGCCAGACGTGTAACACACAAGGAGAGCAGACACACAGGATTCCTTGGGGCAAATCATTCTCATAGTTTAATGTGTGTTTCCCCAATTGTTCACATTTAAATTCTGCTTTCAACTTTTTCTTTAAACTCTGGAGCTTTACTTCCTAAGATTTTTTTTTTTAGAGTGGTTATACTATACCTCCTAGGATAAGGCAGAGATAGTCATATGATATCTTGACAGATGGATAGGAAATTCATCTCTCCTTTCCAACTAGTAGTCTTTTCATATTTTCTCCTTGAGCAAAATGTAAGAAAGTGATTTGAAACATAACTTGCAGAGTGCATGGTATAGTTCCTTCCAGTCAATGTGGTTTCCTTCCCCAAAGCCCAGGAACAACTTTGCTTTCAGGGACCATTGCTAATCTTAGGGGGGATTTAGTTTGTTCAGTAATTTCCTTCACTGCCAAATACTCAGGCAAGAATAAGACTGACATTAGGAACCACTGCCTCACACACTATAAATTCCTATTCTTGTCAACCTCCTGCTGGGGTTGTAACAATACAGTTTTGTATGGAGGACCCTTTAAGTTCACGTAGATATGTCAGTTGGTCCAGGACAAAAAAATTACCTGCTTCAGAGTATAGTTAAATTGAAGACCCCCATCTCCAGTGACATATAAAAATAAATAACTACCCATTAATGAGCTCCTAAGTGACTGAGGAAATAATTAAATTATTAATATTTAAAACTACTCTTTCTTCCCCATTACTCCTCCACCCCTGACATTCCATGGAGGGTGAATACTGGGGAAGATTCTTGGATTTGCTGAGCAGGTTGATGAGTGGGAATGCAGTTAGGAGAAACAGGGGAGCACAAATGTATTTTGAGGGATAGACAAGCCTTTAGCGGGCTTCTGGAATGGGAGAAATCAGCTTGAGCTTGGCCCGTGGAGGTGAGACGCAGAGAAGGTAATTGCAGGAGGGTATACTCATGAGAAAGAGCGGAAGTGATGGTGGCTGCTGCCACTGGGAGTGGAAATTTGAGAGTATTTTTAAAGGGTATTTAGGAAGCTTCATTGTTTAATGCAAACCCTCTTACATTATTTCCCTGGAAAATAACAACTTTAGCAAAGGTTATAGTTTGTTTCAATGCTTTTGGAGTTGATTTATGTATTTATTAAACATGAAAATATTTTGAGATTGGCCTTGGAGGGGGAGTAGGGCTGCTCACAAAATGCAGTTATTCATTTGTTAACTTGTAGAGTGTCTACACTGTGACAAGCATGGCTATAAGCGCCGACTGCTGTACATCACCAACTGGACATCCATTGCTTCAGATAGATGTTTTCATAACAGTTGGTGAGGAAGGTATTATTTCATTGTAGAAAAGTCCAATCAGTGTCCTTTTTCCTTTAGCTCAGTAGAAGTTCAGACCCACCCCAGAAACTCTGACTTAGTAAGTCTGGGGTGAGACACACTAAATCTTTATTCAAGTAAGTATCCTAGTTGATTTTGAAATAGTTGCTCCAAGTACTCTACTTCAGGAAATAGTGCTTCAACTAACCAAAAAGGAATTTTCTTAAGCCTAGGTTGTTGCAAAGGAGAAGTTGTGTGTGTGTGTGTGTATTTCTATAAGCCAGAGGACAGAAGTAGCAATAAACTAAAATTCCAAGAAAAATACAGGGAGACCAAAACTTAGAACTAGAGGGAATAGTTTACAGACATCTCTTTATATATGGAGCTACTGCCTCTTTTTTCCTTAGAGATTATGTATTTGTATATGTAAGTGTCAAAAGCTGAAGTAATTTTTACTTTTGGAGGTTTTGGACAGTCTTACAACATGTATGGTGCCCTAGACCCTCCTCAGTCCTCTACTATATAGAACCATACTGGAGGAGTTTTCAAGTTCAGTTCATGATTAATTTACCTAAGAGGACAGGAAAGGCAGAGGACAATCTCCCTTTCCTGTTATGTATTTCTCCCTTTGGCAGAGACTTATAAGTCATCTCAACATTTAAGGATTTGCTAAGGAATGCTTTAGAATGAACAGTAATAACTTTGTAATGGTTGTTAGCACAACCTCCCGAGAAATGTTTTGATTTCTACTAATCAAAGCCTATCTTCTCAAGTTAGACAAAGCAGTTGAGCCACTAGTGACGAGGCCAGTCATTAGGCCCACCCTTGCCTGGATCTTGAGGGGAAGTAAGTAGATGAGGATCCCTGTGACTGGTATAACAGCTTTGGGGGAGATGGACCCGTGAGGAAATGAATGGCAGCTGGAAGCCTTGGCAGTACCATTAAAATAACCATGCCCAGGTCACTGGGCCAAACATCCATTGTTTCTATGATGTCCAGAGACCCGCCCCCACTCCTGCTTCTCTGAAGGACAAGCAACCTAGGCTCCCAGTAGCTTAGCCATGGTCTAGCACAGTGGTCCTCAGTACTCCTATTTCACATGGGTCAGAAAAGATGTTAATGGACCAGCCCTTCAGTTCACATGTAGGCAATGGCAGAATCAGTAACAAAACCCAAGTGCAGTGGCTTCAGTAAGAACCATTGGTATAAAGCAGTGTGGCACCCTTTTGATTATCTTGGGGGGTTAACTCCAATTTGGTTCTGGTGTCAGGTGGCCATGTGCTTCAGGGGAGCCTCACTCTGTACCAAGGATGTGAGGCCTGCTTAGTTTAAATCAATCCACAGACCAGGTACTATTGTAGGAATGAATGGATGGCATAATCAAGGCCAACAAAATGGGGTTGGGGGGCAGGGTTCTTTGCTTAGAATGCTTCTGGAGAAGATTTTCCTTACTCTTAAAAAGAGGATGAACAATCTTCTTTTTAAAGACTTGTATGACGATTCGATGCTTAGAGTCCCTGTAGCCATTCAGCCCTCTGAGAAAACAAGCCCAAGGACATCCAACACCCTGCTGATGACAATGTAGAAAAACTAGAAAGAATCTCTGTTCTTGAAGATGTTTTTGAGATGCTAAATTTACTCTGGATGGTTCCCATCTTGTGTCTTAGTTTTACACAAGATACTCATTTTCCTTATTTTTGTTTTTTACTTGCATCTGATACTTGCAGTCAAAAGTACCCAAAAAGCAAATTGATCACTGGCTTCCCATGTGTTTTTCTGAGGTCTAGAAGCATATCAGATAATTTGTCAAGGAAGTGGGCTCTGTGATCTGGTGAGTGGAAGGAGCCCCAGACTTAGTTCAAGAGCAATCTATTACCTGAGTTTGGATAATTCACACTCAGCTTCATGTTCATCATCTGTAAAATATTAGTAATTATGTTTATTTCACAGAGTAGTAGTAAAAACCAAAATGAGTAAGCTAAGTGAAAGCATTTTGTAAAGCAATGGAAGTTCCTTTAACAAGATGCTTTTGAAAGATTAATGTAGAATATCAAAGTTTGCTCTGAAGTCCAATTTTTGATATTCAGTGTTTTCACCATTCTATCTTAACAGCAGCATTACTAAAATGATGTCAGTCAGGGAACAGTTGGAAGCACAGCTAGGATAAACAGGATTCTGACTGGCTCCCTCTAAGACTGGCAGAAACAGTGTCATGATCAATGATCAGTGTCTCCAATGGGACGGATGGAGTAGTACCTGGGTACCCGGGGCACTTATATCCCTAGTTTCCATTGCTACTTTGAGACATATTTTCATTTCTACCTGCTAATTGATTTTGGCCTAGTGGGGTAGCTGCATATAAACGTGTACAACTATCTTGAGTGTTTAAACATAAGACAATTGAAACTTAAAATATTTATCCAGTATGTTGTTCTTGATGTGATCTTTAAGGGTAAAAGTTGGATCCATTTACAAAGCAGGCTTTCTTGAGGTTTGGGTTACATCTGTCTCAAAATTCAAAAATATAACCAAAAAACCTCACCAACAAAAATATTGTAAACATAGTTTTTATTCTTTTCTTACCTTCAATGAAAAGTGCATGATGCCACCAAAACATTTCTTTGAAACTCAGTAGCTGAACATAGAACTCAATAGCCTGGTGATTATTTTTCAGACAAATGCTGAATAATTTATATTGCTTTAAAAATAACTAACATCTATTTTTATTACTTCAGTCCTTTTTAAAGTAGCAATATTACTCTCATTTTTTTTCATAAAAATCTAAAATATCTCTAATAGTCCTAAGTGTATTGTATTTATATTTGTTCTAAGTGTTTGTTTCATTAAAATGTTCCAGAGATAAGTGCACTTCTACAGAGAAAATAAAATTTAAATCAAGACAAGGGGAAATATTCATGGTTGTAGCAAAATAGTTATTTTGAATGTTCTGAGTCTTAGCAATTCAAAGAGAGAATAGAATGTGTTTTGTAGGCAGGGACCTCTCTATTGATTAAAATTTCAATCAATTTCTTTGCAGATCATTGATAGATGAATAGCTGTTTCTCCTACCAGTAGATACTGCTGGGTTGATTGTCTAAAGGTTTTCTACAATAAAATACCAAAAATAAGTGTACTTAAACATATTGTAAGATTTACAGATCTACACAAAGATAACAGGTGTTTAAAAAAAACAGAAAAAGTATATTATTACAGAAATAAATGAGACCCTATCTTAACCCTAAGCAACCAGTTTTGAATATTCCATACTTGTTATTTTCCATTCAACTAATAGCTTATTAAATCAGATATATATTTCATTCAGTAAAGGTTGATAAGAAATTTCCTATTCTCAGATAGCACTATGCTTCAATAAATTTAAACATTTAAAGCTATGTTAATAAGAAAAGCATAAAAGAAAAAAAAACATAACTTGCTTTAATACAAAGGTTTTTTAATAAAAAAAGTCAAAGTCTACATTAAATCAGGAAATCAACAAATCTGAATTATACAAGCTTTCTATATACTTAGAAAAACCAAAAACACACAGTTTATAACAAAACTCTTTAATTCAAAATAGAGTCTAATTTAAAGAAAATGTCATTATGCTCTGTTGATTAGATAGGGTTTTGTCATTTAAATGGTTCACCTGAAATATGGGAAGTATATAATAGAGAAAATTCAAGCTCAAGGGTACTTTGCAAATTATCTAGCTAATTTGCTTTATGAATCAAATTCTTAGCTTCCAAAGGGCAGACACAGTCTTTAATTGCTTTTAGATAGGCACTTAAGAAATGCTTTTGATGAGGAGGGAACTCCAAAGATTATGAATCACTCAACTCCAGGGAAAAATGAGTATCTTAACAAGGTAAACTTTCATAACTGCCCTTCTGCTGCCAAGAAACCATAACTATCCCCAAGTTCTTCCTATTAATAAGAATGAAGGAAATGGAAACTAAAATGCTCTATTCTTATTCAGTTAAAAGGTAAACTTAGGTAATTCAGCTCCTTTATATCAATCTCTCTCTCACTTGAATTAATGAAATTTTTTAATACTAGAATAGTTACCATAGTAGAACCAGAGTATGTTGCAATTTCCTTGTATCTTACCCATTCACACTAGCAAAACATCCTTTTTAAAAAAAACAGTGGGGGAGGGGGGGTGAGAAAAATCTCATAAAACTAAATGTAAGTTAGAGAGTTTTTAAAATTAGAGGCAGTTGTAATTAGAAAAACAAGAGCTAGGCAAAAGGAGATAACCCCAAAGTTTTAATAGTCCTCTCTCCTAGATACTTGGTCACATGTTCCAGATAAGAAAAATGGAGATGAACTATTAGGTGAACACATAATAAGTATCAAACAAATCCTAGGAGGGATAGGGGAGGGAGGAAGGAAGCAAGGTGTGGGGAGGGAAAGGAAGGAAAAGGAAGAAAGGGAAGGGGAGAACAGGGCAGGAAGAAAAAAGGAACAGAATGGCCTTATTGAAACACCATGGAGCTCCCTAGAAGCAGGAACATTTATAAAAGCTTTTGTATATCTGCATAATGGTCCTATGCAATTCTTCCCCACTAGAAGAACATCTATACAAATAAATTATCATTTTAGATTCTGATCACAGATCATTCGTAACAGTGATAACTATTGTATCTAAAAAAGAAATTCTACTAGTTAACAGTTAAGACAAACATTAGGCCATTCTTTGATAAACTAATACTCCTCCACTGTTACTGATGAAGCCAAAACCTCAGAGAGTTATTTTAAAATGAAAATGTTGAGCTGGAAAAAACTATCTCATTCTTGGGGGAATACCCAAAGAATTTGCTGCTGACATCACCTCCCCCATCCTCTAATCACAAGCCCCTTGGCCTGCATTTACTTCGTTAATTCCGTTTACAGTAACCACAGTGATGGAGCTAAACATGAACAGTAGGGCCCTTGAATGAGCTGGCCTCCATCAAAGATCTGAAGACAGCATTCCCGCAGGACAGTAAAATCCCCCATAGTTGTGAACATCCACTCTGTTCAGGATCTTTGGTACATCTGGAGTATAAGAAAATAATGGCACAATAATACAAGTACTATCAAAGGAAAAATTTTCATCAAAACAAATAAAAGTTAACCAGCCATGATATGTAACAACTTTCTAGAAAACCAAAGTAAATAGCTCTTTGTTCTCTACAAGTTCATTTACATGATCAGAAGTTTGACGTTTAAAAAAATAGTTTAATAAAAATACACTAGTAGTTCTACAAGCAGCCTTCATGGTCATTTCTTCAATTCAACTCACCATAATCAAATTAAAATAATGCCATGTCCTCTTATTAAAAAAGAAGTCCTCTTGTCACAAGAAAAGCAACTTTACATTTTATATGATACAGTACATCTCCCTATGAGTATACAGAATACATGTATAAAGGTCATCAGTATTTCTGAATGCAAAGTAAATATATTAGTGGAGTGCTTGAGTGAAGCTCTTCAACTTCCTCCTTATTCAAAAGTTGTTACTCCCTCCTGTGGAGTTTGTGTAATAACATGATGATAAACTTTATTTTTTAAATAACCCAGTGTATTTCCTTTTTAAAATGCCTTAAAACCATTACAGAAATTGTCTTCATATATATTCTATAGATGTCCAAACCAATAGGGCAAGTGTTCTGATACCAGCTATGGAAGATGGCTTTTATCGATTATCTAGACCCATAAGGTGTGCAGTAAAACAGCCAATACTGCAGTGTTACCTACAGGTTAGCCTACGTTGCTTTAAATGATATGTGTTTCTCCTGAATTGATTAGAGGTGTTACAGTACAAAGCCACGGCACACACAGGCGGAATGGACCTTAATACGCGTGTAGGCAGTGCAGTTAGAAAGGGATGTACATCTCTTTTATTCCAGTACCTTCATATAATAAAGTTAACAAAAATAATATTAAAAAAAGAAAAAAGCCAGCTGGCACTGCCAACCAATTCCTGTAGTAGTCTTCGAAATCCTAAGCCTGTAGAATTTCCTCTTGTAGTCAGAAGCACCACCGTCGTCAGGAGTATTTCAGTGTATTGTTACCTACGCCAAGCAAGCCTGGTGATGCGGCTACCTGAGTTCGCTTGGTTGTAAGCCCACGTGATCTTCATTCATAATTTCCCAGCCTTCATGTAGGTGGGGATGGAGCCACGCTGAGTCAACCCTTCAAATCTTTTATAGGTATAATTGAGAAAAACCCAGTCTTTGGATTTGTAGTCCGGTTCCGTGGTGTTTGGCACTGGAAAGATAGAAAAATTAACCAAGACCAAAGGAATTTCATTAATGAAATATGTTATCACTTTCATAGTCTTTTAAATGTGGTTAACTGTGAGAATATCTTACCTGGTTGTAAAATATCAGATTCAGGAAAGTCATCGAAATTTGATGTATCGTCAATGCTTTTGATTTCTATAGGGATTGCTGCTGGCCTTTCCCTGTAAAATAGTATTCAGTAACCATGGTTAAGTTTTCTTGAACTCAGTTTTCCAAAGCTTAATTGTACTTGCAAATTCTTCATGCTGTTCTATAGATATTAGAAGAGCCAAGGAAATTTATTATGGATCTGAAATTTCTGAAGTTAAGTGGATTTCATAACTGAGCAGAATTTTCTTATTAAAATATTATCATTTACTTGGAATTTTTATTTCTTTATATCAAGACTTTCTCATGCTGTTTTTTTTTAAAAGAGGAATAACAATAGTTAATGAAAGGGAAAGGAGAACAGAGAATTTTATTTAAAAATTTTTATCATTCTATAAAGTACCTTAAACATTGTGGAGACCAGAATCCAACCTAATTAATTTAGGAATAGAATTCTTCTAGTAGAGGATCCACCACTTGATAAATCAAGTCATTTGGGAAAATGAGGGGCTCAAACGGTGAAGGGACTACATGTTTGTGATGAAATCTGAATCCAAAAGCTTCTCAGTCATATAAATTTTAAGGGAACTGTGGTCATTAGGTTAAAAAAATAGTAAGTCATGAAAATGTTTTTGTATCATGCTAAAAATAGTTTAGGAAATTCATCAATTTTTATTGCTTCTATTTTTTCAGCAAGCACTTATTGATCGAGTAGGTGATAAGTGTACAAAATTGTGTAAAAACACATTTATATTTTCCCCAGAATTATTCTAACCTATTTACACTTAATGTACTAACTTAATAAATTTATATTAGTTTAGTGTAAAAAAATATAAACTCTGGTGCCCTGAGATCTAATCTCTAGTAATGATTAGAATGACCTTAGACATTGTGACCCTTCCCTCATATAAAACCAGGAGACTGGACTGGTAGTCTATAAGCATTCTTTCAACTGTAACAAGGGGGAATCATGTAATAGTTCTGCTCAATGAGATGACACATGGACAGTAAAATACAGTGTGGCGGTTTAGAGTCAGGACTCCGGAATCACACTGCCTGGATTCAGTTCTAGCCAGATCACTTACCGGCTGAGGCACCAGTAAGGCAAATTACTTCTCTGTGACTTAGTTTTCTCATTTGTAAGATGGGGATAATAACAAGGCTTATTATGAGGATAAGATGAGAAATGTGCATAAAGTACTTACAACAGTGCTGGACATATAGTAAACAGCCCCCCAAATAGACCTACTCCAGAATCAGGTAGCGTGCCTAGCACATGGCAGAAGCTCCAGTGAAGGGACACTGAGCTGTCTTGAAAGTGGAAAGGGGGGCTGGCGAGCCTAGGTGAGGCAGGGCTGAGGGCAGGGAGGCCAGAGAGGTGAAGAGCATTTTCGTCAGAATGAAGAGCAAATGACAATGCCCTAGGGTGGAAGGAGTGGGGCAGAAACCACACAAGACGCAGCTTCCACAGATGAGGCAAGAATCACACCCCAAGACCCTGAAAAGCAGGGAAGGACCCCCAGTATCACTCTCTAAGTGCAAAGAGAAGGAGGGAAATGGCACAATCAGATTTGTTTCTGAACTGTTGCTGTGCTGGGGAGAGACCAGAACTGCTGAAGACAGTTTGGCCACAAAATGAATAAAGGCCAGTGCTCACAACAAACAACTCTAAACCATTTCTTCAAAGTTACCTGCATTATTTAACTTCTCTCACAATGCGGGAGACCTGGGTTGGATCCCTGGGTTGGGATGATGTCCTGGAGAAGGGAAAAGTTACCCAGTCCCGTATTCTGGCCTGGAGAATTCCATGGACTGTATAGTGCATGGGTTTGCAAAGAGTTGGACGCGACTGAGCGACTTTCACTTTCACAGTGTTTATAAGAGGGACTGTATATTCTTCAAAATTAATAAAGGAGACACAGTATAGAATATGAGAGGACAAAAATAGTTATACAGTGTTAAATGTAATTACATCTTTGTTGCGCTAACAGCCTTCATCATGTAACTTTGCGTGTCAAAATCTAAACAGGGCCCCAGTATGTGGTTGTTTCTTAAAGTGGATGTTACATAAAATGAGTTATTCAGCTATAGCCACTGCAGTCTCACGCATTTATATCATCCAGAAAACACAAATTTATCACATGACCACAAGGTTACCTCTTGTATTTAATCTATCAGAATCAGAGATAAATTAATCACCAAATCTAGTAGAAAGTTTTCACTCACACGGCCTTATCCCACTCAAAGCCTGTAAATATACCTGATGTGCCCCCAGTCGACACCTTCAAAAAAAGGATGACTTTTTATTTCTTCTACTCCACTATTCCCAATTCTATTTTCAGAATCAATACAAAACCTAGAAAATGGAAACAGAGAAATTATAATATGCAGACTACATCTCAAGTACTCTGCATTATTTCAAACATTTCATCTTTTTTTTCTTTTTACTGAAGTTAACTCTATTGTGAGAAATGTGAGGAAAAATAGAAATCATCTATAACTGCATTATTCAGATATAACTATTGCAAACAGTTTGAGGCCACTTCCTTCCAGTCTTTTACTATAATTTCAAAACTATGGTGTTGATAAGGAGTTTCCATTATTGTTTTTTTTCACTTAACATACTCAGAACATTTCCCAAAGTCATTCAACTATTTTTCTATACATTTGTTTTCTAAAGTTTACACATGGAAACACTACAATTTATTTAGCTAGTCCACCATTGCCACTTAGATGATTTTCAATTTTTCATTACTAAAAACAGTATCAAGATAACACAATATACCCTAAATCTTTACACACATCTGATTATCTGCATATGCAAAATTCCTAGAAGTAGAATTACTGGGTCAAAGGTCAAAGACAGTTTGAAGATTTTTTTTTTTTAATAGGATGCTACCAACTGGCTGTTCCCATAGATTGTCCCAATTCATATTCCTTCTAGGAATCCACAATAGAACCTAAACACTTCATCTTAGTTGAGAAGAAGAATGGACTCTTTTGCTTAGAAAAGGTTTCATACATAGACTTTTTTTCTTTAAGTGGGGGCTAATTACTTTACAATATTGTAGTGGTTTTGCCATGCATTCACATGAATCAGCCATGAGTTCCCCATCCTGAACCCCCCTCCCAGCTCCCTCCCCAGCCCATCCCTCAGGGTCATCCCAGTGCACCAGCCCTGGGCACCCTGTCTCATGCATCAAACCTGGACTGGCGATCTGTTTCACATATGATAATATACATGTTTCATTGCTATTCTCTCAAATCATCTCACCCTCACCTTCTCCCACTGAGTCCAAAAGTCTGTTCTTTACATCTGTCTCTTTTGCTGTCTCACATATAGTGTCATCGTTACCATCTTTCTAAATTCCATATATATGTGTTAATATACTGTATTGGTGTTTTTCTTACATAGACTTTTGTGATGTGAACTGCTACTAAGAATTTATTTTCCCTTTCTCTTTAGGGGATAAAGTCACTGTAATCCAACAGGAGTGACCTTTGAAATAATATAAGACTTCTTCCCTCTTCTTTTTTTTTTTTTTTGAGTTCACGTTTGTTTATTGTTGTAACATTTTGTTTTGAACATCAAACACTGCACCAAAATTCTTCCCTCTTCTTAACTCTTTTTCTTTGTCCTGCATATTACCTTTTAAGAATCTGCATTAAAAAAAAAAGCCAAAATGCCTTTTCTTTACCGAGTCCTTTGACTGTATAGATCAGTGATAGTCTTTTTCTTCCCACAAAACTGAAATAGGCAATTTAATCTTTTAGGTCCCAGTGAGGCCTTATGATACCATAACCTCTTTAAGAGATTTAACTACTAACCTAAGAATTAAGTCCTTGGCTTTCTCAGATATAGGCACCTCTGGAGGAAATACCAGAGTTTCTTTCCAGTTCATCACTTTCCTGTATGTTTCTTGAGGTGTTTCAGAGCAGAAAGGTGGATATCCTATGCATCACAGGAAATAAGGTTTCATTAGCCTTTATGATCAAATTTGCTGTACCTCCTATCTACATGTCACAAAAAAACTAAACAGCCCTGAGTGCTCTACTTAACAATAAAAAAAAAATCACCATTTACCCATTTATAATAAAATGGCTTATAAAGTCAACAAAATAAAGGATTTAAAGCATTGCCCCTCTTTCATCTAAAAGGTCAGGCAGATACAATTTAGATACCTGGGAATTCTGGTTAAATGCCCCCTTCCTGACACAGGATCTCTAGAGAGCTCACTGATATTTATCATCGTGTATTTAACATTGGGGGATGCCAGAAATCAGCTTAACAAGTTCAGATATTTTAGCCCATAATATCTACAGTATGTTCAATCAGTGGTACTCTGATTTATATGGTATGTGCATAAATGAATAATAAAACATACCTATTAGCATTTCATACATAATTACTCCCAAAGACCACCAGTCACACAATTTGTTGTAACCAGTCTGCATGAATACTTCCGGAGCAATGTAATCTGGTGTCCCAACTGTTGAATATGCCTGCAAAGGAACAGCTTGTCAAACCAGTGTCCTCAATATATATATATATATATTTTTGAAAGATCTGAGTATGGCTCACTACTGGAAAAACCAAAATATACAGAAGTTAATTTTGAATCTAATATGTGTTTTGCATTTTATCATGTGTAAGGCTTAGTGACAGGCATGGAGTCAGATAATATGTTAAGACATGATTTCTGTTCCTAAAGAGCTCAACTAAGTTATTTATGTATTCAGCCCTAAATCCAGTCCAAAAAAGAATAAAAAGGTTGTGTTCAGTCGGCCTGGCTTCTCCACTCAATACTCGCTCTCGGGCAAGTTATTCAGCCTTTTTGAGCCTTAACTTCTGCTTACATAAAACTGGACTAATAATTCCTGCCCTAACAGAGTGGGTACAAGGATGAAACAAGCAAAGGAATGTGTCTGTAAACCACAGCCTCCCATATAAACATCAGGTATTTTCATTATAAACTCATTTCCAGGGCACTGCTTATCTATTAGAAAGCAATGCAGGTTTTCATTCTTAATTCATATAAAATCTTACAAAAACTTTAAGGCAGCAATTTTCTATTATAGGCAGTACTCTAGGGGCCATTTGAAAATGTGTAACAGCAGATTTTGACATTTCTGTGATCTGGGGAAGGACATGATTGGCATTTAGTGGTGGGGCATGTAGGCTCTAAAGGAATTTCCTGCCCCAAACACCAAGAGTCTGCTCTATTTCTTCACTGGAAAACACTGATGTAAGTCATGATGATGGTCACAAGAACAGTAAAACCTGCACATGAGTAATGATTGTGAATACTCTGTAATTGGGGGGGTACAGAATTTCCACCATAGTTTTAGGCAGTATTCATATTTCCCTTTAAAAGTAGGAAATACTGCAATTCTTTTCTCAATCATAAAATCTGATCTAAAAGTGATAGACTTAAAAGTAGAAGGAATATTCTGTCATTAATGCAGAGCTCAAAACATTTAAAAAATATTTTTGAAAACTTTAAAACACCAAAATGTTTTACAAGCACAAAAAGTTTACTTGGGCTAATGAGAGAATGAGTTCAACAATGCAAAGGTCATTTTATTTGCTTTGAGAGGGTACCAGACTCTTGCCTTTCAGTCTGTTTACCTTCCTGAGGGACTGCTGAGTAAGTTTCTCTTCATCACTTGGCAGAATTTAACAAATATTTATAGATATCTGTCGATAAGCTCCAGGCATTATACAAGAAGTTAGGAGATTAAAGTCAAAAGGCACATTCGTGACCTTGACAATGTTCACAGGATAAAAGGAAAGAGGAAAAGGGACAAATGATTCTAATATTTGCTAAGTAATGGAGGAGAAAGCTTGCAGTGTTAAAAACAGACAGTGCTGCTGGGCATTAAAGGAGTCATTAAGTTTATTTGCAGTAAAGTCTGCTTTTCAATTCTATTTTATTGTAACACTGTTAACATGACAACAAACCTTATGTTTACTTTGTCTATAAAGTTCTCAGAAACACACAATAACCTTACTTATGCTGACTGATATTTGTTCTATCAGGACAGGAAGGGAAAATGGAAACATGAAAATCACTCAGCATTTACTACAATTTACACTCATCTCCCAGGTGGTGCTAGCAGTAAAGAAACCCACCTGCCAGTGCAAGTAGATGCAAAAGACACAGGTTCGATTCCTGGGTTGGGAGATCCCCTGGAGGAGGGCATGGCAACCCACTCCAGTACTGGAGAATCCCATGGACAGAGGAGCCTGGCAGGCTACAGTCTATATGGTTGCACAGAGCAACTAAGTCAAGAGCATTAAGCACTAAGTCAAGACAAGAGCACCAAGTCAGAGCACTAAGTCAAGACTGAAGTGACTTAGCATGCACACACACTCATCTCGGTGAGTTTTATAGAAAGTGTTAGTACTGGTAAACAGACAAATACATAATTATAGATATGCTTGATAAAATACTCTGAAGTGAAATCATAAAATATAAAAGTGGCATTTTCCTTTACAGGCATGGAAATGTTACAGAAAAATTAAGAAAGCTATACTATTTCAGAACAAGCTCTATCACTGCTAGGAAGTAAGAACTAATTATTGTGAAGCTCTAAATTATAAAACAAATACCAAATGAGATTTTAGGACCAGGGCACAAAATTCTTTCTTCCAAATGTGGCTACTTACCAGTTGTCTCCTATTTTTCTTCCATGTTTCTGCTTTCCTCTTTGAGTTCATGTTCTGGAATGCTAATTTCAATGAGACAGAATTGTAATTATGAGGGGAAAACTCTTACCAAAACACAAATTCACATACATGCATTGAAAACACACCAGTTTAAGGGTTGAGGAGAAGGAGAGAAGCTCCAGTTCTCAACAGTCCTGGATTAAACCAGCTGGACTACTTTAACTCGAAAAAAAATCCTACTTACAGAAGTCACTTGGTGGGTTGTGGGTAAGATTTCTGTAGAATTCAGTCCTATGAGCCTTCTTTAATCCCGTGCACAAACCGAAATCAGATAATTTTACATGACCCTAAGGAAAAAAAGGAAAAAACCTCATAAAATCATTAGAGACAAAAGGTTTATTTAAAACTCTTCTTCTAAATGCAATCATAAAAATTCTTAGCTTAGAACTCCTACAGGTGAAGTGCAAAATTACCAATATTTGATGTTGATTATTTTAAGAAGAAAATGGAAGATAATAAAAAGACAGCCAATTTTCCCTTGAGGTCATTTCATTTCAAGGGCTCTCTCCTATTGTACCAGTTTATGAAATAATGTAGGTTAGCAGTCATATAAATTGCAGTTGCCCATTTCCAATCACAAAATCACCTCTATTACAGCATAAAACAATCAGTGACCTAGTAATTCACCAGTTTATTCACATGCCTTGGCATCTAACAAAAGGTTGTCTGGTTTAATATCTCGATGGATGAAACCCAACTGGTGGATCGCATCTATTGCCAGAACAGTCTCTGAAATGTAGAACTGTGTTTCCTCTTCTGTCAAAGTATCCTTCTTCATTAGCAATGTCATCATGTCACCTAAGTAAATGAGAGTAAGTACCCTGTATTAGTAACGCCTCAAAAGAGGGAATGTTTTGTAAAAGATGTCTTTGTAATACACAACTTAAGCCTCATTTCTGCATTTCATGATCTACCCAGAGTACTTCCAACCATCTCTAGGGCCAAATAAAAAGTCTCATTGCATAAGGAAAAGTTTCATGACATGTAATGGTTTTAAGGTACAAAGTATCTGAAATCAAATCAGAGCAAAACTGATAATCTACCACTCAACATCCAGAAATAAGTTGCTGAGGAAAATATATCAAACCGGGAAAATGAATGCGTGTAAGCGCATCTGGAAATGGGATATATCCTTTCAAATTTAAGTTTCAAAAGCACTCAGCACTCTTTGGACTAACAAAGGTAAGTCATTATCCCACCAAAAGGGTCACTTCTGGGCATTCTTGTTCCCAAGAAATTTTGCTCTTTTACAAGGGACAAAGAAGAAACACTCATAAATTTACAACTCAGAATTGACAACTGTTAATATTTTTTCATGATGCTTCAAGTCTTTAAAAAAAAAAATACCACGCAGATTCTTTATCCTCTGTTTCCATTCTAGTCCCCTTCCTCTTTTTGCTGAGTCGCCATCATCATGGATTTGCTTTGGTGTGTGTTCTTCCAGCTTATTTTTGAAATGTTTTCAGATGCATATATATTAATCTATGAATTCAGAGTCCTTTTTTATGGTTTTTAAAATTACATAAGTGATATCAACTGTACATATAATTCCACAGCTTGCTTTATTTCTCTTGGTTTCTGAGATCTTACTGTTGAATCAAATACAGCTCCTGACTTTTAACTACCGTAAAGTATTTCATGACATAATTATGCCATGTTTTATTTATCCATTCTTCTACTGATGGACAGTCATCTTGCATCTAGGGTTTCACTCTATGACAATGCTGCCATGAGGCCTCCTGTGCACATGTGGGGAAGAACCCCAGACTGTAGGACACAAGCCTCTTTAACTTTCCTGGCATCTCTGAACTGCTCTCCCTAAGAGTCAGAGATTCTTCTGCACAGAGGAGAGGCCAGGTTTCCCCCACAATCAGACTATTAATGTTTCTACCAATCAGATGGTTGAGTGTGAAATGGAATCTCATTCTTGTTTTAATTTGCACTTCCCTGAATATGAGTAAAGCTGAACGCTTTCTTATCTATTTGTGGACCAACCAGAGGTCTCCTCCTCACCCCACCTATCATTTGCCCACTGGGCTGTCTGTCTTCTTCTTTGGGGACTTGTTCTCAACTCTAGACTTGCAAACATCTAAAAAATTATATATATTAAACAGAATGATAATATTCAAAATGTGCCAGCTTTATCATTTCTTCAAAACAATCTGATTTGTGGTTCAAATTAGTATTATTATGGGAGGAATGATTAGAAAATTATGACTGTGTAAAACCTCAGAGCCAGAGGTATGAAATATCCCTAGCTTACTGACATACATAATCAATAAAATCATAGCTAGATATAAAGATGTGCTTGTGTTGGCCTGTCATTGCTATTACATTTGCTTTTACCTCCAGGGAGAAATTCCATGATTAGATAAAGGTTCCTCTTGTCTTGAAAACTGTAAAACATCTTCACCACCCAAGCACCATCTGCTTCTACCAAAATATCTCTTTCTGCTCGGATATGGGCCACCTGGATGAATGTATTTTGAAAAAATAATTGTAATATGTTACACATTTTTCAAGCTTACTTCTTAACAATTACCATATTCTCATTAGATATGGAGAAATTCAGGAAACAGTTTATTTTAGTTGATATCTTCAGGTCTGAAAAGGCGGGATCACAAAAGGAAGCTGAGACTTTTTTTTTTTTTTTGAAGCTGAGACTTTTGAGGTAGAAAAATGATTAGTCTAAAGATTTTCTAACCAGAATCTCCACCTAACCAAGGATCTTGGCTTTGTCATATAAATTTAGGGTCCTGGTCTGACTTTTATTAAAAGTTAAGTAGTGAGCAATGCCCTATAGATTGGTATGACAAAGTCAGGGTCCTCAACAAACTATTTTTAATTGTTACTAGTCCAACAAAGGGCCTGACTTAGCCTTTAACTATTAGGTTGTTTTAAGAAGTTGAAACATTTACAATAATTTTATATTATTTTGTTATAATAAACCTTTATAATATCCATAAACATGATCTACAGTAAATTCTTACATAACTTTTTGAGATTTTGCTACTGACTTTTGCCAGACACATAATTACTACAGTTACTATTAAATGAACATTTTGGAGACTGAAAAACTTTATGAACTGAGTGATTTGTTCACTCAGTGAACAAACTGAGTGGTTGGGGTTGGTACAGTTAATTTTCCGACATTTGCCCACTGATACATTTATACATTCTTTCTTCAAATATTAATCAACAATAGAATAATTTGATTTTATGCTTTTGCTATTTTCATTGTGTGCCATTATGAACTCTGGCCTAAAGCATATGAGGATACAGATTTTGTAAACCTTTTCTTTATAACAAGATATGCTCTGCTTAAAATAACTGAGGTTACTGTATTATGGTCTGATACAGTAAATGCTCTAAGATAAAAATCAAAGCACAAAAATAAACATTAAAAACTTGTTTTCTGGCATCAAAAAACTTAAAATTTCTTTGGATCTGTTTCATAAAGTGAAAAATTGTATTGAAATTCCTACCTGCCACCTTTTACAAAGCATTTTGAGATGGTAAAGGAAAAATGAACTCTGGTGCTGCCTCTGGTGTTGTCAAGATAAACAACTACATCATACACTTGGCTTGATTAATCATTTTTAAGTATCTTAAAGCCAGATTACAGGTATGTTTTCAAAATGGACCTAGGTTTCTAAAGCAGAGGAAATGTCATCCACAGTAATCTGGAACCACAACAGTGGGGACATATGTTAGTCGCTTCAGTCGTGTCCGACTCTTTGCGACCCCAAGGACTGTAGCCTGTCAGGTTCTTATGTTCATGGAATTCTCCAGGCAAGAATACTGGAGTGGGTTGCCATTTCCTTCTCCAGGGGATCTTCCCAAGCCAGGGATCGAACCTAGGTTTCACGCATTGCGGGCAGATGCTTTACTGTCTGAGCCACCAGTAAAGTGGAGAGATAAGTTGCTATTTAATTTTGCAGAGTGATAAAAACTTAATAATATATTAGAATTAAGTGGGAAAAACATTTTCTAAAATGAAATTCAATGGTGACAAAAGCAAATTAACTTATATATAGAAAAAAACAACCCCAAAGTGCAAAAGAGATTTGATTTGATGTCGGACTACAGTGAAGATTCTCCTGCAAAAATTCTAGACCAGGGCTGTCCAACAGAAATAAATGCAAACCACGCATGTCATTTTAAGTTTTCTAGTAGCCACACAAAAGATAAAAAGAAACGGGTGGAATTATTTTTAACAATGTAGTTTTTGTAACCCCCATATATCCAAAATGTTATCATTTCAGCATGTAATCAACATATAAATCATTGAGGTATTTATTTATACTCTTTTTTTAACGGAGGGGACACCAAGTCTTCAAAATTTGGTAGGGCATTTTCCTTTTCACAGCATATTTCAGTTCAGACTAGCTACACTCAAGCTCAGCAGCCACATGTGGCCAGTTACCTAAAGACTACAGGCTAGAACTCACTTCTGCCTTTAGTCTTTTCTCTAAAACTCAATCCAGGACTAATCCCATATGGCTTAGTTAGAAGTTTCCTGTTTATCTCCTAATCTTGGAGGCTCTACATCTTAACCCAGATGTTTATTTCCATCATTATCTGTAATTCTCTAACACATCTCAATATCTGACCTCCCTTGCCTTCTAACCTTTTCCTTGTAGATCAGCCTGTGTTCAACAAAACCCCTGTCACCGCATCTCTGGACGTTCCTGTCACCTTCTCATCCTGAAAGCAGGCTGTCTGCAGAGAGTCCTGTCTTCCTGGAGAGTGAGTGGTCAGAAACGACCTGCTTTCCCTGTCTTCTCTACATTAGAAAACGACACCATGAAGCATCCCATTCCCAGGTACAACTCTGGGAATTATCCTTGGTTCTTCCCTCTTTTCTCACTATCCTTGCCCCTCCTCTCACTCCCAGTATAGAGTACGACACAGAAAATCCTGCTGGCTCTTCCAAGAGGTCATACACTTCGTCTGTGACTTCTCTTCCACTTTATTGTTGTAATCCTATACTGTTGTACAGGGCTTCCCAGGTGGTGCTAGGGGTAAAGAACCTGCCTGTCAGTGCAGTAGACATAAGAGACTGAGGTTCCATCCCTGGGTTGGGAAGATCCCCTGGAGGGAACGCAACCCACTCCCGTATTCTTGCCTGGAGAATCCCATGGACAGAGGAGCCTGGCGGGCTACAGTCCACAGGGTTGCACAGAGTCGGACACGCCTGAAGCAACTGAGCAAGCATGCACCGTTGTGTAAGTCACAATCACATCCTGGCTGGCATGGCTACAGTCTCTCAAGTGTTCTCCCGGCTCCAACTCATGTTTGTCCTGCCTGCAAGCTAAGGGGCTGATCCATCTTTGCCAAGCATCCAGCAGAGATGTCAGTTCTCATTCAAGCAAAAGAGTGACTTCCCACTGCTTCTGGAGGGGGACCCACACACCGTTTCTCAACCATCAAGGCTCTGTGTGATCTGCTCCCTGCCTCCCCCTCCCGCTTCATCTCCCACCACTCTTCCCCTCCCTGAATTCTAGCCACAGTGGCTTCTTTCCATCTCTGAACAGACCAAGATTCTTTTTGCTGCAGGGCCTCTGGATCTTCGTTCTACCTGATCATTAGGTCTCACTCTTTCTCGTCAATATTCTCTTTGCAGAGGACCTTCCCTCATCTAATTCTTTCTCTTAAAGCCAGGTCATCTGCATCACTTTATCCTTTTGTAAAGTCTGTCTTCATAGTGCTTGGCAGACATGACTATTTCAAACAGCTGTCTGCTCATTTTCCCCACAACTGTCAGTGAATAAGATTCAGATTTTGCCTGTTAATCACTGTATTTCCAGAACCTAGAATAGTATTTGACACATTGTAGGCACCTAATAAATACTTGTTGAATGAATGGAACAGAAATAAAGTGAAATAATGCAGTGAAAATTCAATTGGGCCATATTTAAATGAAAAATCAATATCATACTGTTATGATAACAAAGTTAGTTTAGGTGGGACTAACAGTGCAGTTCAGCTTTACGTCCAGGGAGGTACCATCTCCCTCTGCACCCTCACACTGTTGAGTCTTTCACTAGCATATGTATTCACTCAGGGTTCTAACAATGTCTACTCAGCTGGATGCATAAAATAATAGAACAACAACAATAATCGATGTCTTCAGATTCATGGTCACCCCAAAATTGCACCAAGTCACAGGAAAGATGGAGAGAGCTCAGGAGTACAAAATTGGAGGGGTTATAGAATTTGAGTGTTAGAGTGTTAGTCATTCAGTCGTCTCTGACTCTGTAACCCACGAATTGTAGCCCGCCAGGCTCCTCTGTCCATGGAATTCTCCAGGCAAGAATATGAGAGTGGGTAGCCATTCCCTTCTTAAGGGGATCTTCCTAACTCTGGGATCAAACTTGGGTCTCCTGCATTGCAGGCACATCTTTTACCATCCAAGGGGGCCCTTTTACCATCAAAAGGGGCCCTTTACAGATTTTGAAATATGTGTAATAAAATCAGCAAATTCTTAGGAGACTGGTTTGCTTATCTGATGGGTAATAGGGACGGAGAGTGCTGAGAACTGTCCTTTATTTTTAGTGAAGTCAGAGAAGAAGGTATTTTACTGTGAACTGAAGGCTCGTGTTCTCCCTGAAAATTCCTATGGTGATGCACTAACCCCCACTGTGACTGGATTTGGAGACGGGGTCCTCTAAGGAGGTAGGTTTAGTGAGGCCATAAGCAGGGAGGGATAGTGTTCTTATAAGAAGAGACCCCAGGGGGTCACTCTCTGCCCTCTGCACACACCAAGGAAAGGCTATGTGGGCACTTGGTGAGAAGGCTGCTGTGTGCAGGCCAGGAAGAAAGGTCTCACCAGCAACGACACCCTGCCTTGCTCCTGGACTTCCAGCTTCCAGAGCTACGAGAAAAGAAATTTCTGTTGTTTAAGTCACCCAGTCTGCGATATTTTGTTATGACAGCCTGAACACATAAGCTAGATTATGAATTTGGAAGAAATTTTAACCAGAGAGAAACAATGAAACAGGCTACCAAGACATCAAAAATCAATTAAATAGTAAGATGTGTAGGTTTCTCTTTCTTAAAAGTCCCACTTAAAAAAAAAAAAAAAAGTCTCAGTTTTAACACTTACTCTAACACCTCGCCAGCAGATGTTCCTTTGGTTACATGTGCTAAAGAACTCTTACCTGCTCTTTCTCAAGCATATCAGCTTTTCTCAATATCTTCATTGCATAGATATGGCCTGTATCTTTCTTCTGGACCAGCCGCACCTTGAATGTAAAATTCATAGCACCAACTTCAGTCACTGCTACTTATTTAGGGGTGAAAGGTAGGCTCCTTTAAAGAAAGCAGTGCTGTAATTTGCTGTTGCTGGTTATTTTAGAAATTCTATTAAAACACAGCTACTTTAATACACCTTTTAACACATTACACTACTTACATATGAAGCTACTATCTTAAGATACATATTTTCAACAGCAGCGACTTTAGAAAAGCAGCGCACCTCTCCAAACGCTCCCCTTCCTATAACTTTCAGAGACTCAAAGTCGTCCAGGCCCAGTCTGGTCCGCTTGAGCCGTAAGAACTCCGTCTCCTTGCGAGCATGTTGTGATCGGCGTAACTTTTTCTGTTAAAAAAGAACATTTTAGGAAGATGATTTCTAAAATCAGATTGTTTCAAAGGAAGCCTATAGTGTTAAAAGATGTGATATATTAAAATGAAGGCAACATATCTTAAACATTATATACTGGTGCTACAACTTATTTACCAAAGTTGAACATTCATTAAGCATGGAAAAAAGAAATTAATTTTAAAAATCATTAAAAAAAATTTTAACAATTGATAAATCTTTATTTTTGAGACAGACTCCATTAAATATTTCATCTTAACAAGTCCACATAATCTTTCATCCATATGCTAACTTCATTCAAAAATAAAAATTAAACTTTAGGAAATGCTAATAGCATTCTTTATTTTTCTTTTGGCCGCATCACACAGCATGTGGGATCTTAATTCCACAAACCAGGAATCAAACCCGTGACCCCTGCATTGGAAAGCAGATTCGTAACTGCTGGACCACTGGGGAAGTCCCCATAATTTCTGATATTCATTTTTTACTGTTAACAAATCTACTAAGGAATTATGTCAACTCCCTAATTTCCAAGGCTGCTCTCTCACAGCAGCTGAGACTTCTGACACTGAAATCACACAGCAGCAGTATTTCCATGCAGGCTTATTTATGGTAGAATTTGTTCTTGGGCAGATTTTTTAAATAAAGTGCTTAAGACTTGGCATACAACTTCTTAAAAATATGAAATTGCAACAACAAAAAAATAATTACACAAAGAATCCTTTAAAATATCCAAGCCAAGAATTTCACAATTCATTACACAAAGATTACAAAAAATACTATTAAAGAAAAATTATGAACTACCTGAAGCTTACACTTGGAATGGGCATTTATTTAATTGTTCTAAACCTTGCTTCTCTTTCCCCTCATGAACCAAAATTCTGCTTTTTGACATAGAATTATGCCAAATTAGCTCAACCTAGTAGAGATCACGTAGAAGGCAATGGCACCCCACTCCAGTACTCTTGCCTGGAAAATTCCCTGGACGGAGGAGCCTGGTAGGTTACAGTCCATGGGGTCGCTAAGAGTCAGACAGGACTGAGTGACTTCACTTTCACTTTTCACTTTCATGCATTGGAGAAGGAAATGGCAACCCACTCCAGCGTTCTTGCCTGGAGAATTCCAGGGATGGGGGAGCCTGGTGGGCTGCCGTCTCTGGGGTCGCACAGAGTCGGACACGACTGAAGCGACTTAGCAACAGCATCAGCAGTAGAGATCACGTAAGACTCTTGAGAGTCCCTTGGACAGCAAGGAGATCAAATTAGTCAATCCTAAAGAAAATCAACCCTGAATGTTCACTGGAAGGACAGATGCTGAAGCTGAAGCTCCAATACTTTGGCCACCTGATGTGAAGAGCTGACTCACTGGAAAAGACCCTGATGCTGGGAAAGACTGAGGGCAGGAGGAGAAGCGGGCAGCAGAGGATGAGATGGTTGGATGGCATCACTGACTCGATGGATATGAACCTGAGCAAACTCCAGGAGATAGTGAAGGACACAGAAGACCTGGCGTGCTGTAGTCCATGGGGTTGCAGAGTTGGACACAACTTAACAACGGAACAACACCACAGTAGAGGTCACACAGAATGGGTAACAAACAAAATCAGTGAAAAAATCAAGCCCCAATTCATCTTCAACTGAACCCTATCAAGCATGCAGAGGTTCAGGTCTGAGAAAGAAAGTCAAAATGACTGAAACGGTTCAGAAGCACTGTTCCTAAATGTAGTTCAAGATATAACCACTAAATAGTCCCTTCCTACGCCTGTGTGCAACTGTTTCCAAATTGGTAAAGTGAATTATTAATTAGAAATATGCAAGTATGCATCATCAACACAATGGAATTCTGATATTTCTAACAAAGTCTACAAAAATAAAATCAAGAAATTATGTCTTCAATCCAAACACCTTTAAACAGCTAAATGAAGTCACACCAGTGGTGGAAATAGTGAAGACCTTCTTTGTTTAAAAATGCCCTTTGAGTCAAAATGTTGAAAAATGAATCATTACTAAAACAAAAGGATAGCTCAGAAGTAGCTTGTTATAAACTGACTCTAATTTTAAAAGGCCACACGGTGGCACTATAACATCATTTTGCAAAGAAGCAAAGACCCTTTTAAAAATTACATAAATGATTAAATATAAGAATTCTGAAAAGCAGGCTGGATTTCTGGCTTTATGTTTAACAATGTACAGTTGGATGCAGATTCAGAATCTTGTCTAATCTGAATGGAAAAGATTTCATCACACAGTTTCATAGATTATGCTCAAAACTGACAGACAAGAGAGGCAGTCAAAGAAAGTATTGCTTATTACTATTTGACAGGTTGTATAGTGTGGTAAGTAAACAATATTTATGTGGTCAGGAGAGAGCTATTAAATGGTGAAAGGGAGATAACAGTGAATGAAATATACAATTCTATGAAAAAGGGAAGTCACCTATGACACTGTCATAGTACTGGAAAAACAAAAAAACCTATCCATAATATCAAAGTCCACGTTGTAGTCCAAAGAGAGTTGAAACAAGTTCACATTTCTTAAAAAACTGATGAAAAAAGCCTGATATATCTGCTCACAACTTGTGTAAATCAAGCCATCTTGGAAAGCAAATAATGTTGCAATCATATTTTTGGTAATCATATTCTTTCCTCTCTAAGACGACAACAGAAATCTACGGGCAGGCTTAACGTTTCAAGGCCCTCTTGCAGCTTCAACTTGTGCAGTTTGGTTTTGCCTTACAGTAAGTAATATTCCATGTTAGGTAGGATTTAAAATGAGATGAAACTAGAAATACACCATTTTCTTTTTTTTCTCCATTCCTCAAACGCTCATTTTGCAGGGTGCTCAGTTTTTGTAGAAGACAGTGTACACAGAAGTTTTAAGATACGGAATACATCAGGTAACAACTTCATCTCTTATAAATGCTTCTCATGGCCACATTATATATATGGTTTAGTTTTCACAACCAGCTTTCATAAACTACTTCACAGGTTAGTTTCTATTACAGAATGCATTAAGGATGAGTTTATTTCTATAAAATAATTTTACTTTGAAAAGATCCACCCCACATAAAGATAGTTCCAGCACACTGTACATTTGTTCAGAGACCATGTCTATTTGTGACAGTGTAGGGCTTAGC
The DNA here is from genome assembly GCF_019320065.1 of Cervus canadensis. Lineage (NCBI taxonomy): Eukaryota > Metazoa > Chordata > Mammalia > Artiodactyla > Cervidae > Cervus > Cervus canadensis. Next base: position 35,968,274 of record NC_057406.1, on the reverse strand, counting down.
ATGGGGCCCAACAAGAAGCATTGTTGGGATTCTAATATCCTTACCGAAAATTTTAGATGTTTTATATTTATACATGGTTATTTTAGGCCACTGAGAACTTTTAGGGGTAAAATCACCTCACATTTTCTGTGAGTTATTTAAAGAGAATTACAGAGAACAGTTCTAGATGTACTTAGCACCTCCTGGTGTGGACGAGAGGCTATACTCAACTCTTACATGCATTTGATTTGGCCCCTAAGTTGTTTTTAAATCATCCTAATAACTTGCCAATATTTTAAAAAGGCAAACTATTTCATACAAGTCTAGATTTCCAGCTTCTCCTGAAAAGCAGAACTTGGCTTCACTGGGCGAACAGGATAGCCCAGAAACCAGGCCACCTCCATCTACCCGGTGCCAGACATGGGAAACCGGTACTATTAGGCTGGTGGTCTCGTTTTCTTTCAGCAAAGTGAAAAGTGGTATTCTTTATCAAAAGACAAACTGTGAGGAGAAAATCTTCAGAACAAGGCAAAAACAAACAAACAAAAATCTATTTCTTCATGGAAATGAAAAAAAAAGTGTATTAAATATGCAAAATATATTAGCTCAAAAGACTAAATGTCCCTAGGAAACCAATGGGGCCAGCTTCTCTTGTTTATGATACTTGCTTGGCCTTTGGACACCTGCTTTCATATAGTTCATTTTTAAAGTGCAATATTCTGCACATATTCATTACTTTGACTGTACCTCTTAATAATCATGTAAATTCTACCTATTTCTTTAAGATTCAAATCAACTGTTAATTCTTCTGTGAAACCTTTTCTGATTCCCTGAACTAGGGAAAAAACCCTCCATATTTTCAGTTTGCCACATTCTATCATGTATACCTATTTGTATACGTACACACACGTAATCTCTCCTTCTAATCTATGAACTCTTTAGGGAGAGATCCACTGTCCATTTGTTCATTTATTTACCAAATATTTATCCCAGCCCTCTGCCAGCCTGGATCACGTAATGCTGAATAGACATCTGGAGTTTCTACTCTGGGAAGATGGTTTTAAGACTGCCCCAGGGACAAGAATAGCGTACTATCCCAGTGGACGTGTTGCCTAGAAAGAGACAGAAAACATCTTGAAGAATAGTGGAACTCAGGCAGGCAGAAGGAAGAGTTCCAAGCAGCAGAGATGCACAGAAGAAAGTCTATAGGCAGGAGCAAGGAAATGAAAATAATTCAATCCCGTTGGGCAGCCTGGCGGTGGGGTGACAAGAAATAAGGTGAGAGAAAGGGAAGCAAAGGCCAAATTATAAAGGGACCTGTATATCCACTCACGGTGAAGAGTTGGCCTTATCCCGAGAGAACATGGGAGCCAGTGAAGGGCATTAAACAAGAGTGACTTGGTCAGATCTGGTTTTTGACAGGTAACCCTGGTTGCAGTGTATAGGAAAATGGGATGGGAACATGGCTGAGAACATAAGAGAGACTAGCTGGGGGCAGTGAATCTTCAGGAGAAACACATATTTACATGACTGGGTTCCAGGTACCAGACTAGTGAACCAGGTGGTTTTAAGAAACATCTAGGAAAATTTTAAAGAAGATTTGGCAATTAACTGATTCTTCTTGGAGCCCTCTTTTCTTATACCTCACACCTAGAATACTGTAGATACTATTCATTGAATATATGTTCTTAGAATTAAAAAAAAAGCTTCCCCCTTCCAAAGATTTCCATCATAGCAACAGAGTAAGAAGACCACATTCAAATAGTAAACCCACATTATCTAAATTATAAGATCATGTGTGCATTCTAAGTCACTTCAGTCATGTCCAACTCTTTGTGACCCCATGGACTGTAACCTATCAGGTTCCTCTATCCATGGGATTCTCCAGGCAAGAATACTGGAGTGGGTTGCCATTCCCTTCTCCAGGGGATCTTCCTGACCCAGGGATCAAGCCCGTGTTCCCTTATGTCTCCTGCACTGGCAGGAGGAATCTTTACCACTAGCGCTAATACTTGAAAAAGCCACTAGGGTAGCTTTTGTACAGTTATTATAGTTTTCCCCTTTTTATTGAGATATAATTGACATATAATATTGTGTAAGTTTAAGGTATACAATGTGGTGATCTCCCCCCCACCTCCCGCCTTTGGCCATGCCACGTGATCCGCAGGATCTTAGTTCCTCAAAGAGGGATCAAACCCAGCAGTGGAAGCATGGGGTCCTAATCACCAGGGAATTTCCTACAACGTGATGACTTGATATACATGAATATATATTGTGAAATGTGGACCACAATAAAGTTAGTTAACACATCCATCACCTCACATAACTAAATGCTATTTTTTTTGGTAGTGAGAGCATTTAAGACTTAGTGACTTTCAGGTATATAACAGAGGCATTAGTCATAGTAATTACAGCTTACATTACCTCTTCATCTGCTAATCCTTCTTCTTCCATAGCCACTTCTAATTTCTTCTGCCTTTTTAGAAGAAAAATTAATTTAAATTTAAATGTGGTCTTAAGTATTTCCATTTAACAAATGTACATTTATTTTTCAAGTTTACACTTCAGTTTGCTATGCTAAAAAAAAATCTTTCAAGTTGAATCAAAATAATCACTAAAAAGAGTGATTATATATATATATATATATATATACTCTTTTTCAAAATATAAGCCCAGTCCAGATTTAGCTGTCTCATACTAGCCAAATGAATAATTTACTTCTAAAGCTGCCTAAATGAATTGTTAGCAAAGGTGACTCATGTTTTAACATGGAAAACTCTATCTAATGTTCAAACCTCCAATATCATTAACATTTATCAACATTTATACTAGATGTATAAAAAGGTAACTATAGTGACTAAACGTAAAATTTTTTAAGGTGGATATCCCTAGGCTTCCCCATGCTTGAACTTTGGTTTTAACGCTTATTAGCTAAAGCTTGTCTACATCCTTCACTTAACCTCTAAACTTGATTTTCCTAGATAATCAAAGAAAGATGTTCAGTGCAATTAAGTATATTTGATTCTGCTATAATTCCTGGGAAATTGGAAAGTGATATATGTACATTAAAAAAAAAACCCATTAACTACTAGAATATTTGCTTTTCTAGGCATAGCCAAGTTCAGTTCTTCAATATTTTAAAATGTACCCTTGAAGTTACTTAAGCTACGGAGGGAGTGGGGGTGGGGTGAGGGGCTGTGTGGTGTTGGTCAGTATGGACGAAATAACTGGTAACCAGACAGACAGCTGCAGTATCCACTTTGCAACTCATTTCCAAGTGACTATTAGTATTTCATTTCTATTGTATTGCTTTTTTTTTTCTAATGATAAATCTGGGAGAGCTTTTCCTAATTAGTGCAGCATACTATAAAAAGACTAACTTTCAAAGATTTATCCATAAGGGTTGAGGATTGAAACCATGATATTTATGACAATATGCCCAAAGGGAAGCTCTTTCCTAAACCACTGTTAAGATTCTTTTCATTTCTTAAGGAAAATTCATAACAAAAATATCTAAAGCCTGTTCATAAGTCAGCATGTCAAAGAATATTCTCCATTTACTTCCTCAATTCTAGTAATAAGCACCTACCTTGGTGCTAATCACACTGATTTTTATCTTTTGTTCACACATTATTGCCCGAGGCCAACCCTTTGAATGGACTAAGTTCCTGATACTGGACTCTGTGTCTGCCATCATGCCCCTCTAGACACCAGAGCTGCTTGGTGAATGATCTGAGTTTTCTTCTCTGCAGGGAGAATCCAGAGAGTCAGAGGACCATTAACACAGGAGGGACTATCAATACACAAACAACTTTATTCTTCTGTCAAATCCCTAAGCTCGCCTTCTAAAGCCAACACTTCAGTAACTTATCTTTCCTTCTGGGGAGAGATGCAAAAACTTTCCTCTGTTTCCATACCTAAATGAGAAGACCCACAGGCTTCTCTTGTCACTTCTTAAAACATAGTTTCCTCCTGAACTGATCTTAAGCTTTGTACTGATTGGTACTTTATTTGGCTTATGCATTTATCCAATTAATTAAGCCTAAAAAATCCATCACATGTTCCTTAAAGTACAAGCTTTTAGAAAACACGAGCTATTTAATTTGACTTCCATGGCACTTACCGTGGTTTTGTTTTTTTTTTTTAAATTTTATCCCTATTTTCTTTTGTTTGGGAACAGAAGGCAAAACTGAGTTACTTTAAGGTTTCAGCACTGAATGATAGTAATGAACCTTTAAAATTCTCATGAATTTTAAGCCAGCATTGACTTCTTTCTCTCACCTTCCTTATCTGGGTAGCTGCCATGTTTTTCCCCAGCCATGTCTAATCTGTAGTTAGACCCACCCAAAATTACATCCCAAACCAGATTCTTCCCCTCAAGTTCTATTTCACTAAGTTATACCACTCTCTGTTGGCCCAGGTGTGAAATTTCAGAGCCAGCACTGACTTCTTTCTCTCACCTTCCCTATCTGGGTAGCTGCCATGTTCTTCCCATCTTTCTCACTGAGTTCTTCCCTGCTATTGCTGTCATAATCCTAAAGCTAGCCTCCTTTCCACTGGCCGGGACTACATCCTTTCCTGTTTCTAATTTCTCCTCCCACAGTCCATTCTGTACAACACAACAAAAGTGGTCTTCCAGAGACGCACCTGTGATCATTTAGATCTTCTGTTCAAAATTTTTCAAGGCTCTTTACTACCATGAGAATAGCTTTGATCTGAAGCGTCCAAGGCTCCCAGGAAATGGTAAAAATCTAGTTGGAGTTAAATTGGACAAAGCCTGACCTGGGAAGGTGCTTTCCTCTGTCTCCGGTATCTCCCTCCTGCTTGTTAACCTCTCCCTTCTCCCCTTCATGCATATTTAATAGTACTCTTCCTTAGGGGCTCTGTTCAAATGCCACCAGCCTTGACGAAGCCTTCCCAGCTGCCTTTGTCAAAAACAACCTCTCCTTTCTTCACCCTTCTCAAAGGGCATACTTTGCACCCTTTCATATAATATTCATGTGCATTATCTTTCCTACTGTAAGTTTTCTGAAGGCAAAATAACGTCATTTTTTTAAAAAATTCTCTCATTCCCACTGATATACACACAACACTACAAATGTTTCTGGATTAAAAGCAGTCATTTATTAGTTAGCTCTTTAAAAGAAAGTTTTTTTAAAACAAAGTATAAAGATATATCATAATCTCATGGAAAGAAACATTTTGTTTAACACATCAATTAACATGAGATATAAGTATATTGGTGCCAGGACAAGACACTATTCTGTGAAGGTAAAACAAGTAACCAAGTACACTGTCATTATGGGAAACTTAAAATAAGCATTCAAGGATCCACAATATTTATATTATTAACAGACAACATGTTTACATCCCACTTATAATATGATAGCTTATTTAACTACACAGAAAAATTTGATCAGCCTTTACTATACCTGGTCTCTCTCTCTTCATGCTGTAAAATTAGGTTGCTGTAAAAATTCTCCAACGTGAGCTTGGCTACAGTCACTCTTTCGCGGGTATGGTTGCTCATCGGAAAGGTGGTTGTAGACCCTGCCGTCATTGCCATAGCAAAAGAAACTAGAATGACACAGAGACACAAATTATTTCACAGGGAAAGGAAACTTTCTATCTCTTTTAACAAACTCTAGAAATGGTCTGATTTCTACTAGGCAACAACATTGTACCCTAACAGTTATAGGGTTATAACTTCTTTCATATTATAAGTAACATAATATAATAAAGAAATACAGTATTCAGTAAATATAGCAAAGAAGAGAAAGATATACCATTCCCAAAGCAACAGAAATGAATTCTGTGCTGGCAGGTGTAAATCACACTAAAGAAGCACCTGCAGCAGTTCACACACAACATTAACACATTCACATACATATTCACCAGTCATTCAAAACAAGAAAGGTTCAATCAATTTTGTGGCTGTCCTACTGAGTACTAAATAAAATCCACAAGATTTTGCTAATACTTATGACCCAATAAACACACATCTCCAAAAGAGTTAACGAAGTTTAGTTAAATAGCAAGAAGTAGTTTCTGCCATATAAATTCTATGAATCAAGTAGTGTTACATCAAATATGCACATGAACATCTGTCAGAGCAATTCTTATGGGTATTATGTTTTACGGAAAAACTACTTTTAGAAGCAAACCCCTTTGGCCACGTTGCATAGCATGTGGGATCTAAATTCCCTGACTTGTGGAAGTGCAGGCTTAACCAAGGATGCCCCAGAAACAAGCCCCTCTGAGTGGAGTCCACGGATGCCCTATTTCCTCCTGAATCCTAAGCCATTCCAAACAGTGCTAGGTCAAAGTCTAGTGCCCTACTCCAGACTGGTAGGTCCATTTCATTTTCGGATGAAACTCAAATGCCTGTAGGAACCAGGCAGGAAACAGAAACATATGAATCAAGTCAGGAGACAACAGGGAAGTTCTGTGATCTTTCCTGGACAATGTTTGTTTACTTAAAGTCATTCAGGTACCACCTTTTAAAAACCATTGAGCCAGCCAAGCAAAGTACTGGTTTAAAGAAGATAATGTAAGGACTTCCCTGGAGTTCCAGTGGTTAAGACTCCATGCTTCCACTGCAAGGGGCACAGGTTTGGTCCCTGGATGGGGAACTAAGATCCCACATGCCATGTGGCATGGCCAAAAACCAAACAAATAACAACAACAAAAACCAAGAAGGAAAGATAAGGTAGATAATTATATGAGATAAGGAATGTTAAGACTGAACTCTGGTGGCTGCTACAGGTGGGCACCGACCCTAGAGACTTGCCCACCATAGTCCACATCTAGACCCCACTGCTCCCCCGCTCAAAACAAAAAACCTAGAATGGCTCCATACATTAAAGAGGCTTTTGCTTATCTAGATGGGAGCTCAGAACAGTCCATACTAGACAAGACCCAGACTGCCAGTGTAACTATCCAACATTGCATTATTAGCTAAAAGTATTCTCCCAAATCTGCCACCTACCCCCAACACCAACCTCTCCTTAACTAACTACATCAAGGCACAGAGCCCTGGATATAGACCTGAACTGAACTAACACTCCAGGGATCTCGTTCTTCATGTGAAACAAGTCATACACAGGTTGAAAGTAAATAATTTAATTATGGCAAACTCCCAGTTTCACTGTTGTCTTAGTGAGTTTATACCTCAATCTACTGCTTGAACCTCATTATGTCTAAAATGGCACTTATTATTTTAACATCATAAACTTGTTTCTCTGCTGGCTACTCTAAATCTTTTTATAACAAGAAGCTGATCACATTACTTGTTTAAAATTGTTCATGGCAAGTCAAATTAGCTCAGCAAGACAAATAAGGACAACTCACACACAGACTGCTGGTATCTATCAGAAACTTTCTGAGACTTTATTCATTAGTTTCCTCCTTTTTGCCTGAGGCTTTAAGACCATGGCACTCCCAAGCATGATTGCATTTCTTCCCCACAACAGCCCAGTAAACTATAAAACTCCTAGAGGAGAACATAGGCAAAACACTCTCCGACATAAATCACAGCAAGATCCTCTATGACCCACCTCCCAGAATATTGGAAATAAAAGCAAAACTAAACAAATGGGACCTAATGAAACTTAAAAGCTTTTGCACTACAAAGGAAACTATAAGTAAGGTGAAAAGACAGCCCTCAGATTGGGAGAAAATAATAGCAAATGAAGAAACAGACAAAGGATTAATCTCAAAAATACACAAGCAACTCCTGCAGCTCAATTCCAGAAAAATAAATGACCCAATCAAAAAATGGGCCAAAGAACTAAACAGACATTTCTCCAAAGAAGACATACAGATGGCTAACAAACACATGAAAAGATGCTCAACATCACTCATTATCAGAGAAATGCAAATCAAAACCACAATGAGGTACCATTACACACCAGTCAGGATGGCTGCTATCCAAAAATCTACAAGCAATAAATGCTGGAGAGGGTGTGGAGAAAAGGGAACCCTCTTACACTGTTGGTGGGAATGCAAACTAGTACAGCCGCTATGGAAAACAGTGTGGAGATTTCTTAAAAACTGGAAATAGAACTGCCATATGACCCAGCAATCCCACTTCTGGGCATACACACTGAGGAAACCAGATCTGAAAGAGACACGTGCACCCCAATGTTCATCGCAGCACTGTTTATAATAGCCAGGACATGGAAGCAACCTAGATGCCATCAGCAGACGAATGGATAAGGAAGCTGTGGTACATATACACCATGGAATATTACTCAGCCGTCAAAAAGAATTCATTTGAATCAGTCCTAATGAGATGGATGAAACTGGAGCCCCTTATACAGAGTGAAGTAAGCCAGAAAGATAAAGAACATTACAGCATACTAACACATATATATGGAATTTAGAAAGATGGTAACGATAACCCTATATGCAAAACAGAAAAAGAGACACAAATACAGAACAGACTTTTGAACTCTGTGGGAGAAGGTGAGGGTGGGATGTTTCAAAAGAACAGCATGTACACTATCTATGGTGAAACAGATCACCAGCCCAGGTGGGATGCATGAGACAAGTGCTCGGGCCTGGTGCACTGGGAAGACCCAGAGGAATCGGGTGGAGAGGGAGGTGGGAGGGGGGATCGGGATGGGGAATACGTGTAAATCTATGACTGATTCATATCAATGTATGACAAAACCCACTGAAATGTTGTGAAGTAATTAGCCTCCAACCAATAAAAAAAAAAAAAAACCAGCCCAGTAAAGAAAGGAACTGAAAGTTGGGAAGGTCAGATGGTGAGCTTCGGAGGCCCACCCCACCCAAATGCTGTTTCCTATCTGCCTTTCTGGCCTCATCTGCTGCCCTTCCTCACCACTCACTTGGCCTTTTCACGCCTCCAAGCCCTGGCATGACCTATTCCTGAACCAGTTCTGTCCTACGATCTATCTACAGGGCTACTGCAGATCCTTCACGGCGCAGTGTGACAGAAGCCTTACTGTGGTGACTTCTCTAAGGTTCCCTGCCAGGAGAGACATCAATTTACCAGAAGAGACCAAATGGCATTATTTCAAGTGTGCTCTCTGCCATGTGTAACAAATACCCCAGGTACAAGTGCTGATCACGTCATCTGCCTATCCAACTAAACTTGGAGCACTTCTGGGCAAGAACTTTCCCTGAATTGTTCTTGAGCGTTCACCTTGATAGCACTGTATTGGACTCAGAGTAAGTATTACTGAATGAAATGAGTCCACAAATGGGGGATAGGGTGAAAGGAGAGTTGAAAAAATCAGCAAAACTTGCCTATAAAGGGTGGCAACTGTGGAAAAAGAAACTTATTGAACCTTGGAGTCAGATATTTAGAGATCTAATCCAGGTTCTGCTGCTAAATGATCACATGAAAGTGAAAAAGTGAAAGTGCAGTTGCTCAGTTGTGTCTGACTCTTTGTGACCCCATGGACTGTAGCCTATCAGGCTCCTCTGTCCATGGGATTTTCCAGGCAAGTGTACGGGAGTGGGTTGCCATTTCCTTCTCTAGGGGATCTTCCTAACTCAGGGATTGAACCCAGGTCTCCTGCACTGCAGACAGACACTTTACCATCTGAGCCACCAGGGTCCTATTCAAATCACCACAACGCTCTGAACTCAGGTCAGTTTCCCCTCAGACCCAGGAATTACAGTACTTGCTCGGCTAGCTCACAGGCCCAGTCTAAGGCCATCTGAGATAATACAACGTAGAAATTATACAAATGTAAGACACTATTTAGACATTTAGCTTAATTTTTTAATGTGCTTTAATAATAGTGAGCGTTATTTTTGAAACAAGAATAAAATGAGCTCAAGAATTATCCCGGCCAAGTGATTTTTGAGCACTAGGCTTCGAATGGTTTCCCAGGTGGCTCAGTGATAAAGAATCCAACTTCCATGGAGGAGAAGTAGATTTGATCCCTGGGTAGGAGAGATCCTCTGGAGGAGGAAATGGCAACCCATTCCAGTATTTTGCCTGGAAAATTCTATGGACAGAGTAGTCTGGCAGGCTGTAGTCCACAGGGTCGAAAAGAGTCGGACACGACTGAACATGATGACGAAACTTGGAATGCTGCCCAAGGCGAGGCTGCCACATTATCTCTGGAGATCTCAGAAAACTGGGTTCATGTTCTATGTTTCAGGATCATGCAGAAAGGTCAAGAAAGGACAAGAGGGGATGGCATAGTACAGAGCAAACACCCCCAGTCATGTTTGCTAACTGGCACTAGGGGGTCTGGTGAGGAAGAGGGGAGCTGGAAGGTTGGCTGGAAGTGGAAGAAGTCAAATAAATTTAGGAAGTCTAGATTATACAAAGTTTCTTACTGTATGACTTCCCATTACATTGCTTTGTTAATGGAATAATATGTATCCTAAATCCTCAAAAAGGCGGGTAGGTAGACATTTGCAGCAGTATTCGAGGGAACTCCCTTTAGGCATAAAAATTTTAAGTTTACAGACAGTTATCTTCAAACACTGCTTTTAAAAAGTGCCTGTTACTTTTTTTAATATTTGGCGGTGGGGGGGCGGGGACTTAGAAACTCCAACAAAGAGCAATATCTAGAAATTTTAAGAGTGCTTTCTGATTTGTCCAGAATATCTATAGCTGACAGGAGAATTTTCAAATTAGTTTGCCAATCGGCAGGAGGAAAAAAGGTCAAGACTCAACTATAAACTAAGGTTTATAGTTTCCTTTCAAAAAGTGAATGGTGAAAAAAAAACTAATAAATAAAACCTTTTATAATGCCCCTTGAAAAAGCACAAAGAAATAATACATCAGTAATGCTCCCAGGTGGCTGGGAGGTAAAGAATCTGCCTGTCAATGCAGGAGATACAGCAGATGCGGGTTTGGTCCCTGGGTTGGGAAGATTCCCTGGAGGAGGAAATGGCAACCCACTCCAGTGTTCTTGCCTGGGAAATCCCATGGACGGAGGGGACTGGCGGAGCTACAGTCCATGGGGTCACAAAGAGGTGGACACAACTTAGTGACTAAACAACATAAATGCTTTTAGAAAGTCAGAAAGAAGGATACATAGTGAACTCAGGTGTGGCAGCTGACAGGCTGCCAAAGGGCCTCGCGAAACAGGTTGCTCTGCTCTGTCGGCCAAGGAGCAGGGTCTGGCCTTCAGCTGCCAGTGTTCCAGGGAGATCAGATTATGGAGCTACTTTATCCTCACAAAGTTCAAAAGAGGCTGATAAACAAGACATGATGGCAATTTATGGATTTACACAATAAGAAACTGAGAAACAAGAAACAGAAAACTTGCATGTTTTGGCAAATGCACTCTATTTTTGTAGGCAAGTTAGATGTAAAGACCAAAGAAGGCTGGTGAGCATGGCATCAAAACAGAGAATTGTTTATATTCAACTGTTTAATGGCATAAGGAGAAAGTGGAATCTTTAAAAAAAAAAAAGATTGACCACTATCTTGCCCAGGACACCTCTGCCCATTCAAAGTGGCAGGAGGAGACAGCCAATATTAAGCCCTATTGCTGTCAGGGCTTTCCCAGATGATGCAAAACTAGGGGGCTAGAAGTGGGCAGAAATATTACTGAGCAAAATTTGGGGGGGAAATTTCTGTGAAACATAAAGAAGTTGGGGTACTAAAAACAACTCCAAACCACAGAAAGTGTCTGCATTAGCATTGCAGGAAAAATGTGAGCCAGTTTTAGATAAAGATTTATGAACCTGAAGTCTTTATGAAAGAGGGGTAAACATGAAAAGAAGAGAAGGATTCTTCCATAGAAAGATGAAATGAACTTCTAACTCCAAATTCCAGAAGGGATATAGAGTGATGAAAGCGACTTCCAAACACTATATAATTTAACCATGATCACCATGGTTTTTCCACTCAAATTATACATACATGCAAGTGTATGCCTTGTTTAAAAACCTAATCAGAGCAAAACCTATGCCTGTTCATCTCTGTAACAAAATTACAGCACCTGGCAAAGTGCTGAGCACACAGTCTGCATTCTATAAATGATGGTGAGTAACCGAACTCAAAATTAATGGATTTTAAATTATATGTCTCATATCTAACAATTTCCTTTGGATTAAAAACTACAGAATCATTTGGTGTTATATTAACCTTCAGAGAGACAAATCCTACTTGAGAGATTCAACTACGGAAAACCCCAAACTCCCTTCCTTAGTCTGGATTAAAGAATCTCCTTTAGAGATTGGCTTAAAAAACAAAATAAAACAAAAATTATTACTCTCTAGCCAGAAACAAATAGGCTTTATAATATTAAAATTAAGCAAAACTAAGAACAGAAGGGACCAAATTATTACAAAGAATGATCTGGATAACCAGCACTTGTTATACTGCAAATGTATTCCTCTAATGGATTTCACACTGTTCTTTGTCTTTTATTTACTAAAGCCCTTTCTTCAGCCAGAAAAAGAACAGGATATAATTTGCAAGTCTAGAATTCCTGCACTGATAAAAACAACAGTAGGTGCCCTTGAATTTCCTGTTCACGTGTTTTCTCCAGACTCTCCTATTCATTAATGGAGACGCTACCAATCACAGTCCAGCATTCTTTCGTTTATCAAGCCTGGGGAAAGGAGATAACAGATCTGGCACTGGGGCCATCTATAAATAGATGTAGTGTCTCCAAGCATTTACCATCACACTTCTAAAATAGAAAAACAAAGCTGCTTTACCTGACCAGCACGACTTAACCAATGACCTCATCTTAACTTTCACAAACTACATTTCAGAGGACAGAGCATCATTAATGCCTTGGAGAATAAACATTTTCCTAGATTCATCATTAGCTGCAACCTAGAATCCCAACAGGTCCTCAGGCTGGACACTGCCCTCTGGGTCCCTAATGATAACAGAGCGGCCACAGCTTCTTTCCTCTCTGAGGTACCATCTGAAGAACAAGAAATAACTGTCAGGTGAGAGTTCAAGTGCCAATACTAACTGTTAGAGTCATATTATTTCCAATCAACATTTACTGCAGATACACACAACACGCCAGCACTGCCAAGGCATTGAGAATATGAAGATAAAACACAGTCCCTGCTCTTAAGGAGTTCACAGTCCTAGGGGGACGCAAGGGAAACTCAAGGAAAAGTATAGACTGAGGTTTAAGAGAGGAGGAGATGCCTCAATTGACTCTTGTTGGTGATGATCAGATGGCCAGGGCAGAAGGGGAAGAGGCTGAAAGGGCTTGGTATCAACTGACACACTCAAGTGTAGAGAATGGCTTGAGTACATTTGGTGAAATAGCCAAAGATGAAGGTGCAAAGTCAGTCAGGAATCATAAAATACTTTTCTGGCCATGTTAAAAAATTATCCTGAGTATAAATGGGAGTTGTCTAAGGCCTTTAACTAAGTGAAGAGCAATAAAGAACATTTATTGAGCACTTACCCAAGTACCAAGAACTCTTCCAAAAATGTTTTAATGCTTTTGATCCTGCTAACCTCCCCTACAATTCTATCTGATTGGGACTTCAGATAGATTATGGTAGCATAGGGAGGCTGCAAGGAGGCTGAGTAGACTAGATTGGAGGAGTGTAAATCAGCCTGGAGGACTCAATAAGAAACGGTCAGGGGTAATAAAACTGAGGGCCTGCAACCTTATTCTGTGTGACTTGTACTATGGTTCAGAATCAGAAGATTTCACATAAAAATCGAGATTTCTGGCTTCTCTCGAAAAATCCAATCTGTCAAGTTCGAGCCCGCAGTCCTGCCTGCAAATGGATGGCAAGGACAGAAGCAGTGGGTCCCTGAAAACACCACTTCCTGCCAGAGTTCACCAACTTCCTTCCTCAGGCCCAGCCTCCTTCACTCCTTGTATTACCTACCTGCCTGCTTCCAGTAAGCATCTGAGATTACAATCCTCGGTTTAGGGCAGAATAATAAGGGCCCAATTTAACACAGTAGCTGCTGCTGCTGCTAAGTCACTTCAGTCGTGTCCAACTCTGACACAAGTCGTATGCAACCCCATAGACGGAAGCCCACCAGGCTCCCCCGTCGCTGGGATTCTTCAGGCAAGAACACTGGAGTGGGTTGCCATTTCCTTCTCCAATGCATGAAAGTGAAAAGTGAAAGTGAAGTCGCTCAGTCGTGTCCGACTCTTAGCAACCCCATCGACTGCAGCCCACCAGGCTCCTCCATCCATGGGATTTTCCAGGCAAGAGTGGGGTGCCACTGCCTTCTCCAGAAGAGATTAAAAGAAGGGCTCAGATACTCAGCTAAAAATAATGAAATCTGTAATTCAATTTCAGACTTGGATAGCTGTGTAAATCTTGATATCATTAATAAGAACAGGAAGTACATAAGAAATGCTAACCTGGTGGGGAAAGAAAATAAGTTCAAGGCTGATCCTGAGTTATTTCACCAGACACAGGATCCACGGCTCTAAAATGGATAGACACTAGGCCCGCCTTGCAGAATTGATGTGAAGCTCCAATGATGGCAAAGCCCAGTGATGACGGCACACATTGCTAGGTCTGAATTCTGGCCCAGACACTTACTAGGTACATCACTTCAGGCAAATTACTTAAACTTTCTGTGCTTCAATTTACTGTTGACTAAAATAAAGATTATGATGGCCAACTTATATAGTACATGCTTATCATGTTAATGTAGGACTTATAAGAATTACAAAAGTTAATATTTGTAAAGGACTTAGAACAGTGCCTAGCAAAAAGAAATGTCATGTAAGTGTTTGATACCTCCATAATAAATGAGAAAATCTTTTAAATACATGTGGCTCATATTAAATATACAAAAATGATCAATTTTCTTCCCTTCTTAACCCAATCCTCCTGCTCATTCCTCCTGTCTTGAGTAACTGTCCTGGTAAGTTAATTTGTAAATTTATTCTCTAGTGGATATTCTCTATGTCTTCTAGTCTTAAAACCTATTTGATTTGAAAGTTTAGAGTGCTTTTAGTGGTGAGAGAAAGGCATCAAAAAGTACTTATCAGTTTTCTAAACAGAAAGACTTGAAGCAAAAAAAAAAAAAGCTTTTGGTAGAAGTCTTACTAGATGTTAGTGATGATCTGGGAATGTGACTATGACAGGAGAAAGTGTTTCAGAGAACTATTCGTTCCTCTCACGAGATGAAGTCACTCTCATGAG
Organism: Cervus canadensis; assembly: GCF_019320065.1. Classification (NCBI taxonomy): domain Eukaryota; kingdom Metazoa; phylum Chordata; class Mammalia; order Artiodactyla; family Cervidae; genus Cervus; species Cervus canadensis. The sequence goes on along the minus strand of NC_057406.1, from coordinate 35,953,196 downwards.
GCAACAGACATTCACGCTACTTAAAATCTATTTACTTTGCTTGGTGTCAAGAGCTTTTGCTTTTAATTAGTTAATGTGACGCTCTCCATCTGTGGAGAGAGAATTGGCTCTGTTTACTAGTCCAGAAGATCGAATTTATAGACAATTGTCCTTGCTTTCTGTGTGTCATAAGCCTGGTGGTAATGGCGCAGTGGTGCTAAAGTCAACATCATTCTTATTTTTAAAACTGTTTCTAAAAAGGCACTTTTTCCTGGCGACCAAAATACAGTTCAAAGGTTGCGCTCCCCAAAGCTTATTTGGCAATAGTAATACTGTTAACAGCAGACTACTTAAGAATGTTAATCCAAACTCCCTCTGTACACAGTTTTTTTCTTTTAACTTGAAATGAGAAGGGAAAGTGTTTTTTTTAAGCAAATGTAATCAAAGAAGCTAAATTAAATAATTAAACTAAATTAAATTTGCCAAAGTGGTGGTAATTTTATCTAAAACCTGGCCTGTTTACAGATTTTAATGTTTAGGTAATGTAGTAACCCATTTTTCTCAAAAGTATTCAGAAAGAAGTCAACCATTCTTAAATATAGTTACATAATTCAATTTTTCTATTGCTGTAGCTCTGTCTGGTAATGCATTAGATCTTGCCTGCAAAAGACAGATGCTTACCTGAATCTACAAGTCACAGTTAACTTAAAAAAATAAACCACCTCATCTGAAATGCCAAACAACTTCAAATACTGATAATTTAGCACCACGATGGAGAAGAAAACAAGCTTAGAGTGTAGAGGTACCCCTAAATTTTTTTTTAAATCAAGTTCTATTCATTGGTAACCATAAGAACGTTCTCTAAGCCTGTTTGTTTTGTAAATAGACTGTTTGTTTTGTAAATAAGTTCATTTATATTATTTTTCAAAAAAAGAGTCCACATATAAGCAATTTCATACAGTATTTGTCTTTCTCTGGCTGACTTCACTTACAAACTTCTGGGTTTCAAGATGAATAAGTCCTGGGGATATAATGTACTGCATGGAGACTAAGTTAACAATATTATACTGCTATTTGAAAGTTGAAAGTATCTGAAAATACTGTATATTTGAAAGCTGCTAAGAGTAGATTTTAAAAGTTCTCACTAGACACACAAAAAATTTTAACTATCTGAGGTGATGGATGTTAACTAACTATTATGATAATCACTTCAGAATGTAATACATATATCAAATCATTACACTTGTACATCCTAAAGTTGCACAAGAGAAGTTCTTGGATAGTGAGAGTGAGGCATGACAGTGATCTGGAGATTTGGGGCTCCCAGATTTAAGCTGCGGCTCTGAACTGAGACGTGGAGGAGTAAGATGAACAAAGACAACGAACGCATTCGCAGAACTAGCCCTTCGGCCTGGTCAGTCACGCTGTCTACTTCTAACATCCAACAACATGAGTTCTCTGGTTTTTGCTTCTGTTATAAAGAGTATGGGTCAGTGAAAATAAGACAAATTATTTTCTAAATAGAGTTCAACTTAAAGTTTAAAATTTACTCCTTAAAGGGTTAATTTTAAAGATAGACATTTAGAAATGGAAAAATAATCCTGTTCACAAAAGTAGCAAAGAGGAGGAAGAGAACAACATTCATAAAATACCTAGAATAACCTTGATCCAAAAAAAAAAAAATGTTGGCTTTTTGATGAAAAAATCTCATCATAGATTGTGGAAGGAAGGGAAGAATTAGTCAATTAATGAGTTGGGACAATTGGCTATCTATTTGTGGAAAAAAAACAAGTCAGAGATGTTCATTTCTTTCCAAAGCGCAAAATAAATTTCAAATGGTATAAAAGGGTGAACACAAAGCTAAAGGGAAAAAGAGGAAAGGAAGGAAAAAGAAAGGGAAGGGGAAGAAAAAGATAAGGTGGAACAGGAAATAAAAGGAAAAGGAAAAATTAAACTTCAAAAAAAATTACAAGAAAATAAGATGACTAACTGATCATTTAAAGGAAAAGGACTGTCATAATAGGAAATTATCACAAGGAAAATAGTCCTAGGTACAATTACAGAAAAAATTTGAATATATGTATATGTATCAAACAAGATTAAAAGATAGTACTTTTAAGGGAAACTGCAAAATAGCAGTATATATTAAACTTTTATGTTAAAAATACCTTATACCTATGTCAAAATAAATTTTTTTTAAAAATATATACAAAGTTCATAAGTTTTATAACATTAAAGGTGTAAAGAGACAATAAAAGCCCTAATAATAAACGGATAATACCAACTGACAAATATATAAATAAGTAGAAGTCGCTAACAAACATGAAGAATGTTCAATGTTAACAATAAATCAAAGACATGGAAACTTTAAAACTTTAAAATAATGCAATATATTTCCCATGTAAAAGTAGCCACAACCTGGGGGAAAACCTTCTTGTTTGGGTCCAGTCTATCATCGGATATCTTTATACACATCATCTGTATCCATGTGGATGTTTTTATAGCTTTATTGAGATATAATGGATATGTAAGATTGTGTAACTTAAGGTTCATGCTTGTTGTCACAAATTTCCTTTTTTTTTCCTGGGTGAATAACATTCTAACAGGCTGTGTGTATGTGTGTACACACCATTTTCTTTATCATTCATCAATCAATGGACAGTTGGACTGTTTCCATGTTTTGGCTACTGTTCCGTGAGGGTGCAGCAATCTCTTTGATGGTAACTGCATTTCCTTTGTATATTGCTGGACCATATGGTAGTTGTATTTTTAATTTCTTGAGGAACCTCTACATGTTTTCCACAGTGGCTGTACCAATTTGCATTCCCACTGATAGTTTACAAGAGTTCCCATTTGTTCACAATCTCAGTTAACACTTGTTCTCTTTTGCCTTTTTGATAATACCCTTTCCAACCAGTAAAGTGATATCTCATTGCTGTTTTGATTTGCAGTTCCCTGACGACTTATAATGTTGAGCACCTTTTCATGCACCTCTTAGCCATTTGAATATCTTCTCTTAAAAAAAATGTTTATTCAAATCCTTTGTCCATTTTTAAACTGGACTGTTAATTTGCTACTGAGCTGTACAAATTCCTTGTATATTTTAGATATTAATCCCCTGGTCCTCGGCTTTTCTTTGTTGAAAGATTTTTGATCAGTCTCCTTGCTCATTACTGTTTGGCGCAGATTTTCTATTTCTTAGGATTCATTCTTGATAAGTTGTATATTTCTAGGAATTTACTTCTTCTAGCTTGTCTAACTTGTTGATGTATAACTGTTCACAGTAGTCTCTGATGATCCTTTGTATTTCTGTGGTATGAGAGGCAGTATCTCCCCTTTCAGTTATAATTTTATTTGTTCTTTTTTTCTTGATTAGTTTAGCTAACGGTTTCTCTATTTTGTTGTTTCAAAGAATCGATTCTTACTTTTATTAATCTTTTCTATTGTTTTCCTATTCTCTAATTTACTCATTTCTATTCTGATCTTTATTATCTGCTTCTTTTTCTAACTTTGCACTTGGCTTGTTTTTTTTTTTTTCTAGTTTCATAAGGTGGAAAGTTAGGTTGTTAATTTGAGAGCTTCCCTTGTGTTTAATCTATGTTTTACATTTATCACTATAAACTTCCCCCTTAGATCCTTTTGCTGTATCCTGCAAGTTTTGGTATGCATGTTTTCATTTTTTATTGTTTCATGTTTTTGAAATATCTTTCTTTATTTCTTTGACCCATTAGTTGTTCACGACTGTGTTATTTAAATTCACGTATTTGCAAGATTTCCAGCTTTCATCCTGTTATTGATTACCAGTTTCACACTGTTGTGGTCAGCAAAGATACATGATAATTCTTACCTTCTTGAATTTGTTGAGACTTGTCTTTGGCCTAACATATGATCTCTCCTACAAAATGTTCCGTGTGCACTTAAGAAGAACGTGCATTCTGCTGCAACTGGATGGAATGTTAGATCTGTTTGGTTTAATTCAAATCTGCCGTTTCCTTATTGATTCTCTATCTGATTGATCTATCCATAATTGAGAGGGGTATTAAAGTCCTCACTATTATTGTATGGATGTTTACGTCCCCTTTTCCTTGTTAGTATTTGCTTTATATATTTCAATGCTCTGATGTTGGGGACATAATTAGTTACAATTGTTCTTCCTGATGAAATGACCCCTTTATCATTATATAATAACCTTTTTGTCTCTTCTGACTATTTTAAGCTCAAAGTCTATTTTGTCTGTTAAAACTATAGCTCCCCCTGCTTTCTTTTGGTTACTATATGATTGAAATAAGATTTTTCATCCCTTCACTCTTAGTCTATGTATGTTCTTATAGCTAAAATGTCTTGTATTCAGCATATTATTGGATCTTGTTTTTTAATCCATTCAGTCCTTTGATTAAAGAATTTAATCCAATTATGCTAAAAGTAATTATTGATGGGTAAAGACTTACCATTGCCATTGTATTGTTTTCTGCTTTGTAGATCCTTTGTTCTTTGCTTCCTCTCTTGCTATCTTGTTTTGTGAACAATGACTTTTTGCAGCAGTGTGCTTTGACTCCTTTACCAGTCTTTTCTGTACCTACTACAGAAGGTTTTTCCTTTGTGATTACCATAAGGCTCACATAAAATGTTCTATTTTAAACAGATGACAACTTAAGTTCAATAGCATTTAGAGACTTTAGACATTTAATCCTCTGCCCCTCATATTTCAGGTTACTGGTGTTACAATTTACGTATTCTTAATATTGAGTATCCAATAACAAATTATTATAGTTATAGCTATTTTTCATACATTTGTCTTTTAACTTTTAAACTAGAGTTATGAATTACATACCACTATTACAATTTCACAGAACCAGACTTTGACTATACACTTACCATCACCTGTAAGTTTTATAAACACATTCATATGTTTTCATGATATTGGTTACTATCCTTTAAATTCTACTTGAAAAACACCCTTTAGCATTTCTTGTAAGTTAGATCAAGGGGTGATAAAATCCTTCAGCTTTTGTTTTTCAGGAAATCTTTTTCTCTCCTTGATTTGTGAAAACCAGTGTTACTAGGTATACTATTCTTGGTTGACAGCTTTTTTCTTACAATATTTTGAATATCATCCTCTCACTCTGAAGTTTCTATTAAGAAACTGATTTGCAGTCTTGTAAGGCCTCCACTGTACATAACAAGTCACTTTTCTCCAATGCTTTCATAATTTTCTTTTTCTTTGACTTTTGATAATGTAGTTATAATATGTCTCAGTAGAGCCCTTTTGGTTTCAGTCTATTTGGGATCCTTGAATCTGAATGTCCATTTCTTTACTTAAGGCATTACTGCTTTCCTTTCTCCTTCTGGGATTCCAAGTATTTATATGTCTTAATAGTGTTCTATAAGTCTTTACTCCTGTTCCTTCTTTTTGTAGCTTTGACTAAATAAGTTCAATGACCTATCTTCTAATTCACTCACTCACTTTTTTTGTGTGTGGGGGCCAGGGGGTGGTACTTGGTCAAGTCTGTTGAATCTTTCAATAGAATTCTCCAGTTCAGTCACTGTATTTTTCAGTTTTAAGATTTCTGTCTGGGTTGCTTATTTGGTTGTTGATAGTTTCTATTTCTTTGCTGAACTTTCCATTTTGTTCTTGCATTGTTTTCCTAATTTCATCTAGCTGTCTCTGTGTTCTTATAGGCCACTGAACTTCTTTAAGATAATTATTAGAAATTCTTTGTCAGATGGTTCACAGAGCGCCACTACTTCAGGATCAGTTACAGGAGGTTTATTAGCTTCCTTTGGTGGTGTCAAGTTTACCTGACTCTTCTTGTTCCTTGATTCCTTGAGTTGGTATCTGCATATTAAGGCAAGTGGTCTCTTCCTTCAGTATTTATGGTTTCACTTCAGCAGGGAAAGACATTCACCAATCAGCTCAGCTTGGAATATTGGACAGGCCTGCAGGTAGTGTCTGTTGGCAGGCAGGGCTTGCTATGGGGTTCTCTTATTAGATAAGGCTACTGCCCATATTCTGAGGTATGGGGGTGGGTGCTGCTTGCTGGGCTCTATGGTTGGGTGCAACTGCTGGCTGGACTCCACATTCAAGCAGAGCTGCTAGGAGGGCCTCCTAACCGGGTAGGGCTGCTAGCTGTATCCATGGTCAGGTGGGGCCACTAGCTGGAATCTGTGATTGCTTCTAGTGGGGTGAGGTGGCAGGTTATGTTCCCTGGCAACATGGTACTTGGGTTGGACTCATGAATGGGCAGGGCTATGGCTTGGGCTCTGCAATTGTTTCTGGTTGGGCGGGGTCTTAGGTTGTTAGGAACCAGATGGTGTTCCTGGCTCATCCTAACTAGATGGTGTTCCTGGCTTGTCTCCATGTTGAGGTGGAGCCCTAGGCTGGGCTCTGCACTTAAGCAGGCCATTGACTGTGCTCTACTGTTGGACAAGGTCACTGGCAGGATCACTGGTTGCAAGAACTATATTCTGCAGTTGGGTGAGTTAGAGACTGTGCTTTTCAGATGATAAGAGTCACTATCCAGGCTCCCTTAACAGGTGGGACTGCAGGTTATGCTCTGCAGTTGGGCAGGATCATAGCTGGGCTCCATGCCTGGGCAAGGCCGTAAGCTGTGTTCAACAATCACAGAGGGTCCTAGGTTGGGCTCTGCGGCAGACCAGAGCAGCAGGGTGACTCCACAGCTGGGCAGCAGCCTGGTCTGGGTTCCAAGGCTGCCCAGGGTCACTGTTTAGGCCCCTCAAACAGCTGGCTGGCTTGGCTCCCTGACTAAGCAGGGCTGTAGGATAGGTTCTGTGGCTATACAGGTTCTCCGACCGGGTTCCTGGTCAGATAGGACCAGAGGATACACTCAGCACTTAAGCAGCACTGTGAGCGTGCTTCTTTGCCTGGATAGACTGTAGACTAGGCTCCATGGTCAGCCTGCTCATTGGCTAAAGACCCAAATCAGGCACGCTACGAGCGCCAATGCCAGATAGGACTACCAAACTTGCCTCTGCAGATGGACAGAGCCACTGGCTGAGGTCTCTGCTCAGGCACCACTGTGAGAAGGAATGTGGTCCCCCAAGATGTGAGCACTGGCTGCTGTGAACCCACCCCCTTCTCTGTCTCTAGTGTCTCCCAGTGGTTGAGTTCTACAGATTTTCCCAGTGGTCCCTGTGAGGTGAGGCCCGAGTGATCTTCCCAGGAAGTGTCCCACAACACTGGGGGAGCTGGATGTCCAACTTGGGCTCTTTTTCCCACTGGAAAAACCAGACTCAGGGAGACCCTCTTGGTGTGGCACTGTGCTGGCCTAGGGTCCTTCTCAGTCTCTGCAGTCCCAGGGATGTGTCAGCCTCATCCCAGGGTTCTGGGATTTTTTACAATGGTGTCTAGCCCATAGATAATTGATAATTGGTCCTCTTGGGGTGGGGGTGGGGAGCTGAAGTTAGTAATGACCTATGTCACCATCTTGATGACTACATTCCCTCTGCTTATGTTAACTGGCAGGAATTAATCCTTTCTGGTAAGGAATATAGAAATTTATATAAAGAATCTTAAGGGGGTTTTTTTGCTTTTTTTTATCATTTGACATAAATAATTTCACCTTTGGGAATCTATGCTAAGAAAACAATAAAAATTGCAGCAGAGATTCAAAAACATTTTTAAAAATCAAAGCATTATTTAAAACAGCAAATAAAATAAATGTTTAAAAGTAAATGGAATGACTGATAGACTGATGATAGCATGAAATATCACAGACATAATACTGAAGAAAAATTTTCCCCCAAAACCTAAAAATGTGAAAAATGAGGTTAAGTAAATGGGATATGATGCTTTATATTCAGGTAAAATATGAACTCAACCATAGGGTGGGAGGAAGAGGGTAAATTAGGGGTGAAATATGATGTGAAATATGGATGATTTCAATTTTTTCATTTTTTCAAATTTTCTAATTTTTCCGTAAGAGGAAAACAATCCATCTTATGATAAGAAAAAGGTATTTAAGAGCATGTGAGGGGAAGGTAGGAACAGTAAAAGGAAATCAACTTGTATTTTTCAGCCCACAGAGGTGGCTTTCTTGGTACCACTGTATGTGAATTTTTTTCCTAAGTACCAAATTCTTTTTTTGCCTCTTCATATTGTTCATGGGGTTCCTGCGGCAAGAATACTGGAATGGGTTGTCATTTCCTCTCCAGCAGGTCAAGAAACAACAGTTAGAACTGGACATGGAACAACAGACTGGGAAAGGAGTACGTCAAGGCTGCATATTGCTACCCAGCCTATTTAACTTCTATGTAGAATACATCATGTGAAATGCCAGGCTGGATGAAGCATAAGTTAGACTCAAGATTGCTGGAAAAAATAACAACAACCTCAGATATGCAGATGATACCACTGGATGTGTGTTAGTCACTCAGTCGTGTCCAACTCTTTTCGACCCCACAGGACTGTAGCCTACTGGGCTTCTCTGCCCACAGAATTCTCCAGGCAAGCATATTGGAGGGGGTTGCCATTTCCTACTTCAGGGATCAAGCTGGGGTCTCCTGCATTGTGGGCAGATTCTTTATCATCTGAGCCACCATGGAAGATGCTGATACCACTTAATAGCAGAAAATCAAGAGAAACTAAAGAGCCTCTTGAAGAGGTCGTGAAAGAGGAGAGTGAAAAAACTGGTTTGGAAACTCAACATTCAAAAAACTAAGATCATGGCATTCGGTCCCATCACTTAAAGGCAAATAGAAGGTGAAAAAGAGGAAGCAGTGACAGACTATTTTCTTGGGCTCCAAAATCACTGCAGATGGGGACTGCAGCCATGAAATTAAAAGACACTTGCTCCTTGGAAGGAAAGCTGACATATCTAGACAACATATTCAAAAGCAGAGACATCACTTTGCTAACAAAGTCCGTATAGTCAAAGCTATGGTTTTTTCAGTAGTCATGTGCAGATGTGAGAGATGGACCATAAAGAAGGCTGAGCACCAAAGAATTGATGCTTTTGAGTTGTGGTGGAGGAGACTCTTGAGAGTCCCTTGGAATGCAAGGAGATCCAACCAGTCCATCCTAAAAAAATCAACCCTGAATATTCATTGGAAAGACTGATGCTGAAGTGGAAGCTCCAATACTTTAGCCACCTGATGTAAAGAGCCGACTCACTAGAAAAGACTCTGAGGTAGGAAAGACTGAGGGCAGGAAGAGAAGGGGATGACAGAGGATGAGATGATTGAATGGCATCAGTTTGAGCAAACTCTGGGAGATAGTGAAGGGCAGAGGAGCCTGGCATGCTGCAGTCTGTGTGGTTGCAAAGAGTTGGACATGAGTAAACAACAACAGTAACAACCAAATTCTTAGTTTGGGTTTAGCAGAAGATTATGAAGAACAGCAAAAAGAGTCTGAGGTCACAGAATAAAACTAAAGGCAAACCAGAAGACTCGTGGGAATTCCATAGTTTTTCAGTCATTTTGGGGGTGGGGGCTTATACTTGTGCATATTTACAAGGGCTAAAACTGCCCCTTACTTCTCAAATAGCTCTTCCACCTGTGATTCTAAAGGCCTGTATCAAAATCAAAACGCAAGGCAGCACAAATCTCAGCTCAATTAACTTCAAGCCTCATTTCACGTAAGGAAGCTACTCCTCCAAAAGCATAAGAGAAGAAATGAGCGCTCTAGCGTTAAAGAAGAGCCTCACTCCCCTTTACTCCTCCTTTGCCTGCTTTAAAGGAGATAAGAATGCCTGACTCATAACTCCAGTACAACCAAAACTGCCTGTTTTGTGCTACAAGGTGAAGGTTTGTTGTGACAGAACCACCAGTGAGCGGGCAAGGCAGGAAAATGATGAGTGGTGAGAGGTGGTGTGACACGCTGGTAAAGGAAAGAGGAGGAGCTCTGAAAGTAGCCTAAGCACACAAATCCCTCAGCAGCCCAGTTATAAAAAGCCTGGTCATCTCTGCACTCTCTTGCCTTTCCCTTTCCTGAAAATAAGCTTCTAAGAGAAGAGAAGAGAGAGAGAGAGAGAGAAACAGATCAACATTCACACACACAATAAAACCTGAAAACAGAAGAGTTTTAAGTGAGGCTGTAAAATGTAAATTTCCTAAATAATGACTTTCATTAAAAATGTAAACTATTTTACTTTTCCCATTCATTCAGAATATTTAAAGCTTCTATATCACTAAAAAGGCTTCAGAGGAGACTTATGTAGATTCCTCCATTGTATCAATTTCTTTTATATTTTTTAATTTTAAAATTACTGTGCTGCTTTTTCTTTGTTGTTCTTCTTAAATGACAAGCACTCACTGAAAGAGGTCTGACTAATTTAACGACATAAGAGCCAGAAGCAGAAGTCATTTTTGAGGGCAAAGACTAGATTAGACTAAAATGAAAACATGGTATCACCAAGCTTATGATGTTAAGATTTAAGTAGCTATGGGCTACTATTAGTTATTTTGGGTGATTTAAACTCTTCCAAGAGACTTTTTGACCATTACAAGGGACCAGTGAAAACTGCTCCCAGCTAGAAACTGACATATGATGTGACTCCTCAGACTCAGATATTCTGTTGAACATAGAGATTGCCTCGCTTCTGCAATCGTGATAAAAAAACAGGAGGTACCCACCTCATTAAGACACCAGAGAACAGAAAACTTTAAGGCAGAAAAAAGTGTTTTTAATACTAGTAACCTTTATAATTAATACCTGAATAACTTATTATCTAAGTATCAAACAGGGCCAAACCACTGTGCTGAGCTGTGATCTTCAGAACACAATTCTGCTTTATTTGGAAAACAAATATAGGAGGAAGACTGTGCCTAAAACAGAATAAAAGCAAATAATACAGTTTTTGTCACTGGGGATATCCTGTAATTCAAGTTAGTACACTGGCAAACCCTTCCATAAATCAGCTTATGAGTTCAATTCTGTTCAACACTTCTCTTGATGCCATTAAAGGTCTCAGGTCACAATTTTAGTTCACCACTCAGGCAAGACTGTCAAAATCACAGAACCTAAAGACAGAAACTCCATTATCAAGTCAGGTCTGGGGGAGACATTTGGACTAGGTTACTCAACTTTCAGGGGAGCTCCCAGTCCATCTGGAGAGCCCACAGTGTGGAGGCGGCTCTATGCACTGTGCAGCCCCCCAGTGGAGCTGCCCTTCAGAGCACTGAACGCCAGGGCGGCCCCAGACCACAGTGGCACCTACCAGTTCTGTCCCTGGAGTCCATGTCTGACACTAAGTCACTGCTTTCTATCTCAGGATTATGGAACTGTGGATCAAATAACTGCCTGCTTTTCAGATGACCAAAGAATGACACTTTAACCCCAAACTTTTTGGAAGCCAAAGTATTGTGACTAAAGGCTTCTTGAAGGCTATTAGTACCTCATTACAGAAGTTAGTCAACCACTAAGCAATACAAAGGGGCTTCCCAGGAGGTGTGAGTAGCAAAGAACCCACCAGCCAATGCCGGAGACATAAAGAGATGCGGGTTTGATCCCCAGGTTGGGAAGATTCCCTGGAGAGGGGCATGGCAACCCACTCCAGTATTCTTACCTGGAGGATCCCCTCATGGACAGAGGAGCCTGATGGGTTACAGTCCATGGAGTCACAGTTTGGACACACACACAAGTGATATAGATTTAGTTTGGGGCTCTACCTCTATCTATAATTATTTCCTTATAAAATTATGCTCCAAAGTGAGTTTCTCAAAACCATATATACTGTAATGGGGTCCTGTATGCTCCTTGTCAAAGATAATTTAGCATGATGGCAAACCTAAGTGCATAAATATTCAGGTCTCTGGAATTTGCTATAGGTGTTCTATAACGGATGAAACAAGGTTTCTAAAATATAAAAATGAACTTTTTTTGAAGATAGAAATATCTTTTTTTTCTATTTATGAAAGAAATATCTGTCATGTAAAAAATGTGAAAATATCCAAAAGTACATAGTGTCACTCAAAAGTGACCTCAACACTCTAAAATCCACTTTTCACTGTAGGGTAACGGACTGGAGTCAGACTGCCTGCATTAAATTCTGGTTCTGCTGCTTAAGAACTGGAAGGCCTCTCAGGGTGTTGGTGTCCTTATCTATAAACAGAGACCACGAGAGCATGTGAGAATTATAACTAGTGTTGATTAAGTACTTTACAAAGTGTAGGTATTATTCCAAGTACTTAAAACACGTTAACCAATTTTAATAAAGTAGTTGATTGATACGAGTTAAAGCACTTAGAATAATGCCTGAGATTTAGTCAAGGGCTCACTAAATGCTAACTGTTGTTATGGCCTTCCGAAACTTTAATGTTCATATAAACACACACACACATACACAGTTTCAACAAAATGCATTTATATAAACTGTTCTGTAACTTGCTTTATCCCTAACTTGCAGACATCCTTCAGTGTTAATTCCAACAGATCCACTTTATCCTTTTTAAGCAACAAACAGTAATAATATTTACTAACATGTAACAACATATTGCACTAACACATAACGAATTGCTTTGTCCTCGACACTGTGCTTTGTGTATCATCTCACTTAATCCTCTGCTGCTGCTTAGCCTCTCAGTCCTGTCGGACTCTTTGGGACCCCATGGACTGTACCCACCAGGCTCCTCTGTCCGTGGGATTTCCCAGGCAAGAATACTAGAGTGGGTTGTCCTTTCCTTCTCCAGGGGATCTTCCCAACTCAGGGGTCAAACCTGCATCTCCTGCTTGGCAGGTGGATTCTTTACCACTGAGCCACCTGAGAAGCCCCTACTTAATCCTCACAACACCCCTAAAATGAAAGTGCCTTTATTAGAGAAGAGGGTGGTGAGACTTAGCTGGATTAAGTAACTTGCCCAAGAACATGGTGGAAACAGGATTTGAACTTGGTTCCTCTGTGACTGAGGGTCCAAGCACACGTCATTCTCTATAGTGCCATACTTTTTAACCAGTGTCCACTAAACCAATGTTCAAATGGTCTCCACTGATGGATGAGGAGGGGATTTTTCACAATGCTGAAATGAATATATTAGATCATAGATTGTGCATGCTTTCTCTTATGTCCTTATTATATTCTTCTAGACATGCAACTGCTAAGTCAAATCATTAGCATTTAAAATTTCGATATACACGGCAAGGTTGCTTTCCAGAGATATAAAACCAACTGATCAACCACTGTTACATGAGAGAACCAAAACTAGTCACTGTCCATCTTTTTAATCTTGGCCAGCCCAATAGGACATCTTAGTTTTGCTTATGCATTTCTTTGACTACAATGAGCTCCCAGGTGGCTCAGTGGTAAAGAATCTGCTGACAGTTCAAGAGACAGACGCAAGTTCAATCCCTGGATTGGGAAGATCCCCTGGAGAAGGAACTGGCAACCTATTCCAGTATTCTTGCCTGGAAAATCCCATGGACAGAGGAGCCTGACTGTCTATAGTCCATGGGGTCGAAGAGTCAGACACAACTGAGTTACACACATACAGTGAGTTAACCAATTTTCATGTATTTTAAATAATTATTTCTTCTTTTGTAAGCTGCTTGATTTACATTCTTTGCCTAGCTTAAATCATTCCATAATGCCAATATTGAAACAATTTCCATTTATACAATTTAAGAAAAAATCAGAGCACGCTTTAGTCCATGCAGGAACTGTAGTTATCACAACAGCAGCAAGGCACTTTCCTATAAATCAACAGTATCAAATCAAAAGTGTCACAAAGCTCAAAGGCTGAAAATATATGCAGAAATATAACTTTCCAAACTAAGTAAACCTTTCTGTGATTCAGATGCGGCATTAAGACCCTGTTGTATAGACCCTATTTATTTGGACCAGTATATATAAATTTTTAACAATGCCAAATTATTCTTCAGCAGAAACTTTCCAGCTAAGATAACAATTCTCTAGAAGGCAACTAATCAATGTCCTTATTATCATGATCATCATGGTCAGCATCACAGCCAGCCTGATGTGCCAGGTAGTACTGTGTGCCTCCTCTCAGGTAACCTCAGGACAACCAGGGGCGGGAGACACTATTTCTGCATTTTCCTGAGAAACTGAGGCTCAGAGAGGTGAAGTCATTTGCCAGAGGCCTCTTAACTAGCAAGTAGCAGAGTTGGGGTTTCAACCCTGTCTGACTCCAGAGTTATTATTCTATTGTTCCAACATCATGTCTATCTTTTATGACCAGACTCAAGCGATTAAACAAAGCTAAAGCCAAAAATTAATCTGTAACTTCCAAAAGGCAACGGCAGAGAAAGACTGGCCTTTTCTTACAAGATCACCTTACTTATTCTTGATAAATCTTAAATTGCTGTATAATCCCTAGTTTTAAAGAAACTTAAAAGGATGGACTCTCTCAGCCTTCTACCAGGAACAAGGCTGTGCTAACATTCCTCCACTGTGCTAACCTGACCTCTGGTCCACACAGCTATAGAAGCTGTTTTAAAAGTTTCATAATCTTGCTGGGAACCTTTGGTGTCCTCATTTACTTGTCTAAATAGGGGAAAAGTATCAGAATGTTTTGCTCTATGAGCGGAAGGATTAACCAACATTGAGAGGCTTCCAGAAACTTGGCAAAGATATCACCATGTCGGCTGAAGTTCATCCAGGTTTAAGCTGTGTCTAGATGGGGTCACAGGAGTCCTGAAATAACCTGAGAATAGAAAGGTCTCCTGGTGGTGACAAAGGAGTCCTTATCTGCTTGGCAGTCTTTTAATCAGAGGATTCTTACATCCAACCTAAATCTTTCCCACTGAAATTCAAGCCTATTTCCTTTTCTCATATTTGCCATAAAAAGAAAGAACTTTGCTGCAGCAATTAACTTGCTCAAATTCTCACAGCAAATTAAAAAAAAAGTAGCTGGAATCAGTACTGATTTTCTTTGATTCTCTTCATTGCATAATCAAAAGTTTTCAGTCCTTTTTTGCTAAGGGAAGAATTGCTTGTTTCTTGCAAGAAAACTGTGAAACTGGTTTGAAAATAAAGTTGCTTTATTTATAACTCTTCATGACTGGTACTTAACTGAGACAAAAGCCCTTCAGCAGTGCTTTTAAACGTCTTTATCAACAAAAATAAAACCATAAGTAACTTTCTCAAACCCTTCTGTGTCAGGTACAGTGCTAAACATTTAACATTTTTTCATCTTCACAATTTTATGAAGTAGATGCTTCCCACATTTACAAATGAGGAAACCGAGGCTTAGTTAAGTCTCCATCCCAAAGACACAGAGCTAGTAAATGGAATCCATTCTGCCTTATAACTGAGCCTAAGCTTATAACCCACTCCACTACATCATCTTCCATCTGACCTTTATTTTTAACTGGGTAAATAAGCCTCTGTTTACAGAGCACTTTGTTTCTAAGAGCTCCAAGTTCTTTATAATAAATTTTATTTTCCTCATCTCTTTCCAACACAAAATTTGTGCAAATATGACAACCACAAGGTTTCACAGAACTAAAGAGAATCACCTTAAGAATGCAGCAAACACCTTAAAAAACTAAGGAAAATAAATTATATGCACCAAGATTTCGAGCCTGAGTTTGAGCAACTACAGAACTTCCTCACGAGACAACCATCTGGTAACAATCCATTTTGAAACTCTACTCTGTTCCCTCAATTTACTTATTTATTTATTCTCATAACTAAACCAAGCTATTTTCAGAGCTTGTAAAATATATTTTGCCATCTTGTTGGAAAGACTCTCCTCTTTCTTTTGTTTTCCTCCCAAAGTTTTATACACTCTTTTATCTGAATTTAGATTCTGTTCTTAAAGTTCAGTTAAAAACATTGTTGGGATTTTGACTAGGTATCAGTTTTTTTGAAAAGAGGGCGGAAAGCGCATGGTGGTTTAAGCAAATCCAGCCTCAGCCACTGGTGGCTCAGCTGGTAAAGAATCCACCTGCAATGTGGGAGACCTAAGTTCGATCCCTGGGTTGGGAAGGTCCCCTGGAGACAGGAAGAGCTGCTCACTCCAGTATTCTGGCCTGGAGAATTCCATGGACTGTATAGTCCATGGGGTCACAAAGATATGACTGAGTGACTTTCACTTTCAGCCTCAGCCCCAGGATTAAAATTACCAATTTGATTTTGGTTCCTTTGCCAAGGTATTTCTATCACCTGGGAAACAAATATCCAAACTGAAGGTTAAGGTTTTTAAAATTCTTTTAAAAATATATATATTTATTTGACTGTACTGGGTTTTAGTTACAGCATGAGGGATCTAGTTCCCTGACCAGGGATTGATCCCAGACTCCCTGAACTGGGAGCTCTGAGTCTTAGCCACTGGACCACCAGGGAAGTCCCTAAAGTCGAAGGGATTTTAAAAGGGATTCAAACTTAAGAGTGTCTCTTATTGATTACAGGGAAAAAAAAATCAATATTCAGTAAACCTACCAGGTAGTGGTTGCAAGGCTGGCTTTCAGGATGACCAAAGATAGAGAAATAGAAGATACCAGCTAACAGTTCCACTGATTTTAGGTAACTGATCATTACTTGACCAATTATGATCAAATAATTGGCATCATAAGCACCCCTTATACACCTGACACTCTGCTAGTAAGAAGAGACCTAAATAGTAAGAGAGGTGACCTGAGCACTTAAAATCTGGTAATGTGTTGAAAAAAGCAATACAAACCCACAAAAACAATCAGTGCATGTGACAAATATGTCCAGGTGAGCCTATGTGATGTAAGCAGGGCTTCAAACAGGGAAAGATCAGTGTGGGCTACAGCGCCCAATAAAAACTAATAAGTTGGCTAAACTCATCTCCAGCTTACCTGAATGCGGTAATCAAAATTTAATGACAGCTTTTTAGGAGCCCAGGTTAAGAAAAACAGTGATGAGCTCACCTTGGTTTATAAATCACGACTCAGCCAAACTCCCAGCATCCTGTTAAAAGGACAGAGAGCCCATAAGCACACCATCTCTCACTGTTCTCGAAGCAGCTACTCCAGATGACACACAGAAACTGTGGTGGGCACAGAATTAACCCAATGGGAAATCCCCAAACACTCTGCAGCGTGAGGGCTATTCAATACCAGAACCTGATCCTATTCCCCTATACTCAACCTGAAAAGTCCCTGTTCCAGAGGACTCACATCCACAGAAACTCCACCCAGTTTCCTCACATCATGGAAATTCACTAGTTTACTCAGAAGACCTAGTACGAGGGCTCCTCTATTTGTGGAAAGAGGTTGTTCTTTCCAAAAGCACTGAGTCAGAAATTTTTACCAGCACTAGATTTGTTCAAAGTAAAAAGAAAGGAATAAAAGAATTTTTTTTTAGTTGAATAAACAGGATGAGCACTGTATCTCCTCCCAAGGAACAAAAAAACAATGCTAAACATAGCTGGGAAAACTGGTTGAGGGCAATGGGGATGGAACTCTTAAAAAAATTTTAATCATATGCAAACTCTACAGATATTAATTTTAAAATATTTTTAGATAATGCAAAGCAAGACATCTCAGTGACTCTTTAACCAACCTGATATGTCAACAAGCATTACTTAGGTATTTTCTTTGAAAGTGCATAGAAAACTTACTTGTGAGTTAGTTATAAGACCTGTGCATGTGTGCTGAGTCATTTCAGTCGTGTTCGACTCTTTGCAACTCTATGGACTGTAGCCTGCCAGGCTCCTCTGTCCATCGGATTCTCCAGGCAAGAATAGTGGAGTGGGTAGCCATTCCCTTCTCCAAGGGATCTTCCCAACTCTTACACCTCCTGCAATGGCAGCCACCTAGTCATTACCTAGCCATCACCACTAGGGCCACCTAGGAAGCCCTGGGAAGTTTTAAGGCAGCTTCACTAAAATGAGGAACTTAGGACCATTTATCTATCTGAGGTTCCTTCTCAATCTCATGACACTGTTTATACTTTTTAAAGGTAAGTTTTAGTACTTTAAGCATATGAAGAGCATTCATACAAAATCCTCAGAACTCAATTTCTAATGAAATACACTGTAAATCATAAAACATTGCCTCATACCCTGTAGCTTTTAAGTGAAACTTGGATAATTCAGTGGGTTGTACATTTTTAGAAGTGAAATAAACAGTCTGTACAGTTCCCTACATACTCCAGGAGTTGTGAAGATCAAGAGGGAGAGATAAAATTGCTTTCTAAAGGGCAAAACACTATTCAATGTGCGGTTATACACACACTAGACAATAAAACTTCTACATCTGGGATGAGTATGTCTGGGGAGAGAAGGAAGGGAAGGACCACAAAGGCATTTCAGACTCTATCTGTAATGTTTTGTTATCTCAGTAAAAACTCAGGCAAACAGAGCAAAAAGTTAAGATTTGTGCATCAGGCACATGAATGTTCTTTACATTTTTCTAACTTTATAATAATCCATAATTAAAAGGAAGCTTCTAATATAATCTTCAGAAAATAAAAATGACAAAGAGTCCAAGAACTTTTAAAGGTTCCCTGTGGATAAACTTTTTTAAAGCTATTTAACTTTATACACAGAGTATCTTCCTTTCTCTAACAACTGTCTATTTTCCTTACTAATATGGTCACCGATTCTTTTCTCCCTTACACCTCCATCTAACAGAATCTAAATAAAACAGCACAACTCTCTCCAGGGCATACAGATAAACGAAGCTCAGGGATATGGGCTCAGTGGACTTGATGGTCTTGGAAGAGCTGGGAGGGGGATGAAGATCACCCCCCAGTGGGAAAGGCTGCCAGTTTTCTGGAGTCAAGCCTTCAGTGAGGCGTCACTATTTTGTCTGAAGTATAATGACTCCCCAGAATACCAAGAGATCTATATTCAAAAGATTAAAAACATATCCCATACATACTAAAATATTCCCAGATGAAATACTGTAACATTTTCAAGAATTGTCTGTAAAATAATACAAAAAGAATGAATGTGGTTACAGATGAAATAAGATGCCATGATTTGGTAAAATCTGGTGATGGTACATGGGAATATATTATACTCTCCTCTGTATTTTTGTATATATTAAAATTTTCCCATAATTAAGCTTTCAAAAAATATCCCCAAACTAAGTTGTTTACTTATTATCACATTAGGGCTTCCCATGTGGCTCAATTGTAAAGAATCTACTTGCCAATGCAGAAGAAATGGGTTCGATCCCTGGGTCAGGAAGATCCCTTGGAGAAGGAAATGGCAACCCACTCTAGTACTCTTGCCTGGGAAATCCCGCGGACAGAGGAACCTGGTGGGCTACAGTCCATGAGGTCAGAACAAAAGAGTTGGACAGGATTTAACCACTAAAACAACAATTATCACATTAAAAGCCTTTCCCATTTCAATTTGCAAGGCCTATCCACGCCAGGGTTAATCCCCATGCCATCACTCCTCAGCTGTGTGCCCTGGCCTCAGTTACTCAGTCTCTTTGGTTCTGAGTTTATCCATCTGAAAAAAAGGATTGGATGAGATGGTTCTTAACTTCCCCATGGCTATACCATGATTACTGGATTTATAAAACTGACTTAGTTATTGAATAATACAGTTAAGAACTGCACATGTTATTAGTAATACACTATGGTCACATAGGAGCATCCTTAATCCCTCATTTATTTATTTATTTGACAAACATTTAGGGAATGTGCACTATGTGCCTGCCAGTATTATATGTGGGTAGAATACAAAATTAAATGATGCAAAATCTCTGCCTTCAAGATCCAGGCTCACAGTGGAAAACATGTCTAAACAAATGACAACAATACAATGTATGATGACACCTCAGTGATGGAGGTGAAAATACTAGAAGGCTGGGGCTTCCTTAGTGGTCCAGTGGTTAAGTATCCACCTTGCAATGCAAGGGACACAGGTTCAATTCCTGGTCCAGGAAGAAGATCCCACATGCCTCAGAGCAACTAAGCCCATGTGCCACAACTACTGAGCCTGTGGGCCACAACTACTGAAGCCCCAGGACCTAGAGCCTGAGCTCCGCAACAAAGAGAAGCCAGCACATTGAGAAGCCCAAGCACCATAACTAGAGGCAGTCCCCACTCGTCGCAACTAGAGAGCCTATGTGCAGCAGTGGAGACCCGGCACAGCCAAAAATAAATAATCTTAAAAAAAAACTGGAAGGCCTTCACAATGTGAGAAAGCATGGAACTGTAAACAAATTCATATGCAAAGGGAGAGAGAAAGTAAGGTGTAGTAGATGAGACTGGAAAGAAAGCAGGAACCAGACTGAGAAGAACCCTATATCCACACCAAGGAATTTGGACAGTTTCTTGAAAAGCGATAAGAAAGGCATTTTAAAGATTTCTAAACCAGAAATGTTGCAGTCCAATTTACATTTTAGATGATCTGCTGGAACAGGAGCACAGATTTGGTGGTAGCTGGTGGTGTTTACAGAACAGAGGAGGGTAAAAAGGAAGGAAATTAAATCTAGTATTTAAGAGAAAACAAAAATGGTCCAGTCCGTGGTGTCACAAAAAGTCGGACATCACTACGTGACTGAACTGAACTGAAAATGGTCGAACAGGATATGATGAGGCCTTGAACTGAGGTAGATGGAGATTCCTGAGATTCTGCTCTAGCGGAATCCTGAGGTTCAGAACAGGGAACAGAAAGCATACTCAGTTACATGAGGAAGTAGCTGTTAATACACAGTAAAGGCAACAGTTCCTTCTCCAAAGTATAAATGAAGCAAAGATTTTAGAAATGCAGATTTTAGGCACTCTGCTATAATTCTACTTCTTTCTTCCAAGATAATATAGAAATTACAGCATGAGACATTATCTGTTCACCATTACTGAGGGACCAGGTTCACACACAGGGCCACACATGTTGTT
Source organism: Cervus canadensis (assembly GCF_019320065.1). NCBI lineage: Eukaryota > Metazoa > Chordata > Mammalia > Artiodactyla > Cervidae > Cervus > Cervus canadensis. The sequence goes on along the minus strand of NC_057406.1, from coordinate 35,932,479 downwards.
GTCGTTTAATTGCTAAGTCATGTCTGACTCTTTCGTGACCCATGGACTATAGCTGCCAGGCTCCTCTGTCCACGGGATTTCCCAGGCAAGAATACTAGAATGGGTTGCCATTTCCTTCTCCAGGGGATCTTCCTGACCCAGGAACTGAACCCACGTCTCCTGTACAAGCAGGTGGATTCGTTACCACGGAGCCACCGGGGAGGTCCCCCCACACAGCAGGTGCTTAACAACTGTGGGTTATGTGTTGGATATGATGAGTTTTCATAAGCTAATGAAACAGTGCCATGCGGTACAGGTGATTAACTCCCTGCTCACTGGCCATATTAGCAATGACTTGATCAAGAACACCAGTAAGGAGAGATGAAAATTATTTTCCTGGTAATTTTATGCCCCTCTGAGACCCTCCCCACCACCCCCTATCCCCTCCAGATTTTTAGACCATATCAGCAATAATCCCCACACAAGGGAGTGAGTGGATAGTTCAGTTACTGTTTGAGTCAGACTACACCCCACATGTAGACTATTATAGAAGATACTTTTTTCCTTATAAATTACATTGTATCTTTTATCTGAGCTCCCAAGGGGGCACTTCTGAGAGTGGAATTAGGAGCGCTCAGTCAGTCCTAGGTGCTGCAAACCACATGGACTTCTGTTTCCATTTTTATAAAACAAAAGCAGTATTTTCCCCTCAGAAACCATTATCTTCATTTGAATAAAGATGATAAAAAATAAAGCACAGGAAGGGAGGTCATCTAAACAACATCTTGCTATTAATGACTATTGTCTGAAATTAGAAAATTCTGCCCATCTGTTAGGTATTTACTTTCTTATACTTTCTAAGATTTTCTCAGCAGTAAGCCTATGCTACTAAACATCAAAACTTCCAAATTTGATCATCCAATTCCAAACTCATAACTTTATAAAATGTTAATATCACTTCAGACATTACTGACTATAACAACAATATTTAATTAATAATAATGAACTGAGCATTAATCATGAGTCAGGTAACAAGCTTAACACTTTATATACAATGTCTCATTTGATTTTGATCCTCACATTAACCCTAAGGAGTAGTACAAAAAGTTACTGCCACTTTGCAGTAGGGAGAAATGGGGCTCAGAGACATGTACCTTATCTGATATGATATATCCAAAACAAGCCTGCTAGACTCAATAGCCCAGAACTCTTCACCACTCTGCAGTACTCTCTCTCTCAAACCCATTTAAGGATAAAAAAAGAAACAAACAAACAAAAAAAAAGACAAAACAGAGGCTCACAAAGTTGACAAGACTTGTTGAAGGGCACATATTTAGAAATGCAGCCAGCATTAGGCTCGTGGTTCAGGGCCTCTACCACTCTAATACTGGATCTGTTCCATGAAACAAATCATAACCACCCCACGGGAATCAGCAAAGTATAAAACCCCCACCCTGTTTAAAAAAAAAATCAAACAAAACAGGCTTTGTCAACATAGCATAAAGGTCATGACGTTCTTTAAAAAAAAAAGCTAGTAAGGTTTCTTTTTGACACATCAAGGGCATTTTAAACTCAAATCATAAAAGGAGCTAACGTAAAAAATAATGCTTCTTAGATGTCTAATTGTGCCTTTATTTTTGCCTTCCCAATATTTATTTACATGTTTCTTTTACAGTTCATATTTAATTGTCAAAGTTTCCAGTACTTCTCAGGGACTTGGGAAAAGGTTAATGAGCAATTTTCTGTCCCCAACCCACAAAGAAAACAACGTATACAATTAATCCTCATAGATCCTATTGCCAAGTAGCAAGCAAGTGCAATATCTCTCTGATGTACGGGGCGGGGCGGGAGGTGGGGGGACAGAATGGGTGAAAGGGGGCAGAGAGAGACATTAAAAAAAAAAAACCCACACTTTGGGGGCTCATTTCTTTCAAGTGACTTATATCTCATAGTTGACAAGATGATCCTGCCCTTGAATACAAGGAAGTTGCACCCAGCCTCACAAAGCAAAGATTCAATCACCCCAAACAGAAGTCTGGACTTCCCTCCAAGACAAATATGGAATTCAATCTGTGTGATGCTTTGAATGCAGCTAATTAACTTGCAATCCTTCATTATGACCAAACAAGGGAGGGAAAAGAGCTACCTTCCTGGTCCTTCCTTGAGGGGGAAGCAATAAAGGAAAAGGCATAATATTTAAATCCCACAGCAAAGTTTGAAAACTTTTCCATTAAGATACACACCCTAGCTGAGTCATGATCGTAACACCCTACAGTGGCTGACCTCAGTACTAACTACCTTTGCTATACATGGTTATTCCAACTCTGCTAATTCACTCAAAATAAAATGGATAAGAAGCTATAATTTGTTTCACTCTTTTCACTTAGTTATTTAACTCTATAATTTTTAGAGCTAATGCACTGGCCTTAATTCATGTAAGTACTTAAGCTATAGCTGAATGAATCAAGAAGCCACAGCTGAGTGAAAGTCATATCTGAAAATAGCCACTAGGCAAAGCAGTACGGAACCCTGATGCTGGAAAAGACTGAAGGCGGGAGGAGGGACAACAGGCGGCAAGATGGCTGGATGGCATCACTGATTCAACAGACGTGAGTCTGAGCAAACTCCAGGAGTTGGTGAAGGACAGGGAAGTCTGGCGTGCTGCAGTCCCTGGGGTTGCAGAGAGTCAGATATGACCGAGGGTCAGGACAACAACAAAGCAGTAATAGCAACATAAAGAAGATTACTTCGTGAGCCAATGAGAATGTTTTAAATTCAAAATAAAGATTATGAGGGGGGAAATTTTCTTAACCTAAAGTTAATGAGTGGACACTTTTCAAATATGTTTACCTATTTTCCCAAATAGCTGTATAAGATTCCCCTATTAAATCTTTTAGGAGGACTCCAAGCAAGCTCTAAATCAGTGAGAGCTCTCTGTGGTATTTCTAAAGCCTTTCCCCCATCTTCCCCTCTCCAAATAGTTGACAATGGCATATGTGCAGGGGCGGGGGTGTTGAATTAAAGGCTCTGGAGCTCTTGAAATCTTTCACAGGCCACAGTCCACTCACAAAGATCCAAAGTGTTCTGACGGGAGCCTGACACACCAGGCAACACCAGTTCCAAGCTCTCCTCCTATTTTGATTCCATCCACCACACTGAAAATGAGCTTTTGATTCCTTCACCACTATGTTCAACAACAATACAGAGTTTTAGGCAAATTCTTTTACAACTAAGTGAGGTAACACTTCAGATACCAAGTCGATAGCTACCTTAGGAATCTACTTCTGAGACTGCAACTAGACTCATTGAGTTTGAATCTGATTCCACTCTTCTAGCTTTGGGATCTTAGAGAAGTTAATTCACCTGTCTGGGTCTTTAGTTTTCTCACTGATCAAAGAAATTTTTGTCAGTTACTACATGGGATGCCTTAGGATAGTACCCGACACTTAAGTGGTCAATCTGGAGAAACTGTTATTACCATTATCATTGCTGTCCATCATCACTGTTGTTAACTTGGTAATCTGTTAACATGCCCCTTTTACCATCCTTCTAGTACGTGGAAGAATCTATCAGGAGATAATCAGATTTCTGAACTACTGTTAAGCTGAAGAAAATAATCCATTAACAGCTTGGTTGGCAAGTTACATATTTCAAAGAACTTAAGTCTGTGATTTAACATCATGAGGACTCAACCACTCAACTATAATAATAGTTTAGGATTCATTTAAATCTCTTATGGGCAATTGTTACAGATTTCAGGCAGGCCCTAAGTTATGAGTATTTAATTTTGAAATAATGAAGCCAAAGATATTTTGTCTTCAAAATCATTACAATACATCCCGAGAGATGGCTGCATCTATAACTAGGCTACAACATAGAGAATTAAACTACAGTAATTTGAATGGAAAACAAAATAGGTTAATTTTTCCTGGGGTTAGGAAAAATGAGCAGCAGCAACAAAAATGATACTGAAGATTGAAAAGTTATAGGTTATGAAATGTAACATTTGCCCCATGAATTTGCCATGGTGATTTTATATAAAACTTAATTTCTACATATTAAAATACTAGGTTAAAAAACATACTAGCATCACAGAATGAAAAATAAGCTACAAACTAGCATAAGACATTTGAAACATAAAAACAAAGAACTAAATACAATGGTAATATAATATTAATAGTTATTCTTATACCATCCTTACTATGTATCAGGCACTGTTCTAAACTATATACATGTATCTTAAATACATAAAGAATTACTATGAATCAACAAGAAAAACACAAACAATAAAATTTTTAAAAGAGCAAAAATCCCAAATAGGAATTTCACAGAAAACAAAAATGACCCATACACATAATGAAAGATGCCCAACTACAATTCTAATCAAAGAAATGAAAATTAAAGCCCAGATGAGGTATCAGTTCACACACTAGATTCACAAACACTAAAAAGGCTGTCAGCATCTAGTTCTACTGAGGAAGCAGAACAATGAGAATTTTTATCCACTGCTGGTAAAGGTCTAAACTGGTATAACTGCTGTGGAGAACAGTTGTATATTACGAAGTAAAAATGAATAGCCAGTGACTAACCAATCCTACTCCTAGGTATAAATGGAAAAGACACCCCTGCACAAGGCCTAACAACATTCAGTGGACATTGTTACTACAGATAAAAAAAAAGTATGAAACAAATGGAATAGAATAGAAGATTCTATCATATGGTCTAATATATTCTATTATATTCTAAAGACCATATATTCTATTATATGGTCTAATGTAAGGCCATCAATAGAAGTGGAATAAAAAAAAATTTCGGTACATTCATCTAACTGAAAACTACACCACAGTGAAAATGAACAAGGTACCACCACCTGGGTAAATCTCAGAAACATAAAGTGGAAAAAAAAGGAAGTGAGTAAGAGAAGATTATGCCCTGTATGTTTCCATTTATACAAAGTTCAAAAAAACAAGCAAACCTAAAAAATAATACTGACTCAATGGGATCTATTCCGAGGTGATGAAACTGTAAGTAAAAGCCAGGAAGTGCTAGCTGTTCAGTGGCTAAATCGTGTCTGACTCCTGTTTACCATAAAATTAAAGACAGCTCAGAGGAGGAGGAGAAAGGGCATTCAGGAAGCTTCTGGGATACTGGTAAAGTTTTAGTTCTTAGACTACCTGGAAGATACTTTGAGGTCGGTTTCATTATTTTTCCTTATTTTGTACAGATATATTTTATATTCTCAATGTAACACACTTCAAAATCTTTAAAAAACAATTTAACATGTATTCCTTTTAGATGAGTCCTAGGCAAGTCTACATAATGAATCCATCATTGAAACAATGTATACATTGCAGACTACAAAAGTAACAATTTTAAAGAAAATAAAACTTTAAAATCTGCAGCAGAAACAAAAATCCTAAAACTTTAAAATGGAACCAAACTGATTCAGAAGCAGAAAAACAACACAGTAATGACTCAAGGCATCATTTGTTCAAGTGTGTTCCATAAAACATTTTTCTCTTAGATGTCTAAGTGAAAACGGGTACCGGGAATGAAATAAATTTGAGGATTAATGGGTTAAACAGATAAATCTCCTAAGGAAGAAACAGAATTTCCCTAACTTGACTCTAGAATCTTTTAACATGGTGAATTACATAGTGATCTTTTAGGATTCATATTTCCTATAACACAAATTGGGAAACATTTTCTGACACAGAGGTCATACCAGAGAGAATATTATCCCCAATCCAGGTGAGAGCAGACGACACTCTGGTGAAAGGTATTCAGATTCCTAGGTTTTCAGAAGCTGATCTGTCCAAGCCAAACCCTGGGCAGCTGGGATCGAAACTCAAAACTAAATACAACCCTTCAGTAACTAAGGGAACAGTCATTTCAAGTGTTACATGAACATGGTGACAGCTTTATGTGATTCCCTTGGGGGCAAAACAACATAAGCAGAAGGTGCAACAAAAAAGATCTGGATGGAATATAAAAAATAAATCTATTTCTACAGCTTTTAGCAGGTCTTATTTGGTTTAGGTAGAGTTCAATAGAAGCCTCCAGTACAAAAATATGTTTCAAATCATACCTCTTAGTTAAAAGGTTTTTACACTAGGCTTCCCCTAATACAATGAGAAAGTTTCTAGTTTTCTACTAAAGTTTTCCCTAAGTAAAACAAATCTGTGAACTGGGTCAGCCAGTTCTTCAAAATGTGCGTTTATTACCATAGGAAAATAAGGTGATAATGCTCTTCAAAAGAAAACATATCCAGAGCAGGGGGCACAATCTCTGGTCAGGGAACTAAGATCCCACACGCTGTGCTGTGTACCCCCTCAACACTGATTAAGAACAACAAATGTGACAGTGACAGAAGGAAGAACGCCTGGACACTTAGGACATCCATGGCCAGTCGTTTCATTACAACCAGACTCCTACTGACGGCCAAATCACAATAAGAAGATTCCGAAGTACGCATGGAATCAGAATTAAGGAAGTAAGAGGAACTGAGGATTTAATGGTCTTCCTACATCCTGGCAATACCTGTTTTTTTCTTTAATTAAGCAACTCCTATGTCTAGGCAGTCTTCCAAGTCCTAGGGATACAGAGGTCTTTGCTTTCAGAGGGCTCTTATTTAATTAACAGCTGAAGAATATATATTTCACCAAAGTTTACTACAGTATTATTAACAAGAGTAAAAAAAATTTCAAAGCAATCTAAGTGTTCAACAATAAAGCTGTTGATTAAATAATTATAAATCTAAATGATGGGGAAAAATATAGCTTTTAAAGAACAGTACTTTTAAGTGGTAATTCACAACATGGAAAAATAATTACGGTGCAACATTAAATGAAAAAAGCAAGCTATGAAAGTGAATGTAGTATATCATCACATGTACATATATTATCAAATGTATACTTATATATATGTATACATTTCCTATCCTTCTAGATGCATAAGAAAAAGACCAGAAAGTCACCAATAATTATCTATTTTTCCTTTGATACCTTTTCAAAGGTAATTGAAAACTTGATACCTTTTCAAGCCTTCTAATTTCCTGAAATATCACTTCATGTCTTTTATCACCAAGGGCGGGGATTACTTTCAAAGTAATTTCAATCGACATAAACACCAGAATCTCTTCAGATTTATCTTTAAGAAGCCATCCATGAATGCCAGTTCTTGGCTCTGTCTTTGAACTTTCAGAGAGAGAAATTACCCTTCCCTGAGCCTGTAAGCCATACTCCACAAGGATGAGCAACACGTCTTCTTATCTTCTCATCTTCCTTCTTGCTGTTATTTCAACTTAAACATCTTACAAAAAACTTACATTTAATTACGTCAGAAAGTAAATGCGTAACTTTTACCCCACAGCCAGTTTGCCAACAACCCCATTTCTAGCCATGGCACTAACCTTTCTCCCAATCAGAATCTTGGAAAGCAGCCTTCATCCACCTCTCCCTTTCCCATTTCAGGTTCGTTAATAAAATCTGTTGAAATCTCTCTCCCATCGCATCTTACTCCTCACCCATCCTTCTGCCACTGGGTAGTCCAGGCCCTGACCAACTGTCAGTAACATGATGGTGTATGCCTGCGTGCTGGTCGTTTCAGTCATGTCCGACTCTTGCCGACCCCATAGACTGCAGCCCACCAGGCTCCTCTGTCCAAGGAATTCTCCAGGCAAGAATACTAGAGTGGGTTGCTGTGCCTTCCTTCAGGGGATCTTCCCGATCCAGAGATCGAACCCGTGTCTCTTATGTCTCCTGCACAGGCAAGTAGGTTCTTTGCCACTAGCGCCACCTGGGAAGCCCTGTGTGATGGTACCAGTGTTCAAGTGGGTCTTCTTGACGCCATCCTCACCCTTCTCTAAATCACGGCTCTGTATACAGAATTTGGATGATGTCATTTGGAGGCTCAAAAACTTTGAAGCTGTCTCCTTTTTTCCACTCCAATCTCAACTTCTTTGCCTAGCTTTTATTAAACCCCATAATTTGGCTCCACCCTAACTACTTAACTTTATTTTCCATTATTTGCCTGTCTCACCATTCATCAACCAACAGACATGCCATAATCAATCTTACCACCAAGCTCTGGAAAATCTAAATATAAAAATGGTCCTTCCTTTCATCTGTACTTTTATTTTGAAAGCCTAATGGAGTTCCCCTCTTCTACAAAGCTTTTCTTGATTTCTCCAACCTCATTTATGTTTCACTTTTCTGAACCTGTCTCAAGTGTGTATGTGTGTATGTGTGTGTGTGCCTAAGTCCTTCATCTATTCACTCACTGATGGACACTTAGGTCATTTCCATATCTTGGCTAGTGTAAATAATGCTGCTATGAACATGGAGGTGCAGATATCTTTTCCAGTTAGTGTTTTTGTTTCCTCTGAACATATTCTCAGAAGTTACTATGTAATTTTTGACTTACTGATCAAATGGACTTTAAGCTTAAAGTGGGAAAAGAGATAGAAAAAGTTCAGATATTACTGAAACAATGAAAGCAGCTGGTCATGCTCTCTTTAAAAAATGACAATAGTGAGAATGGTCCAGCAAGTTATTTATTGCAGAAGAAGAAATGGGAAGGGTGTGAGCAACAATGTAGCTTTAGATCCCTGCAAACCCATGTCCAGAATATGGGATTAAATAAAGAAAGCAAATTGGCATTATAAAAATGAGCTAAAAATAGGTGATAATACCACCTAAGCATCACTGAGATTTGAAGGGATGGGACGTAGAAACATAAAGAACTGCTGGTCTGGATTATTTTAGAGGCTGAAGCTGACACAGAAAGAAACCAAGCTGTAATGGGGACTTCAACATTTGGGATATTTGCTAGAGCTCTCCTCCAGCTAAAACTCAAGGTTTTAGCTGATAATGCCTTGCTTAGTCTCCATCTCTCACATAGGGAAAGAAACATTCTGGATAGGAATACAACTACTGGGAAGAAATCAGCTGGCTGAAGAGTAATGGTTAATTGGAAAACCTGAGAGTAACTCTCAAGTTGGCTACAACTGCTGGGGACAGGAATGTGGGACATGCTTAGGGAACAGAAATTACAAAAACTTCAGAGGAAAGAAAAGTGAACCCTGCTTGAGACTCTAAAAGGGAAGGTGCATCATATGTTTTAGGAAGTTCTCAAGAACAGAATTCTAGCTAAACTATCCTTGGTTAATTAATCCCACAAATATTTACTGATCATCCACTGTGGGCCAGGTAATGGGACTTCCCCAGTAGCTCAGCGGTAAAGAATCTGCCTGCAATGCAGGAACTGCAGGAGATGCAAGTTCGATCCCTGGGTCGGGGAAGATCACCTGGAGGGGAGCATGGCAACCCACTCCAGTTTTCCTGTCTGGAGAATCCCACGGACAGAGGAGCCTGGTGGGCTACAGTTGATAGGGTCGCAGAGTCAGACACGACTGAGCATGTAGGCACAAGGAAAATACAAAGGAAGTAGAAAACATGATTACTGACCTGGAGACAGTGAACATTTCAAACTTGGTTGAAAGTAAATTGGGGCTTCCCTAGTGGCTCAGACCGGAGAAGGCAATGGCACCCCACTCCAGTACTCTTGCCTGGAAAATCCCATGGACGGAGGAGCCTGGTGGGCTGCAGTCCATGGGGTCTCAAAGAGTCGGACAGGACTGAGTGACTTCACTTTCACTTTTCACTTTCATGCCTTGGAGAAGGAAATGGCAACCCACTCCAGTGTTCTTGCCTGGAGAATCCCAGGGACAGCAGAGCCTGGTGGGCTGCCGTCTATGGGGTCGCACAGAGTTGGACAGGACTGAAGCGACTTAGCAGTAGCAGCAGCAGCAGTGGCTTAGACAGTAAAGAATCTGCCTGCAATGCGGGAGACCTGGGTTCAGCATCTGGGTTGGGAAGATCCTCTGGAGGAGGGCATGGCAACCCACTTCAGTATTCTGGCCTGGAGAATTCCCGCAGACAGAGGAGTGTGGCGGCCTACAGTCCAGGAGGTCACAGAGAGTCAGACATGACTGAAAGTAGATTATAAACTGAAAGTGAATTTAAAAGAATAACTAGGAAGATTTTCATATCCACACAGGACTTGATAAAGTAACAGGTTTAGACTTCTGGGTTTTAGAGTAAATAATTCTTAAAGCTATATCACTAAAACAATCTAGGAAAGAAGGCTGAGACAAAATGAGAGAACTAAAAAAAGAAGATAAGTGAGAAAGACATGTGGAAAGAGATATAACCAAACAGTAAGCCCCGGTTCATTCTAGTCACATAGAAAAAAGTACAACTTAAATGATTTGATATTTAAAAAAAAATGGAATTCTGGTTATAATGTGCAACACAGAAAAGGAGAAGAGTCTGAAAAGACTCTCTGCACACAGAGCTCTCCAATGAACTGAGGTTTTAAAAGACACAGATAAAAGGCAGAACGCATAACATAGACAGCTGGGAAAGCGGCTCAGGGTGACATCAGGAAGCAAAAAGCCCACAGTGAGCTGAGCTTGAGAAAACCATCAAGGGCTACCAAAGGGGCTTTTGAATTTATGTCCAGAAGAGAAAATTTGCAAAAGGCCTGGGTACACTGGTTAAAGTGAACAGTGTAGTTAACACACGACAGGGAAAAAAGAACCACCTCTACTTTTACATTGCTTTTTAAAATTTTTACACTTGAATACCACCTTCCAGTTTCCATGTTTCTATTTTACAGCGTCCTTGAGAGGTAGGTCCGGCCCCTACTTTAAAGAGAACTCTCTGTCCAGTGCACACCCCCCACTTGAACTCGGCCTCCTTCCTTGGTCTCCTCCTCAGGATGACGGCTGGAAGTGGAGTCTGTGGGGTGAGGGAACCAAAGCCCAGGACAGCGGGGGCCACAGAAGGGTTGCCCCCCGTGCCCTGCAGGTCTTCTGACTCAGCCAGCTGACAAGGTCACACACAGGAATCTGCCTGTGAACTGTGCTGAGGACAAGTACTCTTTTATGGATTATGGAGACCTGGGAGCTCTGCTAAAAGACAGAATACAGGCCTCCCAATCCTTCAAAATGAGGAAAGAGCATAAACATTACAAAATACTAACATGAACATTACAAAAGAGCATGGATATGATGAAACACCAACATCAGTAATAATGTTATGCTTATCACCCAGCTTGAAGAATATTTGAGAAAAGATCATAAAGCAGATGGCTTCTGAACAAAGATGGGTGATCACTAAAAATATACATGGATTCAGGAGGAACAAGTCTTGCCCAGTAACTCTACTTCTTTTCTTGGCAAACCTACAAGGCACACAATCTATATGACTCTTTGAAAGGTATTTAACAAGCTTCGCTCTCCAAGTCTGTTTAGAGGGGTAAGGGATAAAGATGAGGAAACATGGGCTGAGTAATAGATGTGTTTATAAAGCAACAAAACTCAGAATGCTCGTAGGCAAGTTCTGCACAAGACTTATGGGGCTTCAGTAGTTATACTAACAATGAACCAGATAAAGCTTTTAATGACACTCTTACCAAAACATGAGGATGAATAGATCCTAGAGAATAACCAAGAGCAGGACACCAGAGTCAGAATCCAAACTAGTTTTTACAGGAGGTTAACTTTAACAAATGAAATTTAATAAAGAGAAGGTAAAAATTATATTTGGATTCAAAAACAAATGCTAAGTATAAATCGTGATAAACTATTATATACATAAGGAACAACTAAAGATTTTGCTGAATAAAGCTTGACACAAATTCAAAGTATGGAAAAGCTGTCCTCAAAATTTACAAGATCTCAATCTTAGGCTAAGTTAATAGACATAGGTTAGAAACAAGCAAGATGAATGCCATACTCTAGACTGTATCACTGGGTTCAGACCTGGAGAAGTTTTCTATAGTTGGCAATGTGCTATAGCAAGTACAAAAGGACAAGGTAAAATGTCCTCACAATTTGAAAATTAAGTCACCCTCTGGGAGTAATAACAGCATGAACCAAAAGAATTAGAAATGACTATCAACATAAGTAATTCCAAGAAAAGGTATAATTGAAAATATTTGAGAACACTCACACCCAATCAAAAGTGAGCAGGGTGTACTTTCTGGGAGGCTGGATTATAACAAAATGTGAATTAAGAAAGCTGAAACACTGTCAATTGTGTTTTTGTCTGGCTAAAGGAAAGACTGTATTAACAGAAGGTGCTCAGTCACTCAGTCATGTCCAACTCTTTGTGGCCCCATGGACTGTAGCCCATCAGGCTCCTCTGCCCAGGCAATTTTCCAGGCAAGAATTCTGGAGTAGGGAGCAATGTCCTACTTCAGGGGATCTTCCCGACCCAGGGATCAAACCTGCATGTTGTGTGTCTCTTGTACTGGCAGGGGATCCCTTACCACTAGCAGCAGCTGGTGAGCCTGTTAAGAGAACAATGTTACATTAATCTGTTGGGGGCGGGGACAGGAGTTTAACAAGCAGGATTTTGCCTGTAGTCCCCAACACTGTCTGAGACAGAGATGGCTGAGTATGTCCAGAGCACTGCTGGCAAGTGTATCCTCAGTAAAAAGAGGCTCCATCAGCTATCCTGGCTCAGTGACACTCCTCACTAAGATGACCTATTTTGATTAGAGTAACCACTTCCCGTGTAGACTGTCCTACTGGGGTGACAGTGCACTGACCAAATTATGACGTTTCCGTTCTACTCACAGTGATATAATAAATTCACTAGTTGACTTCTTATTTCTCTGTCAGTCTCCTGGTCACTTGCTAAATATAAGTAGATTCCACAATCCCAAATGTTTCTGGACACACACATACACACAAATTCACATTTATGGCACTGGAAAAGCAAAGTCTATACATTAAGTTGTGTCATTCTATATCCAGACACCACAAACCTGTGAAGTCCTGTTTCTCTGTATGACAACTGTATTTTATCTAAAAGTGAACCACACATTTTAAGAGAGAAAACTAACAAAATATAACACATGTGGAAGAAAGTAGTCAGGAAAGTAAAAAGTCTGAAATTCCTGATATGTGAACAAACTAAATGAACGTGCTTAGCTTGAGACAGAGAAGATATGAGATAGTCGTCCTCAGTCGTCACTCTTGCTGTTGCTTAGTTGCTAAGTCATGTCTGACTCTTTGAGATCCCATGGACTATAGCCTTCCGGGCTCCTGTCCACGGGATTTCCCAGGAAAGCATACTGGAGTGGGTTGCCATTTCCTTCATCATTCTTTCAGTGATATAAAATTATCTCTAACTCTGTAATAAGAATCAGTTGAAAGAGAAGGCTAGAAAAGCAAAAAGGGTGCCACTTCTTGAAGGGACTCTGGTCACAGGCCATGGTAAGGAATCTGGTGGAGACGATGGAGAATCATTGGAAATTGAACTGTGGAAGTTACATAATCAGATTTATGTTTGAGGAGAACCCTTTTGGCAGCCACACATAAAATGGATTGGAAGAGCGCAAGGCTGGTAGCAGAAAAAGACGGTTATTTCAGTAATTTGGAGTCCACATGAAGATGCTGACGCTGCAGAAAGAGCCGAGGTGGGGACTTCCCTGGTGGTCTAGGGGCTCAGACTCCATGTTTCCAGTTCCAGGGGCCCAAGTTCGATCCCTGAAAGCAAACTAGATCCCACATGCTGCAACTAAGAGTTTATGTGAGTGATAAACAAGAGGAGAGTCAAGGATGATCTCCAGCTTTACGGCTGGGACAACCAAAGAGAATAATACCGTGCCCTGGAGGAGGTAAGAAGCCTGAGACAGATTCTGGGAAAGGAGAAGATAACACTGAGTCTCGCGGAAAACACCTAGATGGTGATGTCTACGAAAGAGATGAACCACTGGAGTCTCAAGCTCAGAAAAGGGGTCTGGTTTGAAAGTCATCATCACAGAGTAGTCACTGAAGGAAGCATCAGAGCCTATAAGATCATCCAGACCCCAGAGTGTGAGGAGTAAGCAGAGGGTTGGGGACAGAAGGTGGAGCACACGAACCACTCAAGAGAATGAAAGTCAGTGATCTCATGGTATGTTAAGTTTCTTCTCTTTGCAAGGAATTGAAATTTTTAGGCAAAGACTAAACACCCACTTACCAAGGATTAGGGGGAATTCACAGCACAGAACTGGACTATCTGACCTCTATAGGATCTTTCAACTCTGAAAATGAGTCAAAGACTTTAATTCACTCTAGTATTTCTTACAATCTGAGAAAACTTTTTATCATCACTACAGAAAAACTAAAATCATACTTTTTTCTTCATACTTATTTTAATTCTTTGGCTTGCTTTGTCCAAGGATGAAAAAACATTTTGAGGAACTAAAGTTTCTTGTTTGATAATGTCTCCGTAAAGGGAAGGAGACCCTGACTGACCGAGCCAGGCAAACACAGGCTCTTAGCTGATTTCTTGTTCTATGTTCCCCTCTATGGGTCCTATTATACCGTTGGTATCAGGATGTAGTTTTACCCAAACACATGTGCTTACTTATTCTTCCTTTCCCTTTCTGTCACCCTGTGCCTGACTGGGGCTAGACTTAATCTATGGTTTTAAGTCTTAAAGGTTTTCTGAAATGTAGCTATAATTTCCACTAATATTTAAAGTGTATTGGCTTTTGTTTCCCTTTCTGCTTAATTCTAGACACACAGAGACACAGGTATATAAACACATTTTTTAAAGTTAAATCCAGAAATGTTTGATTAGAACAAACTGTCATTTTTGGCACAACAATACACCCAGGGTATTTTTAGAGAGGACTAAAATTTCACCTTAAAAGATGACACTGGTTCTACCCAGAGACACTTAGAACAGGTGTCAGAGAAATTTGACCTCTTTCAACGATATGCACCTTTCTCCTGCTCCCAGTCAACACCTCTCCTGCCCCTCTGCAAGCCTTCTCTTTCTTCTCCTGCCCTTGTCTTTCGCTTTCTTCCTGGCAGTACCCATAAACTTTTATTACCACGAATGGCAGTAAAGCTAAGACAGCTGCCGCCACCCCCCACCCCCTATCTAGAAATACAATGGATATAAATCTAACTGGAGTTTAGAATGAACTTTTTGGTCGTCCTTAGAAAACAGTTTAACTATATTCTCTGTCAGTGGCCCAATCCACAGGACAGGAAAACAAATGGCTGCAGCAAGTAAACTTTGGTGGAAAGAAACCACAAGCGCTTTTTTAGCTCTAGCAGTCTAATGTGGAGACTCAGAACCGTGACTTGCAGATGCAGGTTTCTAAATGACCAAAACAGAGAGAAACAGGACAAACTAGAGATAACGGCTGACACCATTTGAAGTTTAGAGTCCTGCTAAGTAATTACAACACAATAAGCATTAGAGTAGAGAAGATTTAAAAAAAAAAAAATCAAGGCTAGATCCAGAGTAAAAGGACTTTAGCACTAGATATTACAATTCTGGGAAAGTTTTAGGGGCACCATAAAACTTTATGGGAAAGATAAATAATTATGTTCCTCTCAAGTCAGGTGCTCTTGAAGCCGTGTTCTGATGCTGCACGCTCATACAACAAGCCTACGTGCTCCAGGCATTCACCAAAGGAAAGGATTTTAGGATTTTATCCTCCCTGGCTAATGGTATCACTACCTTCTCTGTTTAATTTCACAAAATGGAAGCAAGAGACAATTTATCCCTGGCAGCCGACTTGGGAACCACAGCAGAGGGACTTCCATGAGGCTGTAAGAAGCGACAGAAACATTTCCTTACAAAAGTTCAGAGTGCTGAAGCTAAATAAACTAAATATGGAAAAACACAGCAAATAAAAAGTTATTTTACCAGGACAAGTTCCTTTATCTTACCTAGCCTCTTGTCCTAACACTAAAGTAATCCCAAAACAGTCTCTCACACTCTATGCTATTATATCTTCCTCCTGCTTGTTGGCCAGAAAAACTCCTCCTCAACCTTCAAGTCTAAGCTCCAACACCACCACCTCCCTGGAAACCTCTGATTCTCCCAAACAGGTGCTCTTTTTCCTTCCTTCCTGAGTGCCACTTCATTACAGCAGCGACATGCTATTGCGATTACCTCTAAACCTCGAGGTAGCTCGCAGCTGCCTGCCTGCCCTCTGAAGGCACAACCTGTCTTTCCATCACTGCATCTCCTGGAACAGGGCACAGACCTCACATGTAATCACAGAGGCAAAGAACTCCCTACGTCTCAACATGAAGGGCCAACACTCACCCACGCGGTCTCTCCTTTCCAATCCCACCAGGTTTAGAATTTCACTATCAACCCTTTTGGAGAAGGAAACAGCAACTCACTCCAGTATTCTTGCCTGGAAAATGCCATGGACAGAGGAGCCTGGTGGGTGGGCTACAGTCTATGGGGTCACGAAAGAGTCAGACACGACTGAGCATGAGTGCAATCTCAGATTATTTCAACCAGCCTCTTCCTCGGTCTTCCCATTTCCAGTCCGTCTTCCCTTGAATCCGTCCCATATACACTACTGCCTCTGTAATCTCACTAAAGTAGAACTTTAATTAAATGTACCAGGTTGCACAGTTGATGATGCAGAGAATGAAAAGCTGAAAAACACCTGTTCTCTAAGCTGAATGGGCTCAAATCCAACAAGGCAAAGAAAGAAGTAAATAATTAACACAAAATTCATCAGGTCTTATGGAGATATTTCAAACTCATGCTAATCCCTCCCCTGACATGTCTTTCACTCATAAACGGTCAATTTCTATTTCACTTTATATTGGAAGCCATCCTAATCTCTCCAGCCAGAAGCAATCTTTTCTCCTTCTGTTTCCCAGTGCCCTGTTACTTGCTTATCGCTTTCTGCTTGATTTACACTTATTTGCACTCATACATTATGTCTTACTGGATTGAACCTTCCTCGATAGAAGGGCAATCCCTTCCACTTGTCTCTATTTTGCCACGGTATCTAATACAGCATCCGGAAAATAGTTGATAAATGTTGAACTGTGATGATTAAGCTAATGAAAATATTGTGAGTCTGTGATTCCTTGAGGGTTTGCCAGTATTAAGAATATCAGTGGGTCAAATAATACACACAATTCAAGACTTAAATTTTTCCACTCTAGCCACCAAAATAGAAAGTCTATTCTGTTTGGCAAAGTAATAGTGGACATAAGGAGAACATCCTCAACCAGATTTGAAAGACGTGTCCAAATCCAATGGATCACTACTGTAAAAACACAACAAAAGGCAACTCCCCAGTCTCAAAAGTAAGCCCCTGCTGACACATACAGAATCATTATGAAGAGCAAACATGTTATGGTGTTTCCGTAATGGGGGCAAGTCAATGGGCGAGTGCTCAGCTAAGTAAAAATGTCCACAACTGGGCAAATACTAAATTTAATAAAGCAAGATACAGGTACAAGATAGTATTTCAAAAATGGATCATTCAATAAACTTTCTGATCACTCAAATTATACACTTTCCAGAGGTGAATACCTGCAGCTTGTCCATCCTTTAAAGCTTATAATCAGTTTCCTACGACAAAGCTACTGGAAGACTCCTCACCAAGCCCTCGTTCTTTAACTTCACTTTTGAAACAATATCTATCCTCCCTCCACCCTTTCCTTCATCATAATTAATCTAGTTAAATCCAACAGCTGTGTGCAGGATGAAGCAGACAGAAACTTAACTATCACTCACCTGAAATGCAAGAATTGAGGACTTAAAATAGTTTATGATTCAAAATGCATAACTAAAATTCCAATTTCTCAATTTTGACCAAAAAAGTTCAAAACCGTTAAGACCCTTTAGGAAAATGCCACACTACAATGATATACATCTGCTCCCAACTGACGTGAAATCAGAACATTTGATCACATTGTTTATTTCAGCATTAAAATCACAGGCCCAAAACTGTCTCATCAACTAACTTTGCAGAAGCCTTAGCAAACTACC
Organism: Cervus canadensis; assembly: GCF_019320065.1. NCBI lineage: Eukaryota > Metazoa > Chordata > Mammalia > Artiodactyla > Cervidae > Cervus > Cervus canadensis. The sequence continues at coordinate 35,914,672 of NC_057406.1, read as the reverse complement.
TTTGGCAGCTTTTAATCTAAAGACACAAATTTAAGTCTGCTTTGAGGATTAACCAAGAAAATGTCTAAAAATGCTTTATAAGGCTCTAAAGCACAATACAAACATAAGGTGTTACTAGTATTCTTCTTATAGTTAGCTCTCGCCAAGAGCAGGTCCACCTTTATAGGAAATCTGAGCAGAGCTGAAGTTATTTTTTGTATACTTTTCCCAAAGGAATTTATGTTCTATATCAAAAATGTAAATAACTTCTAAAAAAAGGAAGGAGGAGAGGAAAGAAACAAAATTCAGGTGAGACTAGAAGGAGGAGGTAAATTAAACAGCACAGGAAAAGTTTTTTGTAATAAAATAAAGCAATATAAGAGAAAGCAACCCTGGATCTCAGAGATCAGCTTCTAACCCTGCCCCTTAACTATCTTCATCTACTCCTGTGGTCCTGGTCCCTTCACCCCGCTAGGCTCCAGTTTCCTTGTCTGTAACTAGAGATAACAGCTGAGACAGTTGCTGTGTGACTAAATGAGATGATATTTATATACAGTACTCAGTACTATATCTGGTACATAGTAAGTATTAAGCAAATGATTACTGTTGCTGGTAAAATTATTACTAGACCTGTACCCTGATTGGTGACATTCAGGAAGAAAATGGAGCCAAAAACATGTCAATTGGGAAGATGAAATACAGAGGGCTAAGTCTGTAGTCCACTACTGGGTGACAACATTTGGGAAACATGGATTACCACAAAGCATTTTTCATATTAAATACACAAATTACTTACTGTGCCTCCAGGACTGCTGAAGAATCTAGAGAAGCGTAGCCAAAATCTCCAAGTCATAAAAGCTGAAGAGCAACGACTGTATAGAAGGAGAACAGGACAAAAAAAAGTGCTTAGTGATATGTAATTTTCAATTTTCCAAATATTCATAGATAGAATGAAAGTGAGGCTCCATAGCAAAGCCACCACAACTCTGCTGACCCAAAATAGATGGTATTAGCATCATATAGAATCATTTCAGTTTCTGCCATCTTGTTTTTTATTCTGGGGAAGTGGTTATATCTGTGGTTGATTTTGAGATGCTGTGTGTGTGTGTGTGTGTGTGCGCGCGCGCGTGTGTGTGTATGCACGTGTGTGCATGTGCGTATGTGTTTGTGCTCAGTCATGTCTGACTCTATGCAACCCCATGGACGGTAGCCCACCAGCCTTCTCTGTCTGTGGGATTTTTCCAGGCAGGAATACTGAAGTGGGTTGTCATTTCCTCCTCCAAGGAATCTTCCCAACCCGGAGATCAAACTCGCATCTCTTGCATCTCCTGCATTGGCAAGCAGGCTCTTTACCTAGGGTAAGTAGGGTCACCTGGGAAATCATTATTAATGCCACCATATTTGATAACTGTAAAACAGTAGAAGTGTCCCAAAATTAGGAAGAAGAGGAATAGAATCCCCTCCTGAAGCAGATGAAGAGATAGCAAATAATTGTAAAAGGTGAAAAACAATGAACATAGGCTTTGCATATGGGCTCAGCAACTTAAACACTCTAACATGTGAAAAGTCTGCGCCCATGGATGTTAAGACTCATGTCACTAACCAGAGATTTGCTGTGAAAGTAAGTGAAAGTGTTAGCCACTCAGTTGTATCTGACTGTTTGTAACCCCATGGACTGTAGCCCATCAGACTCCTCTTCTGTCCACGGAATTCTTCAGGCAAGAATACTGGAATGGGTAGCCATTCCCTTCTCCAGGGGATCTTCCCAACCCAGCAATCAAACCCAGGTCTCCTGCATTGCAGGCAGATTCTTTACCACTGAGCAACCTGGAAAGCCCTATGGAACCAATAAGAATCAGCAAAAAGACCAGGAAAACAGGAAACGTTCCATATGGGTGGTCAGAGAATCAACACCCACTTGGGTTGTCAACCTGTCTAGGGTTAACTCAGGGGAAGGCAAAGAGCTTGTTTAAGAATTTAAAAGCTGAACACAGTACAAGTACTATTGTCATAAGCCACAGAAAAACTGCCAAAGTTCGAGGCCTTTCTGAATGTACACAACATCAACATGAATGGTCAACTCACTATCTCACCTGTAACTGCTAAGGTCTTAGGGAGGTTACGGCTCTCAGTGGACTTTCATTGGAGACAAAACAAGCCTATGATGGGAAAAGATGCCTGCAAAATTACTATCAGCAAGGAGGTGAGGGTATGTCTGGTTTCCCTTTGAGTTTACCCAACTCACACTCCTCCTTACTGAGAATAACCTTTTCAAAATAAAACCTGTACTTGAAGGAATGTGTGATTTTTCTTTCTTTCTTTCTTTTTTATAACAAAGCACAGTGGACTTAGAAGCATCTCCCTGAAATTATGGGCTGAAGATACCCAAAATTTTGTCAAACAGTGGGTGGTAAATGGAAATAATATACCATCACTATTAATTCAGGCTGTGTGGAAAAAAAAAATTTTAAATCTGTTTTGCGATCACCAGCCCAGGCTGGATGCATGAGACAAGTGCTCGGGCCTGGTGCACTGGGAGGACCCAGAGGAATCGGGTGGAGAGGGAAGTTGGAGGGGGGATCAGGATGGGGAATACATGTAAATCCATGGCTGATTCATGTCAATGTATGACAAAAACCACTACAATAAAAAAAATAAATAAAAAATTAAAAAAAAAATCTGTTTTGCAATTTGTGTCTTATTGTAATCATATAAATACATTAGGCTCTAAATCCTGGATTTTTTTCTGCCAATTTTTTTTCCCATTTTTTCCCATTAGGTTTTAAGCTTGTCAAGGTTTTCTACAATCTACCACACTCACACAAGGAGAGGATACTTATATTCATTAATAAAAACTGTGCCCCTAGAGCTCTACTTGATACTACAAGAACAGCTGATAAGGGCTCCGACAAAGGTCTGCATCTTGCTGGGAGGAAAGGACAGCTAAGTATCCATATGGTTAGTATGGTCTAACCATAATTTTTTCCCCTTATCTTTAAATCCAATTTAAAGTGACTTCAATACCTAACCAACAAGTGCAAACCACTCCTGAAACTTCACAAATAAAATCAGTTGGACCATACATTCAACAAAGCAGCATTTACCAAGTAGGCTTGTACTGGGCCCAGTGCAATTCTAGAGTACCTTTTATTTCACAACCCCAAAGAGCTTTCAAAGTTGCCCTAACATAAAAGTATCAGTGACTGAACTTCTCTCATTTTATACATGTACAACACTATTCAAAACACTGATTCAAGTGTTCAACACTATTCAGATTCACTGATTATAAATTTAGCTGCTGTGAAAATAAAAAATAAAAAGGGCTGCTGAGACTGACGTTCAATAATTAACTAAATTCCAACTTTCCAATTCAATCCAAAAAATACCCAGTGCCAAGTGGTTTTAAAAAATTACAAGCCAAAATATACAATGATTCAAACATTCCACTAGGCAAAGGAATTAACATAGTTACAACTTCTCCCTTGGAAACTGTGGGTACTGCTACTAGGTAATGAATCAAATTTATCAAAACCCCACTCAAGGATTACACTTAATGTGTACCAAGAGCAATTTCTAAAAACGGAGTTAGTATCTAACATGCCAAAAATAACCTATTTACCAGGGTTTTCACCATTTTGGAGCTCTTTCTAGAAAACACATCCCTAAATTTAGGTGTCAGGTGAACGCATTTTCCCAAACCAACATCATCAAAAGTGGGAGAAAAATCAAGGAGATTGGTTAAGCACAGGGATACAAGTCAGAATTCTTGGGTGGGAACCCCTGCTTTACCATTTTCTAGATACCTCAATTACTGCGTCTGCAAAATGGGAATAAAAACACCCACTCCACACAGTTGCTGTAAGGATTAAACTGAGGTAGATTAGCACGGTAACGGTTTAGGAGCAAGCAGCATTATATAAAGTGTTTGCTTATGATGATCATCATATGACTAGATCATCTCAATCATCTACACAAATGCCTTTCCCTGATGAAAGCCTTCTTTAATTGGTCTACTAGAATTTAACCCCTTCCTCTTTGGCTTCCCCACAAAATGGATTGTGTATTACAGTTATTTGGGAATATCTTCTTCGCATCAGGTTGAAGACAAAAGACCACAGTTCATCTGAGTGCACAGGGCAGCAAATGCTACTCACTGTTGCCCTTCAGTTCCCTCTCTCTAAAGGTTCTGAACAATAATACTCTGTCAATCAATTAGAAAACAGGTAACTGGAGAAAGGAGCTTTCTGTAATCAGCACACATCAGTACCGGACCTATCTAGGTAAACACTCTCTTAACACTTAAACAAAAATTTGGGGGTGGGGAAGAAGGATTCACTTAATATCTTTTAACTACTGACCAAGGTTATCTTTTTAAATCAATTTTTAAGATTTCTTATGCTTTAAAAGCTCTCTTATTATTTTATTCAAAAAGCCTATGGTTAAAAAAAAAGTCTATGGTGTTTTTAATATAAAAATACAGTAGCATAATTTCCACATATGTCAAGCCAACCTAATCATAACTTACCCATCTGCTAATTTTAATGTAATCTTGGGGTTGCTATATGACAATATGCTTGCCTGATTCACCCTCCACTGTTTATGTAAAATAAAACCATTTTCACATTACATTGAGATGCAAAACTTTCTGGCTTTGATTTGTGCCCTTTTCCGTCTCTCAAAAAAGTGCCACACACATGCAAAAGAGCCTCCAGCTTATCCCAGATCACTGGGAAAACACTATATAAAGTGTTATCCAACTTTGCTAACATGATGCTGCAGCCCTAACTTTGAGAGGACAGAACTTTTCTGAGAACAAATGGCTGAATTCAGGCTGTTGCTTTATTATCCCTTTCTACAAACTACAATTCTTCCTTTGTTTTTATAGTGTGTTACCTTCAGAAATTAATTTTTTCAGCATGAAAACTGCCAAGGACATCTTATTTGCACAAATATTTCTGGTCTCCACTCTATGATTTATTTAAAAAGAAACTCAACAACAAAAGACTAAAGAAGAATTGCACTCATTTAATGTGGTTTTTCTAAGTCTAATTTTTTTTTTCATTCCCCAGTGGCAGGGGCTTTCAAAGGATTACAAAGACAACACCCAATTTGTTTCTCATTCTAAACATTTCCCAAGTAAATGGGGAATGTCATTAGCCATCTTAACAAGGAGAACACCACAAACGCTAAGCCATATCAAACCAAATTTAAAAAAAAAAATTTTTTTTTTATCCATTGTACTTCCTCTGAGATCAGAATCTTTTACAGAAAGGTACTTTGATGTTTCTATGCAATGAACAAATGTCATCATAATTAACATCCTATTTCGGACGAATTTCTCTCCCCTCACATAGTCACGACAAGAATGGTAAATTCACATACAACACCTCTCAGCCACTGGATAGACAGTATAATAAACTTAATTGTTTTATATATCCTGAGGCATACAAAGAAAAACCAAACACAAAGAGGCTTCCAGTATCTTATATACATTTATGACCTAGACAAAGAACTTTCAAAAACCTTCCCTCAGTAAGCAAAACTGGGCTTAAACAACAATAAACCCTGCCTTAAAGTAAGGAGACTTGACAAGTATAAGGCCTAACCCCGTCCCCCACTCACAGCCCCCGAAAAACCAAGTCTCACTCCCGGCTTACAGCTAGGAGGCATAAGTGAAACACTTAAAGCTGTTTCCTCAGATTTTAGTAGTATTAAAGCTAATACTCAGGCCACCTTTTCCAAGCAATTGGCTTCTATCAAAACTTATCGCAAGTTGCGTGAAATAGACAGGAGCGTTGGCTCTGCATTTTATCAAGTGAGGAACTCCAGCATCATGCTCTCTGGACCAGCCCCTACTCCCTGCACCACCAGGTCTCCCCGCCCCCCTCCCCATTTCTTTTTATGTCTTTCCTCCAAATTCACAATCCGAAAAGCGGTCCCATAAAACAGAAGTAGTATCAGTAAACGGGAGGCCACTGATTTTGAAAATAAAGTTAGTTCTTCTGCTCTCTACCTGGCAACTTTTAAGGGTGAAATGTTTCCTTCCTCCATCGGACACAACCTTCCCTATTTTTACCCATACCAAACAACCACTCGTTCGTCCTCCCGTAGTAAAGATGAAAAAAAAGGGAGTGGGAGAAAATGATGGTGAAAAGAAGGGTCTAGGATTCCAGCGGTAGGGTCCGATTTTGAGAGACCGGCTTTAAACACTCCTTGGCTTCTGGGAGCTGGGCGGCTTTTACTGTGTCTATTTGAGAAATGTTTAGCAATCTGACGCATCAGTTTTTAGGAATGGTACACAAACAGCCCCCACAATCTAAAAGCCATGGCCAGAATCCTTCCCCTCGCTGGCATCGGCTGGAGGGCACGGGAAGGGAGAGGAGGGGATACAGGGGAAGGTCCGCGACATTTGTTATTGTTTATGAAGCCCAGGCAGGGACAGGGAGCCCGGGGCTCAGGGGCCGCGGAGGGGAGAGGCCAGAGGAGCCAAGGAGGACAAAGATTCCTCCCCGGGCCCCAGGCCACCTCTCCGGACACCCGGGGCCAGTATCACCCCAAGAAACAAGAGGGCCAAGGCCGTCACCGGAGCTTCACCGGAGATATTTCCAGCCTCGAAATCAGCCCGGCTTTCCCTGGACACCGTAAGACACATAAGATCTTCTGATCCGGCTCTCAGAGTTGGGGCCGGAGCGGCGAGCCGGACCCCTAGCCTCCTCCGCGAAGGAGCGCCGCATCAGCGCACTCACCTGCCTCCGGTCGCGCCAGCGGCCGGCTCAGCCTCCACACGGACCGCAGCCGGCCCGGCGACCGTCTGCTCCCTCTGCCCGCTCCGCCCTCGCCCCGCCCCCGGGAGGTGGGACCCGCCGCCGCCGCGCCGGAATCTCGGGGCGGCCTCCCTGAACTCTCGCGAGCCCTCCCTCCTCCGTTTCTAGGAGGCTCGGCCGGTGCCTGACGTCATACGCACCACAGCCGGAAGTAGCCTTCTGTCGTCAACGCAGGCACCCCACCACACACACGCCCCACCCACCTGCACCCGGTGAATTCCTGACTGGCCCTGAAGGAGTTGTTCGAAGAGTGACCGCCTCCCTTCCTCATCAGCCTCACTTCACTTCCCTCCTCCCTGCTGAAAGCTAGTTCAGGCCACTCTTGAGTGATCCAGGGTGTTGCCACATTGGTCACGTGTCCTACATGTCGCCAGAGTTTTTCTTGATGCTTCACAATGTAAAGTGAGTGTTAAAGATAAAAGGGAGCTTAGAGATCATTTAAATTATTTTTTTAGAACCTTTTGCAGAGTAGGAAAATGATCAACAAAAATGGATTGGCTGATCATGTTGCCTAACTAGTTAGTAGGTCAGTGTTCCTTGACCTTTTCCTTTTCCATCATGACTCGACTGTAGAGACTTGAGAGGGTTTCACATTTGGGAAAGCTACAAAAACGCAAACAAACAAAAAAAAGCCTGCAGCATTCATGAAAAATTTGCTTGCATCATCTTGAAAAATCCAAACTAACTGACGTTACTGGGCTGCTGCTTGTTTAGGATCAGAGAACTATGAGGAAAATCACCTGTACTATGACTCAGAAAGGATGGCTTTGGGAAGGTGATGCATTTGAGTTTTTATTGTGCAAACCAAATAAGAGAATTGTCCCCAATTATCATTGACAAATTATGTTCTATCTGAATATTGGAGATTTTATAAAATAGAATTTACTTTAGAGGTGTTAAGACAATATACAAAGCTAGTGCTGTGCTTGCAGAAAATGTAATTCAGAGATGACAACCATTATCTTTAGTTTTGCTCAGAGCAGGTGACACATAGGAAAGACTTAGGAAAGAATCTTAACATCACTTCTCTCTTTTTTTTTAACACTCTCTTCTCTCTCATACATAGCTTGATTGTTGGCAAAAGCACTATGTGATCTGGTAATTACTATGTTCTTGAGAAATCAGTTCCTTCTATATCATATGATAATTTTGAGGCTCAAATGACAGTTGCCATATGCAAGCATTAGAAGTTTAATTGTGATCAAACACACTTAACAGAGGGCTGTACACCTCTCTCCCTCCACCACACACATATTAATTCAGGTGGGTAGGACTGAAAGCAGTTTATGGAGTATGCTCTAGCAAACTTATGTTTTCAAATGTGCCATGCTATTTTCATGGCACTAAGAGTTATGAACTAGTCTAGGGTATCAGACTAAGATAACATGAGGCAGGCTAGTTTATAAACTGAAGGCATTCCTAACAAATTTCCCTAGGTGTTGAAGGTACCTGACCTGAATCAAATTAGAGCCAAGTGCTCTTTTGGAAGTTTGGTGAAATCTATAGACTCTTTTTCAGAATAGTGTTTTTAAATGCATAAAATAAGCTACCTAGGGTATAAAAGATATTGATTACATTAATGTAAAGTTATTAAAATACTAAAACTGAATTTTTTATATAGTTCTGATGTAGGCAGCTTCTAAGATGACTCTTAATAATCCTCACCTTCTGGTATTCCTTTCTTGTACAACCCCCTTCTCTTGAGTGTGGACTGGAACTAGTGACTTGGTTTTGCAAAGGAGAATAAAGCAGAAATGATGAGGTGTCACCTCCGCGATTGGATTACAAAGAACTCTGGCTTCCATCTTGTTCATCCTCTCCAGCTCCATTTCCTGCTCACTCTGATGATAGCAGCTGTCATGCTCTGCCCTGTCTTGTGGAGAGGGCCATGTGGTAAACACAGAGCAAGGTCTCCAGTCAACAGACACTTAGGAATTGGGGCACCCAGTCTAACAACTTGTGAGGAACTGAATCCTGCCCACAACCACATAGAAGCAGACTCTTTCCCAGTGGAACTTCAAGATGATTGCAGCCTGGCAAAGGACCCTGAGCCAACATACACAGTGAAGTCTTGCAAGATTCCTACCCCACAGACACTGAAATAATATGTATTCATTTTTTAAGCCATTAATTGGGGCTGGGGGTAATTTATTACACAGTCTTAGATAATAATAGTTATATATTTGCTTCTTTATTAATGCATCAAATAACAAGATCAATACCTACAGTAATTTTGCAGTAGTGATATACATAAACAATATTTTGAGATATCTGTACCAACTTAATGTGGTAGAAAATATGCGTGATTTCTATTGGGAACAAAGTCAAAGATTTCTAATATTACTATCATTTGCTGAATATATTCATAACGGAAGAAATGATCATTTTCATTTAAGGATCAGTGAAAAAATACATTGATGCATATGTATTATTAATGCATATGTTTATATATATATATATATATATATATATATATACATAAAATGTGTATATTTATTTTTCATTAAAGTTCACAGACCCAGATTGAGAACTGTTGGCCTAAATAATAGATTTTTTTGTAAGACTTTCCAAAACTCTTCTTAGCAACTCTCTTATTACCAATCATGATTAAAGTTCAGGTAATATAGGTAACAGATACACACCATGGTCAGTGCTAACTTTACTAATCTATAGTTAAATATGAATTTTTATCCCCTGTCTTTCACTTATTCCTTCTTCTCTAAGTTACACCAAATGTGGATAGACAAACTAAAATTGTAGCCCACAGAGAAAAATCATGGTGAAAACCTTTTTGGCACCCAGAATTCATCTGATTTTTGTTTTCAGTGTGTGAAATTTAGTATTACTTTTACTCTCCTAGACCTGCCATGTAGTAAATAACCAAAGAATGCCAAATGACAGTAGTAAATGGTAACAGAAGGAAGCTATTAGTAAAACCCTTCCACATAGAAAACATAGAAACAGAAAAGTTGTTTTCCTGTGTACACAGCTTTGCATCTGTGGGATATGGTCAAATAAGTATTTAAACTTATTGCTTTAAATGCATTGAAGAGAAAACACAAAAAGGTACAAACAAGTGAACCAAACTCTCAACTCAGGAAACCTGAAAAAGAAAACAAAATAAATTCAAAGAAAGTAGAAGAATGTCAAGATTACAGCAGAATCCCTTCCAGATGTCCTGGCCGTTATGTGTACCAAGTATTATAGATCAAATACATAATTGTGCCCATATATACCTCCATTTTTCAAATGGATGTAATTTATTAAGATTAATAAATTCAAATACAATTCTAAATATAAAGGCACAAATTAATGTAACACAAAGTAAAAGGTCTGAAATTGACCAATAAGGTAATTCTTTGAAAAGTCAAAGAAATAAGGAAATAGGGGAAATCTCTGGCAAAACTAATCCAGGGGGAGAAGGGGACAACAGAGGATGAGATAGTTGGACAGCATCACCAACTCAATGGACATGAGTTTAAGCAAGCTCTGGGAGTTGGTGATAGATAGGGAAGCCTGGTGTGTTGCAGTCCATGGGGTTGCAAAGAGTTGGACACAACTGAGTGACTGAACTGAACTGAATCCAGGGGAGACTCAGCTAGCAAGGATGATAATAGAGATATAACTGCTGATATGGAGATTTTTTAAGCATTAAAAATTATGATGAAAAAGAGAGTGAGGATCTTCCTGTTGGCCCAGTGGCTAAGAGTCTGCCCCCCAATGCAGGGGTTTGACCCCTGGTCTGGGAAGATTCTACATGCTGCAGGGCATCTAAGCTCATGCACCGCAACTACTAAAGCCCCACAAGCCTACAGCTTGTGCTTTGCTACCAGAGAAACAACCATAATGAGAAGCCTACAGACAACAACGAGAGAGTAGCCCTTGCTTGTTACAACTAGAGGAAGCCCACTTGCAATTTCAAGGACCTAGTGCAGCCAAAAAGCCTGCTCACAGCTTCAAGGACCCAGTGCAGCCAAAAGACAAGTAAATAATACATTTTTTAAAAAATGAGAGTGAGAGGCTATCAAAACAAGCTGGCTGAACACTCCCCTCTGTGTGAGTATGGGCAATGTTAATTCCTGATTAGCTTTATGGATAGATGAAGAAGAGTAGTTCATATTTATTGAGATTTTTTCTGTGTGCCAAGCATTATACTCTCTGCTTGTATTGTAATCTTTATAATAAGTTGGTGACTTAGGTATTATTACTGCCAATTTATAGATGATGAAACTGAGGCTCAAAGAGCTCTAATGACTTACCTAGGGTCACCCAGTAGCAAAGCCAGCAACCCAGATTCCTAATAGTGGATCAAAGAAGCACTACTAAGCAAAAGTAAAAGCATGGAATTTGGAGATAGGGAAACTAGTTTGAGGTACTTACCTATTTACAACATGTTCAATGACTATTAACTGTGAGTACTGCATGCATGCTAAGTCACTTCAGTCATATCTGACTCTGTGCGGCACTATGGACTCTAGCCCACCAGGCTCTTCTGTCCATACGATTCTCCAGGCAAGAATACTCGAGTGGATTGCCATGCCCTTCTCCAGGGGATCTTCCTGACCCAAGGATCAAATCCGCCACTCTTAGGTCTCCTGCACTGGCAGGCAGGTTCTTTACCACTAGTTCCACCTGGGAAGCCTATTGCTGCTGCTAAGTCACTTCAGTCGTGTCCGACTCTGTGCGACCCCATAGACGGCAGCCCACCAGGCTCCTCCGTCCCTGGGATTCTCCAGGCAAGAACATTGGAGTGGGTTGCCATTTCCTTCTCCAATTCATGAAAGTGAAAATTGAAAGTGAAGTCGCCCAATCGTGTCCGACTCTTAGCAACCCCATGGACTGCAGCCTACCTGGGTCCTCCGTCCATGGGATTTTCCAGGCAAGAGTACTGGAGTGGGTTGCACCATTGCCTTCTCCGAAGACCACAACTGCCTACATGCAGACATATGGACAGAAATATGTCTCAGCATTATGTATTCGTAACTGTAAAAAGTTGGAACTAATCTAAATATCTAAAGATAGGGATTAGTGTAATAAATTATGGTGGATCTGTACAATGTAATAGCATATATTTGTTTAAAATTGTTTGTAGATAAATGGTTAATGACATAGAAAGATGTTCAGAATATATTGTTAGGTTTGGGAGTTCTAAAGCATGTTACCAACAGTCTAACAGCTTTTGCATAAAAATTATTTGAAAAACAATATATGTACATATTCATAATATGGGCTTCCCAGGTGGTGCTAGTGATAAAGAACCCACCTGCTAATGCAGGAGACATAAGACATGTGGGTTTGATCCCTGGATTGGGTAGATCCTCTGGAGTAGAAAATGGCAACCCGCTCCAGTATTTTGGCTGGGAAAATTCCATGAACAGAGGAGCCTGTTGGACTACAGTCTGTGAGGCTGTGAAGAGTTGGACACAACTGAGTGAGTGAGCACATACACATAAATACATACATTCATAATATGTACATTCCATGTATATATATATAAATTTTTAAAGACTGAAAAAAAGCAATAAAATAAAAGGTTTAAGTGTTGTGATTATGAAAAAAAGATTATGATATATAATGTTATGTCAATTAATTTTTTTTAAGGAGAGAGGGAGTAGGTGCTTTTCAGTCTGCTTGGAAGACTGTCCTGACAGGAAGACATTAATTTTTCTCTTTTGGAAAAGATAAGAAGTAGATAGGATTTACAAAGAAAAAAAGTGAATGGACCTTTCCAGTTTGACATGAAGAGTGCTTGACCCCTGGCTTCTTTTCTCATAGCCAAGGTTTTCAAAGGGGCTCTTGCCCAGACAAGCCAAATGCAATTCAGGTTTGTCTGTTTGAAAATAAAATTTCTTTTCTACAAGCTTCAGGGGACTTTCATTGGACCATTTAGTCAAACACATGACAATCCATTCAGAACTCTCACCAGACTGCCTTCTGAAAAATACACTATAAACCTGGAAACAATGACTTCTCATTGATTTATACTTTACTTTTTAGCTGGCTTGACTAAATTGCAAACTATTTATCACCTAGGGTTTAAAGCATTCCAAGTTTAGGTTATTTCTCTCGCAAAGTTAAAAGCACCTATGTAAATCAAAAAACCCAAAGAAAAGCATAAAGGGAAGGTAAAAATATACTACATCTAACTGAAATGGTAAAGAATCTACCTGCCAATGCAGGAAATGGTGGATGCATAGATTCGATCCCTGGGTCTGAAAGATCCCCTGGATTATAAAATGGCAACCTGCTCCAGTATTCTTACCTGAAAAAGTCCATGGACAGAAGAGTCTGGCAGGCTACAGTCCATGGGATCATGAGGAGTCGGACATGAGAGAACACTCACATAATGCAACTCATCTTTTTGCATTTTATTTATTACTCCTCTAACAGAAACATCAGATTGGATTTGTATTCCAAAGACCTGGTTCTCTTACTACTGTATGACCTTGCACAGGTCAAAAAAGTCTTTGCTTGCTTTGATTTGTGTCTCCTCTCTATTAATTTTTACAGATTTCTGATACTAATAGAGATAGAGTGGATTTTCCATCTGTGAAATAGGAAATATAGTGCATACATAAGATGAGACAAAGTGATGCTGTGATAACAGACAATTAGAGAATTTTAGTGGCTTAAAATGGTGAAGATTTATTTGTTACTAGTGTCTCTTGCCCAATTCAGGCCAGCAATAAGGCTTGCTCATCAGGATTACTCAGGGTTCCAAACCAATGCAGCGGCTATCATCTTGAACATTGCTAATTTTTATGCCAGAAGGAAAAGACAATATGGAAGGGTCTCAAGTAGAGACTTGAACATTGCTAATTTTTATGCCAGAAGGAAAAGACGATAGGGAAGGGTCTCAAGTAGAGACTTCTGCTTAAAACCCATTGATTGACCAGAAGTAGTTGGATGGCCCCCATACAAATAAAAGAAAGCCAAGAGGTACAATCTCCTCATATTCTAGGAAGGAGACATCTCTGACACTCCACCCTTCTAGTATGGTAAGCATGGGTTCTATCCCTGGCTGGGGAAATAAGATCCTGTATGTCACATCAGTTCAGTCACTCAGTCATGTCCAACTCGGCAACCCCATGGACTGCAGCATGCCTGGCTTCTCTGCACATCACCAACTCCCAGACGTTACTCAAACTCGTGTCCATTGAGTTGGTGATGCCATCCAACCATCTCATCCTCTGTCGTCCCCTTCTCCTGCCTTCAGTCGTCCCCAGCATCAGGGTCTTTTCCAATGAGTCAGTTCTTCACATCAGGTGGCCAAAGTATTGGAGTTTCAGCTTCAACATCAGTCCTTTCAATGAATGTCAGGACTGATTTCCTTTGGGATTGGCTGCTTTAATCTCCTTGCAGTCCAAGGGACTCTCAAGAGTCTTCTCCAATATCACAGCTCAAAAGCATCAGTTCTTCAGCACTCAGCTTTCTTTATAGTCCAATTCTCACATCAATACATGACTACTGGAAAAACCATAGCTTTGACTAAATGGACTTCTGTTGGCAAAGTAATGTCTCTGCCTTTTAATATGCTGTCTAGGTTGGTCATATCTTTTCTTCCAAGGAGCAAGCATCTTTTAATTTCATGGCTGCAGTCACCATTGGCAGTGATTTTGGAGCCCCAAAAATGAAGTCTGTCACTGTTTCCATTGTTTCCCCATCTATTTGTCATGAAGTAATGGAACCTGATGCCATGATCTTAGTTTTCTGAATTCGAATTTTAAGCCAACTTTTTCACTCTCCTCTTTCACTTTTGATGACAAAAGGCCCTTTAGTTCTTTGCTTTCTGCCATAAGGCTGGTGTCATCCCTTATGTCATATACTGTGGCCCAAAAATTAAAAAAAAAAAAAAAAGAAGAAGAAGATAACCCAGGAAGGAGAAAAAAACAGAAATATTTGTCAGTAGTATTAGTATTAATGACCACTACATACCGTATGTGTGAAAAACACTGTTCAAATACTAGGTGTTACTTGAGTCCCTTTCTCCATCTCTTAAAGAAACACTGATAGTTAAGTTCTTTACAAAAGAAAAATGCAAGATACTATATAATATTTTGTAATAATATATATTTGATGCAATTTTAATTTTTAAAGCATCAAATTAGAACAGAAAAAATAACTTCTCCTTGGTCTCTTCAGTCTCTTGTGACATTCATTCACATTAGAAATTCACTCACATTGTATAATACCCTATTTTTAAAAGATTTTATTTTTAAAACTAAAAAGTAGAGGGTTTTTTTCTTCAATCTCATTGCCTTTCCCATTCTTAATTTTAGGACTGAGTCCTAAAAATTTTATTTTCTCAAGTGAGAGGAAGAATATCCCTCCAAAGACTGTTTTTCATGATAATAGTGGAATTCAACTTATAAAAAAAATTCGTGCTTAATGTAGACAGTCTAATGAAAACTAAAATAATTTGAATACATTCTGGGAAGTTAATGTAGTCACTTTGTTGTAGAGTGTCTATTCATATTCTGTGAATCTAGTACTTAAAATTATTATACCTTTATAAAGCAATCACTTTCCAGTTTTAAAAAGAATTTTAATGGCATCACTCTGGTTTTTAAATAAATATTTATTTATTTATTTTAAATATTATTTTAAAAATATTATTATAATAATATTATTATTTTAAATAAGTAGATAACCTATTTGGTTTTTTAATCTGCCCCAGAGTTCCTATACTTTATTTGGTTTTTCCTTTATAATTTATTAGCCCATTTAATATAGAATATCTTTTTTAAAAAGTTGATTTCTTAATAAGTGATTATGACTGCTTCAAAATCTATTCGAATTGTTAAAAGGAACTCTTTAGAGATAATATCAGATCTCAGAAAAATTTGTAAACTAAGAGGGTTTAGAGGATTTTTTTAACACCTCCCATCTGTTGGTCTTTCATTCTCTTGTGATACATGCATGCTCAGTTGCTCAGTTGTGTCTGACTCTTTGCGGTCCCCATGGACTGTAACCCTCCGGGCTCCTCTATCCCTGGGATTCTCCAGGCAAGAGTACTGGAGTGGGTTGCCATGCCCTACTCCAGGGGATCTTCACGACCCAGGGATTGACCCCACATTGACTGCATTGGCAGGCAGATGCTTTACCATTGAGCCACATGGGAAGCCCTAACCTAAGTTTACTCATCCATAATACGGAAAATTTAGAAAGTTCTCGTTATCAGAGGATAATTGTTACCAGGGGAAAAAAGTAAATATCAGAGGGAGGGACAGTATTTTATAGTAACCATGGAAGAAAATTTATGTTATACGTATTTTACCAAAATAAAAAATAATTGGAAAAAAATTCAGGTTACAGTTATAGCCATGAAATACTTAGACTGAACAGAGACTGAATCACATTAGGGAATTTTTTTAAACATATTTTTTTTCTGACATTGTATGATATTATGCCAGCAAATTTGGAAAACTCAGCAGTGGCCACAGGACTGGAAAAGGTCAGTTTTCATTCCAATCCCAAAGAAAGGCAATGCCAGAGAATGCTCAAACTACCGCACAATTGCACTCATCTCACATGCTAGTAAAGTAATGCTCAAAATTCTCCAAGCCAGGCTTCAGCAATACGTGAACCATGAACTTCCAGATCTTCAAGCTGGTTTTAGAAAAGGCAGAGGAACCAGAGATCAAATTGCCAACATCACTGGATCATCAAAAAAGCAAGAGAGTTCCAGAAAAACATCTATTTCTGCTTTATTGACTATGCCAAAGCCTTTGACTGTGTGGATCACAATAAACTGTGGAAAATTCTGAAAGAGATGGGAATACCAGACCACCTGACCTGCCTCTTGAGAAACCTGTATACAGGTCAGGAAGCAACAGTTAGAACTGGACATGTAACAACAGACTGGTTCCCATAGGAAAACAAGTACGTCAAGGCTATATATTGTCACTCTGCTTATTTACCTTATATGCAGAGTACATCATGAGAAACGCTGGGCTGGAAGAAGCCCAAGCTGGAATCAAGTTGCTGGGAGAAATATCAATAACCTCAGATATGCAGATGACACCACCCTTATGGCAGAGAGTGAAGAGGAACTAAAAAGCCTCTTGATGAAAGTGAAAGAGGAGAGTGAAAAAGTTGGCTAAAACTCAACATTCAGAAAACTAAGATCATGGCATCTGGTCCCATCACCTCATGGGAAATAGATGGGGAGACAGTGGAAACAGTGTCAGACTTCATTTTTTGGGACTCCAAAAATCACTGCAGATGGTGATTGCAGCCATGAAATTAAAAGATGGTTACTCCTTGGAAGGAAAGTTATGACCAACCTAGACAGCATAATAAAAAGCAGAGACATTACATTGCCAACAAAAGCTGGTCTAGTCAAGGATATGGTTTTTCCAGTGGTCGTGTATGGATGTGAGAGTTGTGAAGAAAGCTGAGAGCCGAAAAATTGATGCTTTTGAACTATGGTGTTGGAGAAGACTCTTGAGAGTCCCTTGGACTACAAGGAGATTCAACCAGTCCATCCTATAGGAGATCAGTCCTGGGTGTTCATTGGAAAGACTGATGCTGAAACTGAAACTCCAATACTTTGGCCACCTCATGCGAAGAGTTGACTCATTTGAAAAGACCCTGATGCTGGGAGGGATTGTGGGCAGGAGGAGAAGGGGATGACAGAGGATGAGATGACTGGATGGCATCACTGACTAGATGGACATGAGTTTGAGTAAACTTCGGGAGTTGGTAATGGACAGGGAGGCCTGGCGTGCTGTGATTCATGGGGTCGCAAAGAGTCGGACACAACTGAGCGACTGAACTGAACTGTTGATATTATGCATTGACATCCTTAATTTACATTTAACATCACAATCATATAGAAAGTTCCTCTTAAAAAAATAAGTTTTATGAGATCTTTTGATGTTCATATTTTTCTATTTTAAACCATTGTTTTCAATAGTTTCCACTTTGTGAAAACAGTTGAAACAACTGAACTTCCTCCTCAGTTATCTCTTCCCATTAGAGAGTGTTGACTTTAGGGTAAATTCCTAGAAGTGGGTCAAAAAGAATGCACATTTTATATTTCCCACACTGATTGCAAAAACTATCATCCCGAGGTTTCACTAATTTCCACTGTTACCAGCACATAGTACAAGAAAAGTTCCATTTCCCCTTACGCTGTTCACACCAGGACTTGTCCAGATTTTCAGTCTTGCCAGAGAAAGAGAGACTCACAGACATAGAAAACAAACTTATTGTGATTACCAAAGTGGATACAGGGGGAAGGGAGAAATAAATTAAGAGTTTGGGGTTAACATATACATACTGTTATATATAGAATAAATGACAGGAATTTCCCTGATGGCCCAGTGGTTAAGAATTCACCTGTCAAGCAGGGGACACAGATTCAATCCTTAGTAGGGGATGATGCCACATACCCAGGGGCAACTAAGTTCGTGCGCCACACCTACTGAACCCTGGAGCCACAATTACTGAAGTCCATGCACCGTAGAGCTTGTGCTCCACAACGAAGAGAAGCCACTGCAATGAGAAACCCAAGCGCCAAAACTGGAGAGTAGCCCCTGCTCACCGCAACTAGAGAAAGACTGCACACATCGATGACGACCTAGCACAGCCAAAATTAAACAAATAAATAAGATAAGCAACAAGGACACACTGTTTATATAGCACAGGGAACTATATTCAATATCTTATAATAACCTGTCATGGAAAAGAATCTGAAAATATATATACGTTTAGCTGAGTCACTTTGCTGTACACTTGAAACAAATGCAAGATTGTAAATGAACCGTATTTCAATTTTAAAAATGGTTTAAAAAAAAAGAAAGCAAGAGAGACCAAGACTTTGGTATGGTATTAGAAATAAAGCCCAGCGTTAACTGGAAGGTTTGTGTGGAGACTCATTTTGTAATAGATCCATTTGTTAGTAGTTATTTTTATGTTTTGAGACTCCTTGAACAATTTCATAAGAATAGGGACTCAGAGAATGAATACTTGGATAAAGAGGACCCCCTCCTCTCCATCTGATACAATCTCCTAGTAGACACTCAGGCTGAGTGCCTCTTCTTCCTCTCAGCTGTGGAGCTAAGGTTGGGAACAAGACAGCATAAGGAAGAAAGCCACAAAACCTGTGGCTTGTTTGATCATAGAGGATTCAAGTTGAGTCTGGGGTCGTGTTGTTTGTTGCTGGGTTGATGATTTCTCTTTGCCTAATAGTTTTATAAATCTAGAAGCAAGGGATTGTAGGGGAGAAGTTATTGGACCTGTCTCTCACTCTTCTACACTCTCTAACACCCCTGTGAGTCAGGTTGATTTCAGAGAGGTGGACTCATGTATTTTATGCTGATTTCGTTTTCAGGTGGAAGTAACCCAAACAGGGCTTTCAAAAACATGATCTTTTTTTCTGATTGGGCCACACAGGGCCTTGCAGATAACGTTAAGGAGACTTATCTACCCTTAATAGCAACTGGAAGTTATTAGAGGGTTTTAGGCGGATGAATAATGTGTCAAATTTACATTTAAAAAGCACTCTGTTTCTCTCATATGGAGAACTGGTCTTATAAGTATTAAGTTGAATATTGTAAGTTGCCATGGTAAGCAGGAATAAATGTCTGGTCTACTTGTGGGTGTGTCCAACCAGGGCTGAATAGTACAAATATGATCAGATATGATAAATCAGAAGGGTGAACATCAGATGTATCATCTTAGTCATCAAGTACATTTCTGATTTAGCTTCTCATCTAGATTTTCTTATGGATTAGGGGTAGGCCGGTTAGCCAGTAGAAAAATTTGGTTTGCTAGGCAATTACTCTTCTCATTATAAATTGCTACATGTTCTTTTCAGAGCTATATTACTATTGCTCTGTGTTAGCTTCTCTGAGTCTGATCACCTCTGACAAAGTTAAATTTCTAGCTTGCAAAGCTAAGGACCCAACTCTAAGGACAAAGCCTCTTGTTGACATCTTAGTGGTGGTTCTCTGACTGTAACTGTTTCTGGTAGAATCTCGCTGGAGTAAAATTCTTTTAAGAGGATTAATACACAGACTATTTTAATAATTTTGAAGTGTTTTAAATGAGCCTGTTTTAATATTTGAAATGATTATTGAAAGACTCACTCACCTATTTAAAATGGCCTAATTGTGGGTCAGGTTTCTTGGGGGAAAGACCCTAAAACTCTCAGGTTAGTATGCAGGAGATTTATTGGAGAGTGATCTCTGGCACAACTCAGGTAAGCAAGAGAAGGTAGCAAGATTAGGCAGAGGAAGAAGTGGAACTCAGATGCAGATGCAACAGAAGCCTCGGTCTATCCCCCAGGGAACTCTGGAGTCGGGATGACTTTTCTGAGTTGTCCAATTGAGACAAGGGGACAGGACTTTGCACCCCAATCTCAACCAGCTGTTGAATGTGGGAGAGGCAGCCACTTGGCTCGGGAAATAGCTGAAGAAGGATGCGTCTGTGGGCGCCAGTGTTTCAGGCAGATGTGGAGTTGGATGGTGTCCCACAACATCCACTACCAGCCTACTGAAGTGGTTCCAGGCTTCAGTCTTGGTCCTAGGCTTGTTTATTGCATGTACCAATAAAGTCAGTCAGTCAGTTCAGTCACTCAGTCATATCTGAATCTTTGTGACCCCATGGACTGCAGCACACCGGGCTTCCCTGTCCATCACCAACTCCCGGAGCTTACTTAAACTCATGTGCATTGAGTTGGTGATGCCATACAACCATCTCATCCTCTGCCATCCCCTTCTACTCCCACCTTCAATCTTTCCCAGCATCAGGGTCTTTTCCAATGAGTCAGTTCTTCACATCAGGTGGCCAAAGTATTGGAGTTTCAGCTTCAGCATCAGTCCTTCCAATGAATATTCAGGATTTATTTCCTTTAGGATTGACTGGTTTGATCTCTTTGCAGTCCAAGAGATTCTCAAGAGTCTTTTCCAATACCACAGTTCAAAAGCATCAACTTTTTGATGCTCAGTTTTCTTTATAGTCCAACTCTCACATCCATACATGACTACTGGAAAAACCATAGCTTTGACTAAATGGACTTCTGCTGGCAAAGTAATGTCTCTGCCTTTTAATATGCTGTCTAGGTTGGTCATATCTTTTCTTCCAAGGAGCAAGCATCTTTTAATTTCATGGCTGCAGTCACCATTGGCAGTGATTTTGGAGCCCCAAAAATGAAGTCTGTCACTGTTTCCATTGTTTCCCCATCTATTTGCCATGAAGTGATGGAACCAGATGCCATGATCTTAGTTTTCTGAATATCGAGTTTTAAGCCAACTTTTTCACTCTCTTTTTTCAGTTTCATCAAGAGGTTCTTTAGTTCTTCTTCACTTTCTGCCACTACGGTGGTGTCATGTGCATTTCTGAGGTTATTTATATTTCTCCTGACAATCTTGATTCCAGCTTGTGCTTCATCCAGCCCAGCATCTTGCATGATGTACTCTGCATATAAGTTAAATAAGAAGGGTTACAATATATAGCCTTAACGTACTCCTTTCCCAATTTGGAACCAGTCTGTTGTTCCATGTCCGGTTCTAACTGTTGCTTCTTGACCTGCATACAGATTTCTCAGGAGGCAGATAAGGTGGTCTGATATTTCCATCTCTTTAAGAATTTTTCATAGTTTGTTGTGATCCACACAGTCAAAGGCTTTGGCACAGTCGATAAATCAGAAGTAGATGTTTTTCTGGAACTCTCTAACTTTTTTGATGATTCAACAGATGTTGGCAATTTGATCTCTGGTTGCTCTGCCTTTTCTAAAACCAGCTTGAACATCTGGAAGGTCACAGTTCACGTACTGTTGAAGCCATGCTTGGAGAATTTTGAGCATTTCTTTACTAGTGTGTGAGATGAGTGCAATTGTACAGTAGTTTGAACATTCATTGGCATTGCCTTTCTTTGGGATTGGAATGAAAACTGACCTTTTCCAATCCTGTGGCCACTGCTGAGTTTTCCAGATTTGCTGGCATATTGAGTGCAGCAATTTTGGATTTCAAATAGCTCAACCAGAATTCCATCACTTCCGCTAGCTTTGCTCGTAGTGATGCTTCCTAAGGCCCACTTGACTTCGCATTCCAGGATATCTGGCAATCACTGGTGAGTGAACACACCATCGTGGTTATCTGGATCATGAAGATCTTTTTTGTATAGTTTTTCTATGTATTCTTGCCACCTCTTCTTACTATCTTCTGCTTCTGTTAGGTCTATACCATTTCTGTCCATTATTGTGCCTATCTTTGCACAAAATGTTCCCTTGCTATCTCTAATTTTCTTGAAGAGATCTCTAGTCTTTCCCATTCTGTTGTTTTCCTCTATTTCTTTGCACTGATCACTGAGGAAGGCTTTCTTATCTCTCTTTGCTATTCTTTGGAACACTGCATTCAGATGGGTATATTTTTCCTTTTCTCCTTTGTCTTTCACTTCTCTTTTCTTCTCAGCTCTTTTTAAGGCCTCCTCAGACAACCATTTTGTCTTTTTGCATTTTTTTTTTCTTGGATAAGGTCTTGATCACTGTCTCCTGTACAATGTCGTGAACCTAGGTCCATAGTTCTTCAGGCACTCTGTCTATCAGATCTAATCCCTTGAGTCTATTTGTCACTTCTATATTGAATCTATTTGTCACCGACCTGCCAACACAGGAGACATAAGAGACTTGGGTTCTGTCTCTGGTTCATGAAGATCCCCTGGAGAAGAGCATGGCTACCCACTCCAGCATTTTTGCCTGGAGAATCCCATAGACAGAGGAGCCTGGCCGACTATGGTTCATGGGGTCAGAAAGAGTCGGATATAACTGAAGGGACTCAACAGCAGCAGCATGATATACTGAGGTCACATTACTTTTATCTTACCCTGTGGTGATGGTGCTTTAGTCGTTAAGTCATGTCAAACACTTGCAATCCCATGGACTGTTGCCTGCCAGGCTCCTCTGTCCATGGGATTCTCCAGGCAAGAATATTGGAGTGGGTTGCCATTTCCTTCTCCACGGGATCTTCTGACCCAGGAATCGAACCCAGGTCTCCTACATTGCAGACAGATTCTTTACTGAAACCCTTGTAGCTTACCCTTCTTTCCCTCAAATTCATCATGAAGAACATCAGACCAACAGAAGTCAGAGATAATATGGAAAATAACTAGTCTATACTCTTCAAAATATAAAATTCATGAAAAAAAAGGTGGACTGAGAAATTGTTTCAGATTTTACAAACTAGAGAGAGAACACAGCTAAATGCAACATTTAATCCCCAATTAGATCCTTGACCTGAATTTTATTATTATTTGCTATAAAGGACATTTTGGTGACAGTTGATGAAAATATGATTAAGATCTATAATTTAGATAAAGTTAGTGTGAATTTTCTGATTTTGATGATCATTCTGTGGTTATGTAAGAGAATATCCTGTTCCTAAGAAATTACACACAGGAATATTTAAGCATAAAATGGTGAAACATTCCATTTGAAAAATGTCATTTATTTTTATCTCAAATATTCCCAATTTTGCCCTGGGAAAAACTTGTATCTGTCAATGGAGAACCTGACATTTTTAGTGCATGCAAAGTTGCTTGGATTGTGCCCAACATTGAGCGACCCTATGGACTGTAGCCCGCCAGGTTCCTCTGTCCATGGATTCTCCAGGCAAGAATACTGGAGTGGGTTGCCATGCCCTTCCTGGGGGAACTTCTGACATTTTCAGTAACTAAGACTAACTACAAATCACAGAAATATATTTATCTAGAATGCATACAAGAAGAAAAAATCCTGCTTCCTAAAAGGGCTTTTTCTTATAGTTGTTTTATTTTTTTGACAAGAGCCAGGTGGCTTGTGCAACTACCTCCTTCCTGAGTATGTCTTTTGTTCCTGAGGTCCAAAGGTCCTATTTCATTTGCCTTCCCTCTTTGATATATTTAAAAGAACAATTTGTTGCAAACTAGTTCCATATTATGTAAATAGTGTTAGTGGAACCTCCATGGGAATTACAGTATCTAAATAATGGTAAAGTAGTCCCTCAACGTTCAATCAGAAAGGTGCTTTGAGCCCTGCTGAGCCCTTCTGAATACAATAAGAATATTGTTACAAACTTTACAGTTATTTAGTGCTTTCATCAAAGGATCCCAAAGAAATTTACATGTATTAATTAAGAAATTGAACACTCCTGTGAGCATGCTGCATATTATTCTCCTCACTTCAAAGATGATTCAACTAAAGAAAAATTAAATGGTGATAAATAGATCATGGAATTCTCCAGGCAAGAATACTGGGGTGGGTAGCCACTCCCTTCTCCAGGGGATCTTATGGACCCAGGGGTCAAACCCGTGTCTCTTACATCTCCTGTATTGGCAGGCAGGATCTTTACCACTAGTGCCACCTCGGAAACCCCAATAAATAGATAGGTGTATGGTCATGTCTGACTCTTTGTGACCCACGGACTGTAGCCTGCCAGGCTCCTCCGTCCATGGAATTCTCCAGACAAGAATACTGGAGTGGGTAGCTATTCCCCTCTTCAGGGATCTTTGTGACCCAGGGATCAAACCCAGGTCTCCTGCATTGAAGGCAGATTCTTTGTCGTGCAAGCCATCAGGGAAGCCCCATATACATACTGGTTTGGCCAAAAAAGAGCTTAAGGTTTTTATGTCAGGTAAATGGAAAAACTCAAACAAACTTTGGCCAACCCAATACATATGCATATAGTAGTAGCAGGATTAGTCGCTCAGTCATGTCTGACTCTGCGACCCATAGACTGTAGCATACCAGGCTCCTCTGTCCATGGAATTCTCCAGGCAAGAATAATGGAGTGGGTTGTCATTTCCTCCTCCAGGGACATATGCATATAAATGTACATATTTAAGTACTTATATGGGATATAAAATTAATGGAAAATAATTGTTTACCATATAAAACTAAGGCCTTTTATTTACTTATTTTTATACCTGTAATTATCTATCTATCTATCTATGTGATAACCAACTCATCCCAGTTTGCCAGGGATTTCCTTGGTTCCAGTGCTGAAAATCTTGTGTCCTAGGAACAACCTCAGTATTGGGCAAAGTAGAACCATTGGTTACTCTAAGTAGAACCTTTGCTTTTTTTTTCAAGGTAAATGAATGAAAATTGACTTTAAAAGTCAAAGGTTCCACTAGTTAATAAACTGTGGACTGGCCTTGTGGTCCTATGAATTTAAATTTTCACTCTGTTCTGTTAAAGAAGTGAAAATTGGGTCAACTTACATGGGCTTTTACATTCTCCACCAAACATTTTAAATTGAAAAATTTTTTGAGGAGCTGGTTATATAAATATACAGTGGTACAAAACAGAACTGCATTTTGCTTCTAGCCTCTTGTGAGTCCAATCTTTAAATTCATAGCACTGAGAAATGGAAGTTATTAAAGTTTCAAGGGGCTTGAAGCTTCATAGTAGGAAGGTAGACTAGGAAAAATATAAAGTCAAAAATGCATCAACAGAACCCTCAGAGATGAGAAATAACAGATTTTGGCAAAACAGAAGCAAGAAGTATGTTAACGGGACTTCCCTGGTGGCACAATGGGTAGGAATCAGCCTGCCCATGCAGGGGACACAGGTTTGATCCCTGATCCAAGGAGATTCCACACGCCTTGGAGCAGCTAAGGCCATGTGCCACAGCTACTGAGCACATACTCTGGAGCCTGTGAGCTTCAGCTACTGAGCCCGTGTGCTGCAACTACGGAAGCTCAAGCACTCGAGGCTGTGCTCCAAAATAGGAGAGACTGCTACAGTGAGAAGACTGCACGCTGTGACTAGGAGTAGCCCCTGCTCACCACAACTGGAGAAAGCCCGCATGCAGCAGCCACTCAGCACAGCCAAAGATAAATAAATAAAAGAAATTTCTAAAAAAGAAATATGTTAATGAATGGCTTCCTACAGTAACATTGGACCTTGACCCTAGCATCATCATCATCAACATTATTGTCATCATGATCATCCCACTGTTTGCTGTTCAGTCGCTCACTCGTGTCCGACTCTTTGTGACTCCATGAATTGCAGCACGCCAGGCTTCCCTTTCCTTCACCATCTTCCAGAGTCTGCTCAAACTCATGTTCATTGAGTCAATGGTGCCATCCAACCATCTCATCCTCTGTCATCCCTTTCTCCTCCTGCCTTCTATCTTTCTCAGCATCAGGGTCTTTTCTAGTGAGTCGGCTCCTTGCATCAGGTGGCCAAAGTATTAGAGCTTCAGCTTCAGCTCAGTCCTTCCAATGAATATTCAGTACTGATTTCCTTTAGGATTGACTTCTTTGATCTCCTTGCAGTCCAAGGGACTCTCAAGAGTCTTCTCCAACACCACAGGATGAAAGCATCAATTCTTCAGTGCTCAGCTTTCTTTATGGTCCAACTCTCACATCCATACATGACTATTGGAAAAACCAGAGCTTTGACTATACAGGCCTTTGTCAGCAAAGTAATGTCTGCTTTTTAATATGCTGTCTAGGTTTGTCATAGGTTTTCTTCCAAGGAGCTAGTGTCTTTTAATTTCATGGCTGCAGCCACCATCATCAGTGATTTTGGAGGCCAAGAAAATAAAATCTGTCACTGTTTACATTGTTTCCCCACCTATTTGCCATGAAGTGATAGGACTGGATGCCATAATCTTAGTTTTTTGAATGTTGAGTTTCAAGCCAGCTTTTTCACTCTCTTCTTTCACCTTCATCAAGAGGCTCTTTAGTTCCACTTTGCTTTCTGCCATAAGGGTGGTGTCATCTGCATATCTGAGGTTATTGATATTTCTCCTGGCAATCTTGATTCCAACTTGAGCTTCACCCAGCCTGGCATTTTGCATGATGTACTCTACATATAAGTTAAATAAGCAGGGTAACAATATACAGCTTTGACATACTCCTTTCCCAATTTTGAACTAGTCCATCGTTCTATCCCACTATAAATTAGTACTATATAGACTTTCAAACTGTTCATATTTTATACATAAAGACAAGATTAAAAAGTGACTAAAATGAATGGAATCATTATTGTGTATGACTATTGTACATAACAATCAGATTACCTTTAAGGAATTCACATAACTCTTCCTTAAAAATGAAAACTAAACAAAACAAAAAGGAAGCATACACAGAAGAAATCACTCCCTTCTTTACACTTTGTGTCTTGTGCACATTTTACCATAGCATTTGCAATATTCCAAAGACTACAGTGAATGTTGATATATAATAAATATTCAATAAATATTCTTTGAAGAAAAGACTTGGAGAAAGAAAAGCATTCAAGCAAGGGTAGAATAGTCTACTGAAAATTAGTTCTTCTAAACACAGAAGAGCTCCCTAGACAATGGGTAAGACATTTGTTCTTAATTGAGAGAAAGCGTGTGAAGACAAAGGAATGTAAGATTATGCCTTCCGTCATTAAGAAGATTGAACTTAGATTAGGGAGCTCTGATTAAAAGTTTAAAAATGCCTTGTGTTCAGCATGTATGTATGTGTGTGTGCTCAGTCATGTTCTACTCTTCGCAACCTGATGGACTGTATCCCACCGGGCTCCTCTGTCCATGGGATTTCCCAGGCAAGAATACTGCAGTGGGTTGCTATTTCCTTCTCGAGGGGATCTTCCCAACCCCAGGATCAAACCCTTGTATCCTGCATTGGCAGGCAGATTCTTTAGCACTGTGCTCCCTAGGAAGCCCCTTGTGTTCGGTACAGTAGTACAAAATTCCAGGTAAGTAAAAGTCAAATGAATGATAAGGACAGGATACTCAGAGAGACTGCAAGCTCACTGTGACCTAGATTACAGTAGGTGAGGTCTTCACTTAGATTCACCTTCTCCAGGAACCCTGACCTGATGACCTAAGATTGGGTTGGATATTCCTCTCAAGGTCTTGCTCTCATAGTATGGAGGTTTCGAAATTGCCTTTTCTTCTCTGTTTCTGCCACTAGGCAAAATGTCGTTGAAGGAAGAAACTCTATTTCATTCACCATCACATCTCCAACAGCTTTCATTATGCTTGGCAAATAAAAGGCCAAAAAGAAATGGTTTTTGAAAGACTGAGTACATGAGTGAATAAAAAAAATCTTTTGACTGAATATTAAAGCATTTGGAACATACAGAAAAAAGGAAAACAATGTGGGCAAAGGTGGAGAAACAGAAATGATGTGTTGACAAAACAGTGACTAGACTAGAAGTTCCAGGAAGGAGAATTTAGAATACAAAACTAGAAAAGTAGGTTGGGTTTGAACATCAGAGTAAGAATTTTTATAATTTTACTTATTTATGGCTGTGCTGGGTCTTCATTGCTGCATGAGCTTTTCTCTAGTTACAGGAGCTGGGGTTACTCTCTAGTTGCAATATGCGGGCTTCTCACTGCGGAGGCTTTTTTTCTTGCAGAGCACTGGCTCTAACTGCTCGGGCTTCAGTAGTTGCAGCTTGTGGGCTCGAGAGAGCTAGCAGGCTCAGTAGTTGTGGCACATGGGCTTAGTTGCTCCATGGTATGTGGGATCTTCCCAGATCAAGAATCAAACCTGTGTCTCCTACATTGGCAGGTGGATTCTTTACCACTTAGCCACCAGGGAAGACCCCAGAGTAAGGATTTTTCACTTGATGTTCTAAGCAACAGGAAGGCAGTAAAGGTTTAAGTTGGGAGATGATAAAATCAGTGAAATTCTTCAGGAAGTTCAGTGGCAAGAAACGGGATGGTTTAGTTGAATGAGGGAAGGGAAGACACAGAGGTCAGTTAAAAGACAAATCCCAGTCAGATGCACAGCTCAACTTTCTGTTGTCTCATTCTTACATATGAAGAGATAACCAAGCATTTGATGAAAGCTACAGCATTAAAGAAAAAGATAAAGACAAATAAATAGAAAAAGTGGCCTGGCAAAAACAGCTAATGCAGGGGGTAGGATAGAACTTTTAAAACAAAAATGCAAATAAAACCAAATTGAAGGATAGAACTTTTAAAACAAAAATGCAAATAAAACCCAATTGAAGTGATATATTCCTAAAACATGAATGAGATGCCACAGAGAAGAAAAAGTCAGAGAACGAACCTCATTCTTGGGAAGCGAAACTACAACTGCCAAAAACATTAAAAAACTTGGAAGATAAAACAAGGAGATTTGGTAATATGGAATAAAAAGACATAAAGGTAAAAAGCAGGAGAGAAAGTTAAGAAACAAGAGATCATTCCAAGAAGACTGAACTGACTAAAAAGCATTTTGGACAGAGAGAACAACACAGTAGAAAAGCGAAATAGAGAAACACTGTCTTCACATTGCAAAAGCCCTTTGATTGCAGAACAGGATGAATAGGGAAAATAAAGGGAAAGTAAAAACTCAGATACATCACTGGGGATGTGTAAAGATAAAATACTAAAAGCTTCTAGAAAGAAATTTGACACACACACACACACACACACGATCTTTGTCATCAAAGCCATGAAAGGTAAGCATGCTTCAGACTTCTCATCAGCAGTAGTGCTGTCAAAATTCTAAGAGAAAATGAGCTTCCACCTAGAATTCTATGTCCAGCCTAACTACCAATTATGTGGAAAGCCAAATACAAGACTTTTCAAATATGTGAGAATTTGGAGATTTTACTCCCAATGCATCTTTTCTTAGGAAGTATTTGAGTACAGCAACATGGAAATAGAGATCCGTAAGGCTAATCAAGGAGAATGACTAAGGGAAGTACCATCATGGCATTTATTTAGCAGAAACTAAATAAAGAGAAACTCCTTCAATTATCCAGCAACTACTTATTGGACTAGGCACTCTTCTAGGTGCTAGGAATTCATTGTAGCTTCACAAAGTCATCGTAATGCTTCCATTCTGACATGGGAGACAAAAGAAGTAAACAAATATGTATATAAGCTAACTGTTGGAAGTGATCAATGCTATGATGAAAAATAAAGCCGGGAAAGGAGAGTTATGTTGGTTCAGTCATGGTGGACAAGGAAAGCTTCTCTTGTGGGGTGGCACTTGAGGGGAGTCTTGAAAGAAATGAGGAACTGAGTCTAGGAAAAGCTGGGGGAAGATTATTTCAGGAAGAAGAAACAGGAAGTGCACAAATCCCGAGGCAGAAATGAGCTTTGCGTCTTTGAAGAGTGGAAAGAAGGCAACAGTAAGTAGCTAGAATGGCGGGCATGACGCAAAATATGGAAGGGGATGATGGGAGAGAGGCAAGCAGGGGCCAGGTCACAAGAGCCTTCTCTGTCTTGTTAACTGTGCCCATAAGTCATTGAAGGGTTTTGGGCAAGAGGACAAAGTGAACAAGAAAATGGGGGAATACAGGAAAAGGAGAATTCCATGTGCTTGATGGTGTGATTGAAATAATAGAAAATATTAAGGATTAAGCCAGAGAATGAAAGAAAAGGAAAAAAAAAAAAAAAGGGGGAAGGTAATTTGAAACTATAGGGGGAAACAGTGATCGAAAGAAATAAATAGAATTATCACACATTACGTGCTTCTCCTTGAAAGATATTTAACTCAATACAAAAATAGAAATAATTTTCATTGACTTACAATTTTTAGGATGGATTGGAGAAAGCATGAAACATAAGAAGCAGAATAGCACAGTAGTTATAAGCATGCTATTCTAAAAGCAGACTGCCTGAGTTTGAATCTCAGCTTTGCCATTTATTAGCTGTATGACCTTTGGAAAATTATTTAACCTCTGTTCTTCAGTTTCCTTACCTAGAAAATGGGGATAATAAAAGTACCTACCTCATACAGCTGTAAGGAGAAAATGAGTTGATATTGTAATGTAGATAGAACAATTTTGCATATAGTTGCCATTACATTAGTGTTTTGTGGGACTTTCTCAGTGGTCTAGTGGCTAAGACTCCACGCTCTCAATGCTGGAGGCCCGGTCAGGAAACTAGATCACACATGCTGCAACTAAGACCACGCATACCCAAATAAATAGCCATTTCCTTAAATTATAATTGTGGTATGATTAGAGGGTAGCAGAAAAGTGTTCCACCTGAATTTCCCTCCTACATGTATGAAATTCCAATACCAGAAATTTTGTCCAAGGCTCTACAATTTTTTAGAGTACTCTGTGAAATAAAAATTCTCTTGAGAGGAATGGCATCTTAAACTCTCCAAACTCAGTCCTTGTCTGAGCACAAAGGCAGCATGGTGGGCAGCCGAGATGGGGAGAGGGGTCCATTTGCCAGGAGAGTAAACAGCTTCAGAAAGGGAGGTGGGAGGATCGTTCAAAAGGTGACTAACGTGGGCAACTCCAAGACAAACAACCTCTCCTTGTGGCCAAGAGCCAGACTTCAACCAATGGAGTCCTGGCTCATGTTTCTCCACCGCCAGTCCTGGCTGTGTCACGGTGACATGTTTGAACCAAGATAGACTCCGGCATGAATTCCAGATTTGGCACAGGCTCCTGGTCATTTATTAATGACTGAAAAACCATGTTATTTCTGGATCTGCCATGGAGTCAAAACCAGGGACCACTTTCTTCACAGTTATTTTTGTCCAAGGCTGACTGGCCCCTGTAGTGGACTTGATCCCAAAGGGTAGTCCCTGAACCAGATCAGCCTCAAGGGTTTGGGAGGGACTGTTTATTCAGGCAGGAAATGGTTCCCAGAAATTCCACCCGCCTTTGGGAGTGGTTGCCTTGGGAGGCCTTTCAATCCCCTCAGACTGGGGCCTCTGGCTGGCCAAACTCCCCTACTATTTCCACAAAAACAGTGTCTGCATTTGAGTGGAAAGAACATGTGGGCAAGTTAGGACTTGCCCCTTTTCAAGATGAGGATTTCTGATCCATAAGCAATCTGATTTGGGAGTTGATGAAATCTGAAATATGGCCATTTACAGGAAACTTTTTTAGGTTTTCAGATTTCATTTGGAGAGAAATGTGATACAGGAGGAAACTGTGCCGGCTTAAACCATTGCCATCTGTATCTGCATTTAAAGAATAGAAATCATAAAATTTTAAAGCTGGAAGAGACTTAACATCACCTAGTCCCCCTCCCCTCTTTATGTGTATGAGGAAGCTACAATATCAGTTGAGAGTGACCAACATTAAACTCAGGTATGTTGACTTCCAGGCTAGGACTTCAACTCATCAGACACTATCTGCAACCCAGAGGGGATTGGAAATATACTCTATGAGTTTTGGTAAAAACACTATATTTTCTTTGTTTGATACCATTACCTGCCAAAATGTAAAAATAAATTCAAATGTTGTAAAATTTTTAACAGTTCTTCAATGGCTTAAAAATTTTAGAGACTACAAAAATTTAACACCATCTACAACTCACAGACACCTGTAACC
Source organism: Cervus canadensis (assembly GCF_019320065.1). Classification (NCBI taxonomy): domain Eukaryota; kingdom Metazoa; phylum Chordata; class Mammalia; order Artiodactyla; family Cervidae; genus Cervus; species Cervus canadensis. The sequence goes on along the minus strand of NC_057406.1, from coordinate 35,882,626 downwards.
TGTGGCATGTCCTCTGAGAAACTCTACAAATTGGCTCACCTTAGGAGTTGGTAAAGCCTTCTGAGGTGGAAGTAATTAATGGAGGGAAAAAAAGTATTAGATATCTCTTTTGCAGTCCCTCTTCTGCCCAGTTGGCCCAGCTTAGATGTCTGGGTATTTGTGAAGGAAAAAGAAACTAAGAAGCTCAGGGTTGGCAACAGCCAGGCAGGTCTAGCCCAGCATGTCCCCTGTACTGTGAACCCAAGGATTCTGGATCCAGAGCATCAGGGAGGCAGAGACAGAAAGCAAGGATGGGGAGAGAAAGGAAAATTTGGAAGCAGACAGGTAGGAAGCAGACACATAGGACTGTACTCAGCTCTCAGACTTCGTGTGGTCTTTCTATGGCCTAGGCTGTAAAGTGTATCCACCCTGAAATATGGAAACAGTAATGTGCAATCAGACTGATAAAATGAGCAAATGTAGAAAAACAAAGTGAGTGCTTAACAGGGTGGAGGTAGGGATGGAGTAGGGAACACAGGATGCCAGGGAAGAAAGCAAAGTTTCCTCGGTAAGGCGGTGTCGGTGAAAAATAGCCTCTGCTACTCAACACTTTATCCCTCTCTCACTGACTCATTGCTTACACTCTTTAAAAAATGAACCTTATTTTTTAAGAGCACTTTTAGGTTCACAGACACCTGAGTGGAGGTACAAAAAGTTCCTCTCCTGAGGGCAACCCCTCACCCCCCATCACTTTCAAGATCCAGCACCAGAGTGGTACATTTGTTACAATCGATGAACTTACATTGACAGGTCATTATCACCCAAGTCTCTAATTTATACTAGAGTTCATTCCCAGTGTTTTAAATTCTTTGGGTTTTAAAAAGCAATGAATGTAATCCACCATTACAGTATCATACAAAATAGTTTCATTGCCCTAAAGTTCATCTGTACTCTATCTATTCATCTGTCCCTCCCCTGTAACCCCTGGAACACACTGATCTTTTTATATGTTCACAATGTCATATTATAGGAATCATACAGTTTGTAGCCTTCTTAGATTGGCTTCTTAGTAGTATGCATTTGAGGATTCTCCACATCTTTTTTGGCTTAATAGATCACTTTCTTTTAGTGATTGAAAACATTTCATTGTCTGGATATACCAGTTTATTTATCCATTCACTTACTAAAGAATATCTTGATTGCTTTCTTTCCTAATGATGTATGATATTGAGTACTCTTTTATATGCTTACTTGCTATCTATACATCCTTGTTGAGGTGTTTATTTAAGTCTTTGACCAATTTTTTATTCATATTGTTTATTTTCTAATGTTGAGTTCTTTGTATATTTTGTACAAGTCCTTTCTCAGATATGTCTTTTGCAAATATTTTCTCCCATCTTATGTCTTCTCATTCTCTTGATAGTGTCTTTCACAGCACAGAGGTTTTTAATTTTAGTAAAGTTTCTAGTTTTTAATTTAATCTAAAATTAAAATTTTTAATTTTTGGTTTTTTAGCTTTTTAAAATTTAACTTTTAGCTTTTAATTTTAGCTCAGTCATATCCAACTCTTTGTGGCCCTATGGATGGCAACCTGCCAGGCTTCTCAGACCATGGGATTCTCCAGGCAAGAATACTGGAGTTGGTTGCCATTTCCTTCTCCAGGGGATCTTCCTAACCCAGGGATCAAACTTTATCTTCCGCGTCTCCTACATTGCAGGAAGATTCTTACGGCTGAGCCATCAGGGAAACCCCTGATTGAAGTATAGCTTATCAATTATCTCTTTCATGGATAATGCCTTTGGTGTTGTATTGTATTTAAAAAGTCATTCCCACATCCAATGTTATCTTGATTTCCTCTGATGTTATCTTCTAGGAGTTTTATAGTTTTGTATTTTACAATTATCTATGAACTACTTTAAGTTAATTTTTGTGAAGGAAGTAAGGTCTGTGTCTGGATTCATTTTTTACATCTGAATGTCCAGTTGTTCCAGTACCATCGCTTGAAAAAACTATCTTTCTTCCATTGTATTCCCTTTGCTTCTTTGTCAAGGTTACTTGCTTGTATTTTTTATTGAGATTGCCTTGAATTAAGTTGGGAAGAACTGACATCATGACCAGATTTGGTCCTCCTATCCGTGAACATGGAATATCTCTTCATTTCTTTCTTTTGATTTTATTTCATCAGAGTTTTGTAGTTTTCTTCAAATAGATATTGTATATATTTTGTTAAATGTATACCCAAGTATTTCTTTAGTATTTCTTTGGGGAAATATTAATGGAAATAGTACTGTATATTTATTTCAATTTTTACTTGTTCATTGCTGGTAAAAGAAGTTGACTGACTTTTGTATATCAACCTTACGTCCAACCAACTTGCTATAATAGCTTTATTAGTTCCAGAAGGTTTTTCGTCTGTTCTTTCAGTTTTTCTACATGGACAGCTTATGCTCTTTTAAGTTTTGTTATACCTGGGTTTTGTTTCAGTTACTTCAAAGCAGTGAAGCAGCAGAGTTGGGAGAAGGGGTTTGTGAGCAGAGACAGTTTTCCCTCTGATTCCCCAGACTGAACTGAACAGAGCTGCAAGATCAGGTTTGTGTTTAGGTCAAAGCGCTTGGAAGGATAGTGAAGGAATGAGACAGTGAGTGAATGAGGCAATTACTTCACCAGTATTTCAGATCTTTTGTCTGATTTTTGGCTACTGTTTCTCCTAAGTGCTTTCTTTGCCTACCAGCCATGGGTGGCTGGAGATGCCACCCTGTTCTCAGGACCTTGTACAATGCTTCTAAAATTTCTAACATGAAGCTGTTTTGTCCTCAAGTTTGCTCTTTTGCAACCCTGCCTACCCAGCTGGTTTCCAGAGAGACATCTCCTTAATGGAGCAATCTCAGAACTTATAAAAAAAACAGATAACTTTGCTGCTTTATCCCATTCCCCTCTCCCAACCTCCTGGAAGTCCTGGGCCAAGTCAGGTGGCCTCTACAAGCAAATATTTACAAATGTTTGTTCAACATTGATTTGGTCAGGATATGGGTAAATTTTTTTGATCAATAAAAAAATGCATTTAGAAACATATTTACTGCTAATGCACTTCCACTAGCTGAAGAACAGGAAATGTTCTAAAAAAATTTTTAACAGTCACTTCCCATTTTTCTGAAGCTCTCTTCTCTCTTGTGTCTTGTTTTGTTTATAATTTTATGAACTAGAAAACATTTTGAGAGACCTGAAAGGGTGAGTAAAACAAACCACTCACTCTCAAATAGCCCTAAGTCATACATTAACTGATTTAGGAATTTCAGCTAACCACTAGTGCACATATTCACCTCAAAAATATCCAAATTAGATTGGCTGCTACTACTAAAGAGTGCTGTTTTCATTTCCTTTTGAGGGGAGTGTCCACCTCAGTAAGACTGTAACCAATTTTCATTTCCTTAGCTATATAAGGAGTTGATAGAAAAACCAGAGTTAGGGTACATTGCTTTTCGGTTAATTCCAGTGAAATATTGAAGTTGATTTATTTTTGCCAATGTTATTTTAACATTCTTTGACTATCACCCCTCCCCCACCCACCTCCTTTGACTGCTGCCCACTGGCCTGCCTTTTTAATCTGGCTCTGAAACTTTGTGACCTAGTCCAGTCACATAATTTCTTTCTAAAATACTCTGCCTTGACTCACTGACTTGAAGCTGACAATTTACTCCTGAATAATTTAACTCCTTTCTTGGAACTGCCTCCCTTAAGATTTCTCCTCACCTTCACTTCTGAGGATGGAAAGAAAGTAAACATGTTAGAGGTTCACTGTGTAATTGGCTAAGAAATACATGGACCTGACAGCAAAGACTTTTACTCAATCTGATGTAATATAACCCTAGCTTGATCTGAATTCATCACAGTACCCACCTTTAGTGTGAACTAGTGTGATGGTTTGACTAGGATACTCTCCTTCGGTCAGAAGGTGATGGAGGTATGAAGAGACACAATTGATTCACATAGTAATTCTACCTTGACTGCTTTACCGCAATATCAACTGTACTTCAATTCAGAATTCCATATTTTACAAGTATATTTGGCAATACTGTTCTGGGAGATAACTTGGAAATATGCATCAAACTATTAGAATACCTATATTAGCCAAAAGTCTTGGTTGCCTAAGGACAAAAAAGTGAAATGTGCAATATTAGTTGCTCAGTCATGTCTGACTCTTTGTGATCACATGGACTGTAACCTTCCAGGCTCCTCCACCCATGGAATTCTCCAGGCAAGAATATTGGAGTCAATAGCCATTCCCTTCTCCAGGGGATCTTCCCAATTCAGGGACTGAACCTAGGTCTCCTGCATTGCAGGCAGATTCTTTACCATCTGAGCCACCAGGGAAGCAAGCAAGTTCTGATTGTTTTAAGCAAAAAGGAGAAGTTATTAGGTCAAGTAACTGAAAAAGTCTAGAGGAGCACCTTTCTTCTGGAACCAGGAAGTTGACTGTTGTCATCAGGAATCTTCCTTCTCTCTCCAGCTCTCAGCTGTGCTTTCTTCTATGTTGGCGTCATGTTGCAAAGATGTCTTTTGTCAGTTCCAATCTTAAATAATCTGTGGTACCCATAATTTCAGAAGAAAAGAGATGTTTTTATCCAAGTATCATTATCAGATGTAGAAAAATCCTCCCTATTGACCCAGCTTAGCTCATGTACCTCTCCTGAACTAGTCACTTTGTCTGGAGTGGTAGGAAACAGGATACTGATTAATCCCAGCCATGTGACAAAACATTCCACCAGGTGATTGAGAAGCAATTCCTGAAAGGCAGTGCATGTGTGGTGTGTGAGATCAGTTCTGTTATCTGAAAAAGGGAAATAATTCTAGGCAGGCAGAAATAAGGGACATCTATATCCAAGGTTTAATCTTCTATGTATTTACTTTTAGGAAATAATCTGGAGTGTGAGAGAGTTTCAAGGTTATTCATGACAGAATTGTTTATAATACTGCAAAACTAGAAAGAATTTAAATATTCAATAATGAGGGATTAGTTGAATAAATTATGGTACAATGTATTCAGAGGAACACTACACAGCCTTTGAAAAATGTGCTATTGAAGAAAATGATATGAAAAAAGTGTTCATGGTTTGTTGCTAAGCATGACAATTGTGTGCAGTGTCCCAATGTATACACATTTCTATGTATGTGCACATTTTATGTAAAAAAAATATTGCATAAATGTTTTGAAAGATTGAAGGAATAGATGATGTTGATTACCTCTCGGTGAAATTAGGAATAATTTTAAGCATTCTGATATTTTCTTTATTTTCTACAGTATTTTTTAAAATTAAAAACTTCTAATTTTAAAAACTGAAAAACTTTTAATTCCTCACTACCAATTAAAAACTGATCATGCTGTTTCTCTCTGGGAAAGAAGGAGCTGAAATAGAGATCCTAATTACTGGTAAATAGCAAACTCTATGGCAAGGAAACTAATTAGGAGAATAAATTATTCACCAGTTTTCTAAGATTAGTTAAGACCCAAATGTATTCTCCATTATGTCACATTTCCATATTTTGATGCTTTATTTGTATGCACACCACTGAGTCTTTCAGAATTAATCAACTAGCCAGATCCATACTTAAAGCACCAGGCGAGATATCCACACAGAGAGACATTCATGGTTCGTTTCTAAATTTTACTCTTGAATGCATTTGGAGAAAGTGAAATGTATTTCCAGCAGTTAGAGACCAAGACTTTTTCTAGATCGTATTGAAAACACTCAGATTGGAGGAAACGACTTCGGCAAAACAGAGAGCAATAAGCATCCTAAGTGCACAAACCTTAGCTCCTGAACTGCTTATTCACTTGTTTCAGTTTTTCCTGGGGAACTCTCTTTTTGAATGAGACTTGGCATCATCCTGAGAGCTTCTGAGTTATCCGACCCAGGAGAGAGGATCAAATAATTGGTCTCTCCCCAGTTTACAAATAACATATCAATGAGCCAAATCTTTACAAGCCCAAAGGGAAAGCTTTAATTATGCCAGTGACTTTTTAAAAAGCGCAAAATTAGGAGGAAGGACGAAAGCAGCACTCCCATTCACTGATGTGTGCCATTACTCGTGTCCATCATTTTACCTGGAAGCTAGCCCCATTGCTTTTTGAATTACCAAACCAGTGGCAGAAGTCCTCTTGTGGCTCAGACGGTAAAGAGTCTGTCTGCAGTGCAGGAGACCCAGGTTCGATCCCTGAGTTGGGAAGATCCCCTGAAGAAGGAAATGGCAACCCACTCCAGTAATCTTGCCTGGAAAATCAGTCCATGGGGTCCCAAAGAGTTGGACGTGACTGATCGACTTCACTTTCACCTTCAAACCAGTGGCAGCTTGACGCCATGCGAAGATGGCTTATAGGGTGCTCGCTAATGCAGATGGTATTTCTGTTGCTTGTCGCCCTTGCACCACAAGACACAACTAGTCATAGAAGTTTTTTCAACAGAGTCCCCTTTATCTGGTAAAATTGTTCTTATCACTGGAGAAGGAAACTTAACAACGTTTATGCAATAAAACAAGGCCTATCCAGGGGTCCCCAAACTCTGGCATCTAATGCTTGATGATCTGAGGTGGAGCTGACATAAAAATAATAGAAATAAAGTATACAATAAACGTAATGAGCTCGAATCATCCCCCAACCATCCCCCCACCCAACCTCTGGCCCGTGGAAAAATTGTCTCCCATGAAACTGGTTCCTGGTGCCCAAGAAGCTGGGCAATATCCTTTCTTCTTCCTTATTAACAAAACTCCAAATTTCTTTGGGAGGGCAACATGTTCAGCTAAAAACCTCCATTTCCCAGGTTGTCACACATGGGGATGAACCACTCAAATCCCCTTGTTTCTGGAAAGGATTGGCTACCCATGTCAAAGTTGCCAGTTACCTCCTGGCAACTTTCAAGCTGAGATCCTGCTCTCCTCCTGCTCTCCTCAGCCCCCAGCCAATTTCTAGCAGGATGAGAATACAAAGCTTAGCCATTTCCACCCAACACAGGATTCCCCTAGTGGGCAGCTCTTGCTGTCACTGAGCTGGCAGACACTCAGATTTGCATCAGGGCATGCTGACTCCCCCTGCCCAACTGGGCTTCCTGCTTTTTTCACAGGTGTTTAAACCATTCTCACTCCTCACTGTCTCAGCACCTACTCCCTGAAGAACAAAACTGGCCACACCCAGCTTCCTTTGTGGTTTCAGGCAGCCACGTGACACAGTTCTGATCAGTGAGATGTAAGTGGAAGTTGATAGGTGGGAGTCTAGAAAACCACTGTAATCAGAAGCAGTTTCAACTGACACACACCTTTTGCTCTTTGCTGTTTTCTTCTTTTTTGCCTGGGACACAGATATGTTTTAAACTACGGGGCAGCCATCTTGTGACGAGGTAACAAGTACTAGGTCTAAAACTCCACACTAAAAATGGCAAAGTAGAAGTCTGAAAACAGCCTGGGTCCTAGAAGGCAGTGTGAAGGGATCATACAAGTCTTGTGTGCCTCTAGGCTTCTTATTTTGTGTAACAAATAACTCCCTTACTTGTTTAAGAGTTGGTATACAGGCTTTACAGTGGACTGCAAATCTATGACTTGCACATCTATGTTGCCCTGGGAAATCAAGGGTTTTAGCTGGACATGTTGCCCTCCCAAAGGAATTTGGAGTTCTACTAATAACAAAGAAGAAAGGCCATCGTGCAGGCCATTGTTATATCAGATGTAATTTGTTAAGTTTCCTTAACAAGTGACAAGAACTATTTTTGCCAGATTCCCAGGACATAGAAAAATGCTCTTGATATTAAGCATGTTAAGCAATACCAGTAGGTTACAGAGCATGTGCAGAGCATGGTCCTCATCATCTTGTGTGAGTATACATACATGCACACATGTAGATATCTGTTATATACACATTTTAGCATGTACACATGCAGATATCTATTATCTGCACATTTTACACACATTATAGACATTTCATCTATATAAAGCTAAAATATGTGCTTAAGAAGAGGAGGGGCATGGTGATATCCAGCCAAATGAGCTAAGTCAGGCTCGTTCAGTGAGGGGACTGGGAATGACATCGCTTTACCTTCCCCTTCTCCTTCAATGGCTTAACTCATGAGGAACTAAACCATAAGCATGTGAAATATTTTGTGTGCAGACAGAAAACAAATGTTTATCAGTTGTATAATACCCGTATTGATTTACCCAGGAAACTGTAAAGCCAAATGCTGCATCTAATTTAAGCCAAGCATCTCTTTTCCTGGTAGAGTATGAGAATTCCAAATGTCTACCTTGTCATCCTCTGGGAATTCTCAGTAACAAGAAAACACACCCAATCTTTAAATTTTTGAATAAGGAAAATCAGGCAGCCACCCATGCATGGGGGAGTGGAAAGAGTTTTGAATTAGAAATCGGGAAATTTGAATCACAGGCCTAGGGTACTGAATCACTTTATCTGCAAAGATGGTAATATGGCCTACCCTAACCTTTTTCACAGGGTGCTGTGAAAATCAAATGAGATGATTGCTGTTCAAGCACTCATTCATGTCCGACTCTGCAACCCCATAGACTGTAGCATGCCAGGCTTCCCTGTCCTTCACCATCTCCTGGAGTTTGCTCAAACTCACATCCATTGAGTTGGTGATGCCATCCAACCATCTCACCCTCTGTTGTCCTAAATTAATAATAATAACTAAGGCTCTCTGTATGCCAGGCACTGTTTACATACTTTTATATATTTTAACTCATTCAATCCTTGCACCAGCCCAATAATATGTGATGTGACTATGGGAGCCAGAATGCCCTGGGGGCCATTCACCCAATTTATGGGTGGACACAAGTATGTATTTATTATGAAGCAAATAGGCTTCAACATAAGGCTGAATTTTGCAATAAGACATTCATGATCTTTAATGCAAAATGACAAACCTAGACAGTGTACTGGGGCTTCACAGGTGGTGCTAAAGGTAAAGAATCCACCTTCCAGTGCAGGAGACATAAGAGACGTGGGTTCAATCCCTAGGTTGGGAAGATTCCCTGGAGGAGGAAATGGCAACCCATTCCAGTATTCTTGCCTGAAGAATCCCATGGACAGAGGAGCCTGGTGGGCTACAGTCCATCGGGTTGCAGAGTCAGACATGACTGAAGTGACTTAGCACACATGCACACAGCATTAAAAAGCAGTGACGTGACTTTGCTGACAAAGGTCCGTGTGGTCAAAGCTATGGTTTTTCCAGTAGTCATGCACAGATGTAAGAATCGAACCATAAAAAAGGCTAAGTGCTGAAGAATTAACACTTTTGAATTGTGATGCTGGAGAAGGCTCTATAGAGTCCCTTGGACAGCAAGGAGATCAAACCAGTCAATCCTAGAGGGAATCAACCCTGACTATTCATTGGAAGGACTGATGCTGAAGCTCCAGTACATTGGTCACCTGATGCAAAAAATCAATTCATTGGAAAAGACCCTGATGTTGGGAAAGATTGAAGGCAGAAGGAGAAGGGGGCAGCAGAGGATGAGATAATTAGATACCATCACTGACTCAATGGGCATGAATCTCCACAAACTCTGGGAGATAGTGGCGGACGGAGGAGGCTGACGTGCTGCAGTTCATGGGGTCACAAAGAGTTGGACACGACTGAACAACAACACATGCTTCACTGCTATTTCACATTTCAGAAAATGTTTACTTATGACTGAATTGAACATTGAGGTACTTTTAGATTTTCGTGCTTCTAATTATTTCTAAGAAAAGAAGACACAGGTAAGGAAAACTGCTGAAGATGGAGGGATTTCTTTCACCTTTTCCTCACTTCTTTGCCTTATCTCAGAAGAGGGAAACTCACAGGCTTCTTTCCTCCCTCACTTCACTCCTTTTTTTGTCTCTCCTCGTAGGAGAGACTGAGATGCTTGGTCAGAGTTGGGAACATTTGTTGGACCAGTTTAACTGGTGGCTAGACCTGTTTTCAAGGCTAAAGTTCAGAGCTCATGACTGTCCTGTCCTCTCATTCACTTCTGAGCCCAGATCTGACCTTACTTCCTGTCAGAGTGACAAGCACATGTGGGCAGGGCCTGGGGCCTACCTTTTAAAAAGGAACTTGTGGTCTTTGCTGTTTGCCCATTTGGCTAAGCAACCCAGGGGCTGTTCTGAAGGCCCCATCTGTGTTCATCCCAGCCATGTGCCTCAATATGCAGGTACCAAGTCTACTTACTAACCTGTGTGCAAAGGAGGAAACTCCAGCACAGCCTCAGCCAGACTCAAAATTCAGTCTCTAACTCTGCAGTTTATCACACCCTTGCCTTTGGGGGAAGGGACTCCTGAGAGTCCCTTGGCCAACAAGGAGATCAAAACAGTCAATTGTAAAGGAAATCAGTCCTGAATATTCATTGGAAGGACTGATGCTGAAGCTGATGCTGAACCCACTCCACTTGCCTGGAGAATTCCAGGGACAGAGGAGCTTGCCAGGCTACAATCCATGGGGTGTCAAAAGAGTTGGACACGATTTAGCGACTACACACAACACACACACACGCGCGCGCACACAATCCTGTCCATAGTGGTCAGTTTCACCCTCATGTGGCCTACTGACTACCCAACAGGAGCTGCACATGAGAATTCCAGGCAGGGAGAAGGAGGAAGAGAAAAGGAGAAGTGTGTGCCTGCTAGGTAAGTCAGTTCCCTTTTAAGAACTTCTGTAGATGCTTCACCCAAAGGCTTCTGAATATGCTTCTCAGGATCGCCAGATAAAATAGTTCCTGGGTCATTCTTATACTAAGAAATTATTTGGTGCTTAACTGAAATACAAAATTAACTGACAGTCTTATGTTTTTAATTTATTAGGCTTGCAAATGCAATATTTTTATTTGACAGGACACACCATGATACCCAACAAGATGGGCATCGAATTGGAAATAGAGCAGTCAACTAGCAGTCCCTGCCATGTTGAACCTTCTGTTTACTTCTGTAGCTTCATCTTGCCAATTTTAATTCAGATTTCCACTCCCTGAATGCAATGCTAAGTCGCTTCAGTCTTGTCTGACTCCGTGTGACCCTGTGAACTATAGCCCACCAGGCTCCTCTGTCCATGGGACTTTCCAGGCAAGAATACTAGAGTGGGTTGACATGCCCTTCTCCAGGTTCCTCTCCCTATCCCTAGAGTGATTAGCCAATTTTAGTTTTACTAGGGTTCCTCATCTACTACAATTTTTATATCAAAATGCTTTTATTCTATTTGAAGTTTTCCTTGAGAGGTGAACAGAGGGAGAGGCATTTAGCTCAACCGGATGTTAAAGATAAACAAATGTTAATAAAATTTGTCATATTAATTTCATAGCCTAAATATTTAGGTCCATGTCCCTAAATAAATGTCTTCTATCTCACAGCTTTTATAGTAGCTAACTCTGGTTTTTAATCATTAATTTGAAGGTAACAAGTATAGGAACAAAAAATGGTGATGTAATTATGTTAAAAGGAAGGCAGAAGGCAAATGGAGGAAAGTGAGAAGTGAGCTGTTTCATCATTCATTGTAACAGGATGTCAGCACACCATGTTTAACACTGATAAATCATAAATAGTTAAATATATATATTTTAAAAGATTCCTTTGGGTTTTTGTGGAGTAAGGCAGGAAGTTATTGTCTCTTTTTGCTGTACTTCTCCTTTTAATATATATATTTTTTTACCATTGGAGTATAGTCACTTTATAATGTTGTATTCGTTTCTGCTGTACAATGAAGTGAATCAGCTATATGTGTATATATATATCCCCTTCCTCTTGGATCTCCTTCCCACCTCCCCCTCATCTCACTCCTCTAGGTCATCACAGAGCACTGAGACGAGCTCCCTGTGCTTAAAGCAGCTTCTCACGACCTCTCTATTTTACACATGGTAGTGTATTTATGTTAGTGCTACGCATTCAGTTTGTCCTACCCTTCCATCCCCCACCCCATGTCCAAATGTCCATTCTCTTCATCTGTGTCTCTTCCTGCCCTGCAAATCGGCTCATCTGTACTATTTGTCTAGATTTCACATATCTATGTGTTAATATACGATATCGGTTTTTCCTTTTCTTATTTACTTCACCCCATATGACAGATGCTAGGTACATCCATTGTCTTTCAATATAAACCATAATTATTAAACTTTTAAAAATTCTGTGATTGAATTATTTCACTGAAAGTTAAAAGGTAGAGGTGAGCTCTGACTATGTATGAGATTTTATCTTCCTAGAATAAACAAGATGGTGTAGCAAGAGAACTGTTAGACTTAATCAACAATAGTGACCGACAGAGTGGGCCCTGGTAAATCAACCAGGTGAAAGGTGTGCTTGCTGTCCATCAACCAACACATTTTTCTTTTTACAGACTTCCTTCTTTTCTGTTCACCTGAGACCTAACATTTCCATTCTTCAAAAGCCTCTCATCTGCAAGGGTCAGAAATTCATCAACTTCATTGTAAATGACCAAGAAGCTTAAAGAATTCCTTTCTTCGTGGGTTGTTATTGTTCAGTCACTAAGTCATATCTGACTTTTTGTGACCCCATGGACCAGAGCACACCAGGCTTCCCTGTCCTTTGCTATCTCTCAGAGTTTGCTCAAACTCATGCCCATCGAGTCAGTGATGCCATCCAACTACCTCATCCTCGGTTGTCCCCTTCTCCTCCTGCCCTCATTCTTTCCCAGCATCAGGGTCTTTTCCAATGATTCAGCTCTTCTCATCAGATGGCCAAAGTTATTGGAGCTTCAGCTTCAACATCAGTCCTTCTAATGAATATTCAAGGTTGATTTCATTTACGATTGACTGATTTGATCTCCTTGCTGTCCAAGAGATTCTCAAGAGTGTTCTCCAGCACCACAGTTCAATTCTTCATATATTTTTTGATTAAAAAGATAGAAAGCTTTTAAGGTCAAGGAACAAAACTGGCCAGAACTCTGGGTCTCAGTTGTTAGAGAAAAGCTCTCTGGGGCAGCAGTTTTCCCTAAGACTCCCCATGTCAGGAGGAGGAAGTGGGGAGACAAGGTTTGCCTGTTGGTAAGGCTGTCACGCTAGGAATCGTTCATTTGCTCTAGAACTTTGAGTGATATGATTATTCTACGGAATTAGATAATTTCTCCAACTTATATTCACAATTTAAAAAAAATGAAAACAGTCTTGGGCAGAGTAGATAAACCTCTAATTCAGACCCCTATTTAAAATCAAGCCACTGTAACACAAATGTAGGTTTAATAAGGGCTGCTTTGAAATAGATCACTTTGTAATAATTATAAGGTATATTATCCCTACTACTTCTAATAGAATTGCTCCAACTTAAACATGTTACTACAGTATAGGCAGGATGTAATGTGATTTGGGGGCTTCCATGGTGGCTCAGATTGTAAAAGAATCTGCCTGTAATGCAGGAGACCTGGATTCGATCCCTGGATCGGGAAGATCCCCTGGAGAAGGGAATGGCAACCCACTCCAGTATTCTTGCTTGGAGAATTCCATGGACAGAGGAGCCTGGTGGACTACAGTCCATGGGGTCACAAAGTGTCAGACAGGACTGAGTGACTAATACTTTCACTCTCAATGTGATTTTTAAACCCCTTTATATTGGTAGAATGGAAAGAATATTTTATTCCTTTTTAGTTATGCAGATTTAAAAATTGAAGTAGCTTTCCATTGTTTTTGCTCATTCTAAAATAATACACATTCATTGTAAAAATTAAAGCAATGCAGAAGTATACATAATATACTGTGGCAGATTGTATTTTCCAAAGGAGGTTTCACCAGTCATAGTGCATCCAACACACTTTTCTCATAATGAAATGCTGACACTTTTCCATCAAGAACGAAGTCTAGAACTCACAGAAGCAGAGAACAGATTGGAGGGTTTTCCCAGGGGCTGAAGTTAGGGGTGGGGGAAATGGTAAATGCAGTCAAAAGACACAAACTTTTGGTTTGTAAGATGAATAAGTTCTTGGGTTATAATGTATAGAATGAGGACTACAGAGTGAAGTAAGCCAGAAAGATAAAGACCAATACAGTATACTAATGCATATATATGGAATTTTAAAAGATGGTAACGATAACCCAATATGCAAAACAGAAAAAGAGACACAGATGTACAGAACAGACTTTGGGACTCTGTGGGATGAAGGCGAGGGTGGGATGTTCTGAGAGAATAGCACTGAAACAAGTATATTATCAAGGGCGAAACAGACCACCAGCCCAGGTCAGATAGATGAGACAAGTGCTCAGGGCTGGTGCACGGGAAGACCCAGAGGGATGGGATGGGGAGGGAGGTGGGAGGAGGGATCGGGATGGGGAACACACGTAAATCCATGGCTGATTCATGTCAATGTATGGCAAAAACCACTACAATATTGTAAAGTAATTAGCCTCCAACTAATAAAAATAAATGAAAAAAAAAAAAGAATGAGGACTACAGTTCATAATACTGTGTTGTGTATTTGAAAATTGCTGAGAGATTTTAAAAGCTCTTGCCACACACAGAAAACAATTGCAACTATGTGCTAACTTATCCTATTGCGGTAATCATCTTGCAATATGTACACATATAAAATCACGACATCACATACCTTTAAACTAACACAATGCTATGTGTCAGTTATATCACATTAGCTGGGGAAAGAGAGATGAGGGTCAGATTCCTGAACAGTACATGTGTGTTCAGTTGGGTCTAACTCTGTGACCCTGTGGACTGTAGCTCACCAGGCTCCTCTGTCCATGGAATTCTCCAGGCAAGAATACTGGAGTGGGTTGCCATTTCCTCCTCCAGGGATCTTCCCAACCCAGGGATCGAACCCGTGTCTCCTGCATCTCCTTCGCTGCAGGCAGGTTCTTTATAGCTGAGCCATTGGGGAAGCCCCCTGGACCTGGCCAGACCTTTGTAACTGCCTTCAACTAGTAGAAAGGCAGAAGCAACTTCCAAGGCTAGGTCATCAAAGGCAGTGTGGCTTCTGCCTGCTTCTTGCTCTTTCAACCCATTTCTTTGGAGCCCTGAAAAGTCATGTAAGTAGTCCAACTACCTTGAAGCTACCACTCTGGAGAAACCACATGGAAAAACCACAAGGGGATAGATGAATGAATGAACAAGACTTTGGTCTGACCCCACCCCCTGATTATAATCTGAGTATAATAGAACCACCCTACTGAGCAACTTCAAAAATCCAGATCCATATAAATAATGAGAGTTGATAAATAAATACTGCTGCTTCAAGCCACACGTTTTAGGGTGAATTGTGATGCAGTGCTAGATAAACAGAACAGCTTCATTTCTCATCCAAGATACAACTGCAATTACTAGTTGAGTGTATACCCATAAAGACATTTTGTTAAATTTTTAACAAACTTAAAAAATACTAATAAGCTCATAGTATGTGTATTATTATATAACCGTTCTCTCCACTTAAAAGTATATCAGTGTGGAAGGGTTCCCTTTTCTCCACATCCTTGCCAAGATTTGTCATTTGCGGACTTTTTGATGCTAGTCATTCTGATAGGTGTGAGGTAATAGCTCATCGTGGTTTTGATTTGCATTTCTCTGATGATGAGCAATGTACATATATATATACATCAGTTGTATTCAACTGTTTGCAACTCCATGGATTGTAGCCCTCCAGGCTTCTCTGTCCTTGAAATTCTCCAGGCAAGACTACTGAAGTGGGTTGCCATTCCCTTCTCCAAGGGATCTTCCTGACACAGGAATGGAACCTGGGTCTCCTGTATTGCAGGCAGATTCTTTACTATCTGAGCCACATCTATCTCTCTATATGTATGATTACATAACTTTTTATGCATTTAATATGTCTTTGTCCATCAGCATTTGGATCAACATCATTCTTTTTTTCCAGCCAAGCCAAGCAGCATGTGGGATCTTAGTTCCCCAACCAGGGACATAACCCATGTCCCCTGCATTAGGAGCTTGGAGGCTTAACCACTGGATCACCAGGGAAGTCCCATGTTATCCTTTAATATCCACATAATACGCCACTGTATGGATGTTTATTATTTATTTTTTTCCCAATCCTATAATTTTTCCCATAAATTATTTCCCAATCCCTTAGTGACATATATATGTTCCAGTATATTTTAAATAAATATTTACGTATTTTGTAATAAAACTATAATCATACTATCATATTATTTGGTAAACTGCTTTTACATTTGACACATTGTAGTTCTCATAATATTTATTTTAATGCTGGAATAATATATATCATTTGAATGTACCAAATTTATTTAAATGAGTCTCTTGCTGAACATTTACATTGTTCTTGATTTTTAAAATGCTAAGTTAAACATCATCAGGTGTGAATTTGTTTGTGTTTGTCCCATTATTCATTCTAAATGTTTAAAAATAAAAAAGCTAAACCAAAAGGTACAAACATTTTAAAACTTTATACAAACTGCAAAATCCATATGAAAAACATTGTTCTCATTCATTCTCCCAACAATGAGAAATGAGTAGGTAACTTCTCTATAATCTGTTAACTCTGATAATTTAAGAATAATTTACCGAGTTGTAAATTGGTTTGTAATATTATATCAGTTTCAGGTGATTCACAGCACAGTGATCCAAAATTTTTATAGATTATACTCCATTTAAAGTTATAATAAAATATGGTTTCTATTCCCTATACTGTACAATGTATTTTTATAGCTTATTTACTTCAAACATAGTAGTTTGTACCTCTTAATCTCCATCTCTATCTTGTCCCCCGCTTCCCTTTTCCCGTGATAAGCACTAGTTTGTCCCCTATCTGTGAGTCTTTCTGTTTTGTTATATTCATTCATTTGTTTTAGTTTCAGATTCCATGTATAAGTGAAATTATACAGTACTTTTCTTCCTCTGACTTATTTCACTAAACATAATATTAATATCCTCCAGGTCCGTTCAGGTTGTTACATACAACAAAATTTCCTTCTTTTTATCTCTGAGTAGTATTCCACTGTATATATATACCACATCTTCTTTATCCATTCATCTGTTTATGCACACTGAGCTTGCTTCCATATCTTGACTATTGTAAATAATGCTCTATGAACACTGAGGTCCATGAATGTTTTCAAATTAGTGTTTTTGTTTTCTTTAGATATATACCCAGGTGTGAAACTGCCAGATCATATGGTAGTTTCATTTTTAGTTTTCTGAGGAACACCTGTACTGTTTTCCACAATGGCTGCCACCAATATTCACATTTCCACAGCAGTGTATGTGTTGTTCCTTTTCTCCACATCCTTGCCAATGTTTGTTATTTTTATACTTTTTGAGGACTGTCATTCCTGGCAGGTGTGAGATGATATCTCATCATGGTTTTGATTTGCATTTCTCTGATGATGAGCAGTGTTGAGCCTCTTTTCATGTGCCTGTTGACCACCTGTATGTCTTCTTTGGGAAAATATCTATTCAGGACTCTGCTTATTTTTAAATTGGGCATGTTTTTGCTTTCGTATGAGTTGTTTATATATTTTGGATATTAGTCCATTATTGATCGTATCATTTGCAAATGTTTTCTCCCATTCAATAGGTTGTCTTTCATTTTGTCAATGGTTTCCTTTGCTGTGCAAAAACTTTTAAGTTTGGTTAGGTCCTACTTCTCACTCCGTTCATCCATTCATCTCACAAGTTGTTTAACCGTCTTTAGGATCATGACCCTGAACTCATTCTCCTGTAGATTGTCAGTCTCCACTCCAATTAGTTCTTCCAGGGTTCTATCTTGTTCTTTCATTTAGAACATGTTCTTCCTGTTGCTTCATTTTGCCTAAATTTGCTGTTTTTATTTCTCTGTATGTGGTAGATTGGTTATGTTTCCTGACCTTGAAAAGAGGCCTTTTGTGGAAGACATCCTATTCATCCCAACAGCACATTCCCCTCTGGTCACCAGGACTATACGTTCTAGGGGTGTCTCTTATGTGGGTTCCGGGGCGGGGGGGGGGGTCCTTCTCTTGGGGTGGATTGGCTATTGGGTGGTCTGGTGGGCGTGGCTGGCCCTCTGATTGGCTGCCAGGCCCTGCCTCGTGTTGAGGCTGCTGGCTAGGCTGGGTCGCAAGGTGGCTGGCTCCAGGAACCCTGGGAGCTCCCAGGGCTAGTGCTGCTCACTTGTGGGCAGAGTCAGGTTCTGGGCTGGGTGACTGTAGGGTCAGATTCCTGAATGTAGTGTCAGTCAGCCAGCCTGCTGGTGAGTGGAGCTGGATCCTGGGGACCAGGGTCTCTCAGAGCTGGTATTGGCCTGCAGGCGGATGTGACTAGACCCAGGATGGCGGTGAGTTGAGAAGACAGTGAGGAGGGGTTGTTTTGGCACTAGTGCAGGCTGACTGGTGGGCAGAGATAGGGCCCAGGGGCTCTGGCCGCAGGCCCCTGGATGTCCTGAAGCTGATGTTGGCCACTGATGGGTGGGATTGGATCCCCAGGCTGCTGGCAGAAGGTCCCAGAGTGTCTCAGAGCTGGCGTTGACCTGCTGATGGGCAGGCTGCAGGGCCAAGGTGGTCCTGAGGCTGGTGTCTGCCCATTGGTGGGTGGGGTCTTGGCCCAGGGCATCCCAAAGCTGGTGCCTGCCAATCGGTGGGTGCAATCAGGTCCTGGGTTAGAGACCCACTGGCAGAGAGAGCTGGGTCTTGGAGGGGGAGTGTCAAGCCCCTGGTGGGTGAGGCCAAAGCCCTGGGTTTTCTGGGACCAGTGCTGGGTCACTGGTGGGTGCAGCTGGGTCCTGGGATCCTGGATGCAGGGCCCTGGGGGTCTTGGGACTGCTGTTAGCCTGCTAGTGGGTGGGGTCAGTTCCTGACACAGCTGGCTGAAGGGCTATTGTGACCCTGGGCTAGAGCCTGGCCGTTCATGGGTAGAGCTGGTCCCAGGGTCTCTGACTATAGGGTACAGGGCTCCCAGAGCTGGTGTTGACTCAGGTCATTTAAAAATGTTTTAATCTGTGCTGGTCTCAGTGGTTAAATTATTTCACTTTTGTTTTAATTTATATGTGTTCAATGATTTTACATTATAAGATACAGCTGACCTTAGTTTGGGTGTGTACTGACTTTGGAGAAGATTACTGGAGTTAAAAACTCTTCAACACCACAGAGAATCCTCTCTAGAGAATTCAGAGTTCTCCTGCCTTCTGGGCCATCCTATGGACTATAGCCTTCCACAGTGATGATTGGATTTTCATGTCATATCCTTTTGCTATAGCATTTTGGGGATTTCAAGAATATTATTTTTTAGTGCCTTTTAAATATCACGCTTCTTCTAAAAAGAACCAAGCCTGATTATAAAATACTCAGTGTATTATATTAATTATAAGAATATATTTATACTTTAAAAAATATTTTATTTGGCCTTAAAATTTTGCATTTTCATATCTCTAGATAATTAACCTCTCGCCAGTTTGAATGCTTGTGCCACTTGAGAGGTTATTTTCAAATTTTTCCTCTTTAACATTCCTATTGGGTCCATTTATTCTTGTTATCACTCTATCTAAAGCTTATACTGGATTTGAACATGTCATTAATTTGGAAATTGGTCTTTTTGGGTTTGCAAGGAGTTGTTTTTTGTTTTGGTCTATAAGCATTGAAAAATCCTAGAAAATGTTACTGTTTCAGATTTATAATATATGTAAGATCATAACTGTTATCTGTATGATTTACAGTTTAAAATGCCTTCATGTATACAAAATCTCATTGTAATGTTGAGATACTAACAATTCTGGGAGTGGGTATTATCATCCATGTTGTTCAGAAGGGAATGGACATCTGTGAGGGGCAATGATTTATTTGTTCAATAAACTGCAGAACTGCAAAAAAAAAAGAAAGAATCCAGCTGCCAATTCAACAGACATGGGTTCGATCCCTAGTCTGGGAAGATCCCACATACTATGGGGCAGAAAAGCCCATAACTACTGGGCCTGCACACCCTAGAGCCTGTGCTCCGCAACTAAAGACACTGCAATGAGAAGCCCACACACAGCAACTAGAGAAAACCCTCACACAGCAATGAAGACCCAGAGCCGCCAAAAATAAATAAATACATAAATAAAAATTTAAAAAAATAAAACAACAGTACTAGGTAGTTGTGACAGAAATCTTACAGCCTGCAAAGCTGAAAATACTTATTATCTGGCCCTTTACTAAAAAAAGGCTTGTTAATCCTTGTCTATTTTTAGTAAGAAAAGAGATGTGCCCTTTGGACTTAATTCATTAAACCTCTCACCTCATAAAATCTGCAAGCATTAGAATTGTGAAAAGGAATATTCATCATAAAATAGAATCTCAGTTCAGGAAGTATCAGGTGTCAGCTAAGGGCCTTGTAGGAAATTCATGTACAACTTAAATGTCTAGGAAGTGTCTAGTTATCATTGAAAAATAATGACCTGACATTTGAGATTTGTAGATAATTTTCTCTGAACTTGAATAATAGGAGCTTGCCATTTGTGTCCAGCTCAGCTGGAATTAGCCTTTCCTCCCTCAGTGCTCCAGAATATGTCATTCTCTCTGTTACAACACCTATTTCAATTGGCCTTGCATTATTTTCATGAGTGTACTTCCAGACTAGGGTTATATACACCATGTGTTAAGGAACTCTTTTGTCCAACCCTGGAGCCTCCATGAAGTTTTCCCAAAGCAAATATTGATAAATGGTGGTTGAATGAATGTCACTAATGCAAATGTAAAAAATAGGTTTATGATACACTGATCTTTTGAAACCATGGGCAAACTCTCAGCAGAGATTCTTCATACTATGCTTCACACACACACATTTTCAATCCAGTTTATTCTGCTTATATCGGTTTCACTTGTTCATATATGTGTACAGAAAGGAAGTCATCTCAAGAATGCCTCCTAACAATAGCACTCTGTTGTTAAAAAAATTTAAAAAGACCAAGACAAAACAATTCTCTTGAAAAAGTAAATGCCTTGTCTGGGGTCAAGCAATTTTCTCAGGAAATTGACATTATTGTTAACCGAAACACCCTTCTGGACTTCATTTCCTTAACTCTTCTCTGGTAAACTTCATCAGATAATGAATCTTATTTAGCAGTCCAAGTGACAGTTGATTCAGCAGGCCTCCGGTTTTCATCTACGTGAAGTCATAGTTGTAGTCCAGACCCAGTGGAGTCTAAATGAAGCAGCCTTAAGGTACTTTATTTGCCTTTGGACAAGTAAAACTCTTGGCTGCAAGATAATAGAAACACAGCTTGAATTTGCCTGAGAGAGGGAGTGGTATGCAGCGTGCTAAGTCACTTCAGTTGTGTCTGACTCTTTGTGACCCCTTGGACTGTAGCCTGCCAGGCTCCTCTGGCCATGGGATTCTTTAGGCAGGAATACTGGAGTGGGTTGCCATTTCCTTCTCAAAAGAGAGGGGGTGGGGAGGCGAGGACAGCTGTCTCACAAAATCCAAGAAGGAGGTGAATAACCTAATAAGGGGGAAATTGGGATGCAGCAGAGCCTCTGGAACCATGGGAACCAGGGACTGGAAAGCTGCCAGAATTCTTTCCTTCTCCATTTGGAATCTCTGCTTCCTCCACAGGCCACCCTCAGTCTCAGTGTAGATCAATCTTCTCTATCAGGAGGAAACCTAGCCTTACACAACGCCTTTCTCTCTCTCTTTCAAATCTTACAGCTTTATTCCTAAAGAGGCACAGTGTCTCAATTTTAATTAGAAAAATCCCAGGGAAACCTTTGGGCCCAGGTTGGATCAAAGCTAACAGGAGATGTGTCGTGTAAATATGACTCTTATCCTAGATGAGGGGGCGAAGAGGGAAACAGAATGGAGAAGAGACTGCTCCTTTCCTAGGAGAAGGGGGCTAGAAAGGTATTGGGTTAACAACTCTGTCTATGCTCTTTGCTATGTTTGAGGGCATGGACTGTCCTATTTACAAACAAATCCTTAAGATTCTGGAAAGACAAAAAAAATGACTAGGAAAGAGCTGCCCACTGGATACTCAGAGAAGAGACTTCCAGCATAGTGGCTTCAGTGAAAGGCAGCGAGGGGTGACATGTTTATCTGAAGCACAATTCCCTGATAGCTCAGTTGGTAAAGAATCTGCCTACAGTGCAGGAGACCCCGGTTCAAGCCCTGGGTTGGGAAGATCTCCTGGAGAAGGGATAGGCTACCCACTACAGTATTCTTGGGCTTCCCTTGTGGCTCAGCTGGTAAAGAATCCGCCTGCAATTAGGAAGACCCAGGTTCAATCCCTGGGTTGGGAAGATCCCCTGGAGAAGGGAAAGGCTACCCACTCCAGTACTCTGGCCTGGAGAATTCCATGGACTGTATAGTCTATGGGGTCACAAAGAGTCGGACACGATTGAGCGACTTTCACTTTTAGTGACAGTAGGCTTCCCATCAAAGGACATCAAGAAAAATGGACAAGAAAGGACTTCCCTGGTGGTCTAGTGTTAGGACTCCACTGTAGGGGATGCAGATTCGATCTCTGGTTGGGGAACTAAGATCCCGCATGCCCCGTGACATGGCAAAAAAAAAACAAAAACGAGAGAGAAACTGACAAGAAGCACCTAACATAAGTAGCACCTGAAACGGAGCCTACTGGGAAGGTCTGATCTGTTTTCCTCATATGAAAGACTGTAACTCCACAGTGCCTTATGGTTTCTGCAAGCTCTGCCCAGGACTGCCACCAACCCATGAGTGCCTTTGTGCAGATTAGAAAAGCATGCCTTCCTTGAGCTGACCCAGCACCTGGCCACCTCCCTAGCACCCTGCCAGGACTCCTGTGTTGAGTGTCAGATTTCAGGTTCCTTGTACCCGTCAGCTTGGGTCCCACCAGCCCAGGGTCCCACCTGCACAAGCATCTCTGGCAGTCCAGGCCACCCAGAAGGAAGTGAGGCAAGCAGGCTATCTCTTCTCCAAAAACAAGACTTCCAGCATCAGTAAAAGTAAGGCTCAGGAGTAGCTTGGGCTTGGTGATGGAAGACAGTAGGAGGAATGGCAACAATGGCTAAATTGGAAGGCCTCTAGGAATGGACAGCCCACCCCCAGGTACCAGAGCCATAGGGACATCTCTGGTAGTGGAGAGGCCAGCCACAAACTCCCCGGGCTGAGTGACAGCAGAAGCAACATTAGCTTCTGAGGCTATCGGGCTGATTCAAAGAGGAGCAGTGATGAGGGTCTGTGCACACTTGTCTCTCCCACTTACAAACAGGGTTTTTTTTTTTTTTAAACAGGAATTAATCAATTAACTAATGGAGAATTTATGTAGCAAAATGCATTGATAGAGATGAAACATTTTTATCTCCTTCAAAAACCATATGATATCACTTCTATGTGGAGTCTAAAATATGACACAAGTGAACTTATCTACAAAACAAAAACAGACTCACAGCCATGGAGAACAGACTGGTGATTGCTAAGAGGAAGAGGGTGGGGGAGGGATGGATTGAGAGTTTGGGGTTAGCAGATACAACCTAGTATACATAAGATGGACAAACAACAAGGTCTTACTGCCTAGAACAGAGAACTATATTCAATATCCTGTGAATAAACCTAATGGAAAAGGACATGAAAAAGAATATATATATATGTGTGTGTGTGTGTGCGTGTGTGTGTATCTGAACATATGAATCACTTTGATGTACACCCAAAACTAACACAACATTGTAAATCAACTATACTTTGATACAGTGAATTTTAGAACTTTTTTGTCTCCTTTGATTTTACATTTGAAACATCAGAAATAACTCCCCTTTGAAGGGCATGGATGTGTAAGGATTTAGGGAAGCTGTACTTAGAAAAGGTAATGCAGGATTTAGGAATGCCATTTTTATAAGGTTGTATTCAAAGTTGTAGGGCAGTTTGTCTTCAAAGAGAAGCCACACTCTCATCCTTCTCAAAGAGTGAGGAGTCAGTCCATTTAAGGGGCAAAAGAAAGGCGCTGGCCCCCGGAAGCAGAAACAGGAGAAGGAAAGTGATCAAGGTTAGGGTCTGGGGGTGGGGGGACACCAGAATTTGGGTGTGCCGCTTTCTGATAGCAGCTGGAGATCAGCTTCCACCCTTGAGGTCCTGAGCACCAGGAGCCTGGGCGATCAGGGTCCAGTTCTGCCACAGATGGGCATCAGGCCAGTGCCTGGAGCAATGGCCATAATAGCAGAGCCATCATCCCGGCAATGCAGTCCAGGGAATCAGTACCCAGGCAGCCTGCCACTACGCTGTTAGAGTCCCGTTTATTTTTGTCCTTTGAAGGAGCCGCCCGTGAATGTTCCAGTCACAGCATGAGTCAGAGTCTTGTTCCCCAAGAGCTGCTGCAACACTGCCCCCATTCCACCCTCTCCCCCACTTCCTGGACTCCATCTGAGAGCCGCTCACCAGGGCGCTGTATGAATTAGGTGCGGGCTGGCTCTCCAATCTGACGCTTGCCCCGAGCCACAAGGGGCGGGGAAGTGGGAAAGAACTGGACACTCATTACGTGTGTCTGTGACAGAAAGTAGCATTCAAACCACTGAAGGAAAGAACGGATCATTTAAAAGTTTTGGGTAAATTGACTAGTAATCAGGGGAAAATATTAGCTCATTACTTCACTCTATCTAACTAAATACAGACTTTTATTTTATACTCGAGGATAGTTGATTAACAATGTTGTGTTGGTTTCAGGTGTACAACAACGTGATTCAGTTACACATTTACATGTATCTGTTCTTTTTCCTGGAGAAGGACGTGGCAACCCCCTCCAGTATTCTTGCCTGGAAAATCCTATGGGCAGAGGAGCCTGACAGGTACAGTCCATGGGGTAGCAAAGAGTCGGACACAACTGAGCGACTTCACTTTCCAATTAGGTTATTACAGAATATTGAACAGAGTCCCCTGTGTTATATAGTAGGTCCTTGCTGATTATCCATTTTAAATATAGCAGTGTGCACATGTCAATCCCAAACTCCCTAACTATCCCTTAATGTAAACATTTTAGACATAAAAATTATTTAAAAATAGGAAGAACGATGACAAGTAAACAATGTTAAGTACAAACAGTTGGAAACTTCTGTGTGGCAAAATTTTTAAATCACATATAAGTCTCAAACATTAGTGACAAACTGAGGAAAATAATAATGCGAGGCAAAGTGTTACTACTCATAATATTAACAGAGCTCATACAATGCATGAAAAATTAAAACTTTAATAGAAAAGATGGGCAAACGTCACAAATAGGTAAGTAAAACACATTGGTCAAAAAATATATGAAAAAATGTTCAACTTTGCTAATACTCAGAGGCAAAATGAAACAATAACAAGATAATTTTCACCTGTCAGAATAGCAAAGATTTTTAATTGCCAAAACTCACACACCGACAAGGTTGGAAGACATGTATACTTCATGCTTTTTCTATTGGAGTATACAATGGCAGAACTTTCCCTGAGGGAAATCTGATAAGAAGTATCAAAACATTAGCTATACATTCTCTTTGGAGAAGCAATTCTGCATGTAGGACGTTAATCCAAAGAGATTATTACACATCTTTGAAAAGATGTATTCAGACTTTATCAGTTTGAAAAATAAGAAATAACTTTAATGTTTCTTAGTAGGGGCTTCCCTGGTGGCTCAGATAGTAAAGAATCCACCTGCAGAGCAAGAGACCTGGGTTCAATCCTTGGGTTGGGAATTTGATCCCCTGGAGGAGGGCATGGCAACCCACTCCAGTATTCTTGCCTGGAGAATCCCATGGACAGAGGAGCCTGGCGGGCTACAGTCCATGGGGCCGCAAAGAGTGGGACACAACTGAGCGACTAAGCATAGCACAGTGCAGTAGGGGCTAGTTAAGTGATTGTGGCACATGCATTTATGGACTGCTTTACAGCCCTTGAAAAGAATGACGTGGACTTCCCTGGTGGGCCAATGGTTTAGAATCCACCTGCCAATGCAGGAGACATGGGGTCGATCCTTGGTCCAGGAAGATCCCACCTGCCGCAGGGCAACTAAGCCTGGGCATCACAGCTAGAGAGTAGCATCCATTTGCTGCAACTAAAGACAGCTCAGACACACTAATGAAGACCCAGGGCAGCCAAAAATAAATAAATAAGAATGATGTAAATCTATATCAACACAGAAAGATGACTTCAATGATTGAATCTTTAAGGACCATGCCATTCAGTCATATCAACTACTATCCTTCCTTATCAGCAGAGTTTTTGATAAATTACCCCTTAATAAATTGGCACTTGGTTCATAGCTTTGCAAATGACTATCATCCAAGGAGATTTAAATATCTGCATGAACAATCCATACCATTTCCAGTCTCAGGAATCTTGAATTTCTCATTTACAATAAAATACAGTAGATGTTACTGTGTCATCACCTGCTTTCTTGGCCACAGTCTGCACAAATTGCCTCATCTCTAAAATTACTAAATCAGGCGTCCCTCTCTCTGACCACATCCTTTTATCTTCTCAACTAGCCTGCTCAATTTTCATTATACATTTGTTTTAATTTTGCTTCAGATCTTCTAGTCCACCCCTCTATTCATCGAAGACTTAATGATCAACAATTCAAAGCATTCTCTTGCCAATATTTTAAATTCCTTCACCTCATTATTCACTCTGCACCTACTGCAAAATTACCTACACTTTGTGATTAAATTATCTCTTCTTGTTTTTTCATACCCCGGCTACCAAGCAATACTAGAGTATCACCTCCTGAAAGGCAGGTACCACTACTCACTGTTGTTCACTAATTTCAACTGGGCCCTTGCTTAAGTTCTGTTCCCACAAAGGCAGAGCCTGAATCACAGATCTGGATTTAAATGGTTTATTTTGAGATATTCCCAAGTAGAGGAATGAAGAGGAGAGAGAGAAGAGGAGAGAAAGAGGGACAGAGGGGTGGGAATAGGGAGAGAGAATCGGGGTGGGGGGAGAGGGACCAATGCAGGGAATGTTAATGAGCAGATTACTACTTCGGCAACTGAAGCTCAGTTCCACTGGCACCCCAGAGAGACCATATAGAGCCTTCTTTTCTTCTCTGCCATTGGTAGAGGTCTGTTCTCAGGGGCATTAACTCCCTCTCATTCCAGGCTACCTTGCACACAGGTCACACAAGCTCCTAGCCAGAGGATGCCCTCAGGCAGGTGTGTTTGCACTAGAAAACCATCAGCATGTTTGCAGAATTGTGAGTGCCAGGGGACGTCAGTGGGCCACCCCTGCAGCTTCAGTGTGGCCTAGCATCTTACCCTGTTACCCTAGCCACCTTCAAATCCCTCCCTACAACCATTCCAAAGTTCCTTATCACTTCAAACCTTTGCAATTGATTTTGCCTCCTAATTCACAGAGAAACATGGACGTCCTCAGAAAGGAATTCATCGAATTTCTGCCAACAGTTCTACCACTGTCTTCATCCACACCCATCATTGCTCTTTCTTCCTCTTCAGTAAAAGAGGAATCCCTCACCCATCAAAGGCCAACACCTGCCTCTCTTTGACCCTCACTTCCATCTTCCATGGTGATTCTCCTCAACTGATTGCCTTTTCTCTCTCCTGAATCTTCAACGTCTTTGTCTCCCTTGCCTCCTCTCTTTAACCTTAAACAAACCTCCCTAGAATTCACTTCCCCATTCCACCTATGGTCCTATCTCTCCTCCTCTTCACATGAGATTTACTGAAAAAACATCTTATATACCTGGCCTCCAGTCTCTCGCCTCCTGCTCCTTTCTTCCTGTTCCACAGTAAGGGCGCTCACCAGGGTCACAAATAGCCTCCTTGTGGCAAAAGTCAGAGGATTCCGGTCCTCGTCTCTCTTGCCATCTCAGCACCATTTGACTCTGCAAATTAGTTGCTCCCTGGGCTTCTAAGACATCCAATTCACTTGGTTTTGCTCCTTTCTCCCTGGTCACATTCCTTCAGTGTCTTTACCATCTCCTAAAGGATGCTGTTCTCAGCTCTCCAACACTCCACCAGTGCTCTCATCCACTTGCACACCTCTAATCACCACACTAAGGGGGATGACTCATAGATCTACAGTAGATCTACAGAAAAAAACCCAGACTTCTCTGCTGAACTCCAGACTTAAATTTGCATTTACTTAACGCACACACTCAAATCCGTCACTTTGGCCAATTTATTAAACTTCCCTTAACCTACATTCTTGGGTGTAAAATGAAAATGAGATACCTATCTCTTATGACCTTCAAATATTTTTAAATTTTGAAGTAACTATAGATTCATAGAAAGTTGCAAAAAAAAAAAAAAGAAAAAGAAAGTTGCAAAGACAGTATGGAGATGTCCCCTGTGCCCTTCCCCCAGTTTCCCTCAATGGTTACATTTTACATAACAATAGTGCAACATTAAAACCAGGAAATTGACATGGGAATAATGTGTGCAGTTCTATACCATTTTATCAGCAGTGTGGGTACGTGGAACCACCACTGCAATCATGAGACGAAACTATTCCATCACCACAAAGAGCTCCCTCATTTGCATCCCTGTGTTTCTTTTTTAAGGTCTCATCAGATCCTCGAGAGAATGGACATATATGTTATTTGGGTTTATGTTCTCAGAGTTTCACACATGGTGCCCTGCCCTCAGAAGGCACTGCTAAATGTTTATGAAAGCAAGGATGGAAGAATGGAAGGGGCATCTGGTCCATGGAGGCCAGGGAGAGTTGCCTGGGATCCAGGGCAGACTATGACAATGCTTAGCTCCAAGCCAGTGACCAGGGACCTGAGGACAGAGCCCTCTTCCTTGTGAATAAGGAGTCTCCTTTATCTCCTGGTGAATAACATGTTAGCAGATGCAGCAAGAGTCAGAATGGTGAGGCTCATGCGTGCTTGCATGTTAAGTTGCTTTAGTCGTGTTGGACTCTTTGCAGCCCTATTGGACCATAGCCCACGAGGCTCCTCTGTCTATGGGATTCTCTAGGCAAGAATACTGGAGTGGGTTGCCATGCCCTCCTCCAGGGGATCTTCTCGGCCCAGAGATTGAACCCACATCTCTTATGTCTCCTCCATTGGCAGCTGGGTTTTAAACCACTAATGCCATCTGGGAAGCCCTGGTGAGGCTTACCTCACATTAATTCCAACAGTTAATCCTACTTCTGTCTGTCTGTAGCAGAGGCTTCACTGGTGGCTCAGACAGTAAAGAATCTGCCTCCTATGCCGGAGACCCGGGTTCGATCCCTGGGTCAGGAAGATCCCCTGGAGAAGGAGATGGCAACCCACTCCAATATTCTTGCCTGGGAAATCCATGGACAGAGGAGTCCGATGGGCTACAGCCCATGGGGTCACAAAGAGCTGGACACGCCTGTGACTAACACTACACTGTCTGTAGCAGAGAGGAAGGACTTTCTCAATTCAGTCCCTTTTGTGGGAATCTCTGACATCACACCACATGGCCAGTTACTGTCTTCATTCTACATAATGGCTGACCTGCTCTCATATCACCAGCACTTCCTGGGCATACTAGAAGAATCAGGGAGACCATCTTGACTTCAGCTTGTCTACTACTAGGCTAGCGTGTGGGGCAACATTTGTGTCAATGCTTAGCACTTTTGTTCAGTCCTAGGGCATGATTTTAAAATTTTGCTTACTAGTAATTGCTCTTGATATATAAGTAATATTTTTGTTGTCCAGTAATTATGATAGTCAGTTGGAGAACTCTAAAACTGGGAAGAGAGGAAAAGCACAGACGAAAATAGCTAGACAAACTACATAGACAATTACACATACATTCGTGGCTAAACTTGCCCCACATTAAACGTGCATGTGTTTGTTTATCATCATATCACTATTCCTATTAGAAGGAAAAATAAGGAAATATTTATCCAACATGTTCCATGTTATGATAAGATTTTAATCAGAGCAAAAGTCAGTTTGGGTTCCCTTAAATAGTGTGGTTAAATCCTCCAAAATGAGAAACATTAGCTTGGAATCTCTTTGTCAGCAATGAGCAATTTGTGTTGTCTAGTCTGCAAGTCTCAAAGGACAGTTATTTGATTTCCAAGCCTTAAACTTATTTATCAGTGGTAATTTATAAACTTGGCACAACAATTTGTGAGCTGATGTTATGCTTCCAGCAGGGTGGTTTGGAAACAGTCCATATGGGAATTCATTTTCTTTTTTCTTTTTTTGGCCTGGCTGCGGGGCATAGGGGATCTTAGTTCCCTGACCAGGGATCAAACCGGTGCCCTCTGAAATGGAAGCCTGGAGTTTTAACCACTGAACCGGCAGTGAAGTCCTAGATATTTATTTATAATGGAGGAAATGAGAGACAATACATGAGTCTCTTCATCTGGGAAATGGTGGGGCAGCAGGGGGAGGAGTTGGGTGTTAGGAAGTACAGTGTGTCTTGTACATTAAAGTGAAAGACCCATTGGTATCTGTCAGGGTGTGTTTGATGTTAAAGACTGATGTTTGCAGAAAGCACGCACACAGGATGGACGTGGTTAGAAAGAGGGATCTTGTTTTACTTACTGGCATTTCCTCAGTGCTCAGGATAGTGCTTGGTGGATGGTGGGCTCTCAGAAGATTTTGACTGAATGAATAGTCAGCACTTATACCACGTGCAAGAGAGAAAGAACAAATCAATAGGTGTTCAATTATCAACCAACCCAAGGCATCCTGGGTAATAATGTCACAACACAAGACTTAGCCACACAGCCTATTGGGTCACAGCAAAATGAGACAGGATTGAGAGAGAAACAAGGAGTCAGAAGAATAAGGTCAGAGGAGAAAACCAAAACAGCTCTGGAAAACTTCCGTGGTTCAGAGCCAGCTTCAGTTGGGTTTGGGCAAGTCAGTCCAGTCTGGAGGGTAGGGCACGACAGCGTGAGTCCCAGTAATAGTCTAGAATCACAGTCAGGTGGGTGGAGAACAGTCCAGTCCTAGCAGAACCTGAGTCACTTTGCTCTACGGCAAAAATTGGCACAGCATTGTTAATCAAATAAATAAACATACAAAGCAAAAATCAAAAACAAAAAGCCCACAGATTTAAAATAAACTAACAAGGCAGCCAGGCTACCTTTCCCCTTTTTTTTTACTAAGCAGCCCCAGATTTTCTTTTGCAATTACTTACTTTGCTCTCTGAAGAATGTATTTTCATCCCAGTATTTTCTGCTGCTTTACAGATGAGAGCTGTAAAGTAAGCATGAATTTCAGGGAGAGGAAGGATGGGGATTAGAAAGAGGAAACAGAGAAAGGAAGGGGAGAAATTAAGACATCCCTGCACCACTTGTGCCAAGGCTGGATCAGGATCGCTGATGTCCCACCTCCCAGTTACCGCCCAGTATCCTGCCCACTCCTGGCTTCCTGTCTGCCACAATGCTACAACAAACCACAACCACTGGAGAGCCAGCCGAGGACAGAGGAAGCCTTGCCCACCGCATCCCAACACAGTGGCCACCTTTGTTCTGCGTGCCTGGTTTCCCGCTCCGTCCACACTGAAGTTCCGCTCTCCTGTGGTTACTTGACCTTTTAGGGCTTTTTCCTTTGTAGCATGAGCATCTCAGTCAGTGAGACAGAGCTGGAAGGTTATCCAGTCTAGAATGCCTCTGAAGCCAAAGCTAATAAATAGCTGAAAAATGGGTCAATGGTGGGAAAGAAAGACTCTGTGTGTGTCTATGTGTGATTTTAAACTAACAGGAAAATCACTGTAAATAGAATTCCAGCAGGACAAATTTGTACCCAACAGGAAATTGTAAATGGTTCTAAGAAATAGCTAAGAACATAAACTGTTTGCAGAAAAAAAAACTGAGGGATGACATCATTGCCTCTAAAAGGAATCAGTGTCTTAAAAAATAAATAAATAAACTCACCCATGAGGCGAAGGGATAACCAGAGCATATCTGGATTCTTTGCCTTGTATTTTTACAGCAAGATTAAAAAAAAAAAAAAGACTTCAAGCATGATTCTTAGAGGGTGAATCACAGAGACCATCTTGATAAAACTGGAAAGAGAGGAGAAACATAGAAGAAAATAGCTAGACAAACTGTATAGACAATTATACATACATTCATGGCTAAACACGCCCCACATAGAACGTGCATATGTGTGTTTATCATCAAATTACTATTCCTTAAAAGGAGAAAGAAGAAAATATTTATCCAACATGATCCATGTTATTATAAGATTTTAATCAGAGAAAAAGTCAATTTCTGTCTACATCCACACCCATTGCTTCGCTTTTCTCCTCTTCTGTAAAAGAGGAACCTCTCATCCATCAAAGGCCAACACCTCTGCCTCTCTTTGACCCTCCCTTCCATCTTCTTGGTAACTCTCCTCGATTAATTGCTTTTTCTCTCTCTTGAATCTTCAACCTGTGTCCCTTGCCTTCTCTCTTTCATCTGCCTGCAGCACAAGAGACCTGAGTATGATCCTTGGGTTGGGAAGATCCCCACAAACAAATCAAGTGACTTGGAACTAGCAGATGTAATTTCCAAAGAGAGAGACTATCGCATATATGGGAAGGGCAAGAATATCAGTATCTCACTCAGATATGTTGATCTCTCAGAAAGGAGAGGCTTTTGACTTCTCCTCATAACACTTTCTCTGCTCAAGTTAGTGTTAACCAGGGTCCAGATGGGAGGTGAAGCAGTTGGAGCTTCCTGAAAGGTTCACTCAGTGATAAAGGTGGTCTTGGAGTCCAGCCAAGGGATCTGTTAGCAGGAAGTAGGATGCTAGTGAAAGGCTTGGGCACAGAGCAGGAGAGACAGGTCTCAGTGGGTTGAAATTGGTTTTAAGAAGTTCATAGGGCTTCCCTGGTGGTTCAGTGGTAAGGAATCCATCTGCCAATGCAGCAGACTTGGGTTTGATCGCTGATCTGGGAGGATCCCACATGCTGCGGAGCAATGAAGCCTGTTTGTCACCACTACTGAGCTTGTGCTCTAGAATGCTGGAGCTGCAACTACTAAAGCCCTTGAGCCCTGGAGCCTGTGCTCCACAAGAGAAGCCACCACAATGGGAAGCCAATGCACTGCAATGAAGAGTGCATTGCAGCAGAAGAGTAGCCCCCACTCATCACAACTACAGAAAGTTTGACCAAAGCAATGAAGACCAGGCATGGCCAAAAATAAATAAGTAAATAAATAAGTAGTGATAATAATAATACCTAATTTACAAAGTTATTAGGAAGATTGAAATAACACTGTTAAAACATGTATCTAGCACATAGCAGGGTTTTTTTTTTTTATTAAAAACTTGTATCAAGTGCCAACCACTAATCAAATGCCATTTTAGGTGTGGCAAATACAGTGGTGAACATGCAGCTTCTATTCTAGTGTAACAGAAGTTAATAAACCAAAAAACAACACAGTAAATAATACAGTGGCATGTAATAAGACGCACTCTAAAAAAAATAACATGATGAGATTGCTTTTTTAAGTAGGGTAGTAAAGAAAGTCCTCTATGAGGAGATGGTATTTGACATAGATCTGAACAGAGTGAGGGCACACATCATGAGGATATCTAGGTGGAAAAGTATTCTAGGCAAAGGGAACAGCATATGCAAAAGTCCTGAGGCAGGTGTGTCCTTGGGGATTTCCCAAGAGAACTGGAAGACCAGTGTACCTTGAGAAGTGTAAGTAAGGAAAAAGGGTAGGAAATGAGATCAGAGAAGCAGGCAGGGGACAGATCATAGAGTCACGTAGGCTGTGATCCGGACTGGATTTTGTTTAAGATTAGTCATAAGCCACTGAAGAGTATTGAACAGTGAAGTTATCGGGCATATCTGTCGAAGGATTGTGAGGATGAGAATGAAAGCAAGGAGAGTTGTTAGGTAGGAGTTCTCCAGATATGAGATGATGGTGCCTCAGACTGGGTGGTGTCTGTAGAGGTGTAGTATAGTTGTATTGGAACTAAGAATGCTCTGATTGTCACGTTGGTCACAAGGTGTAACAGAAAAAGGAAGCACAAAAGTATTTTTTCCGAGCAACTTGGGAGAATGGTGTCACCATTCACTGAGATGAATATCATTCAGGAAGTAGCTTTTGGGGGAGGGGAGGTGTTGAAGTTTGGTCCTGATTGGTTTAAGAAGATGTGAGAGATATGTATGTGTGTGTGTGTGTGTGTACATACATGTAATGGAATATTACTCAGCCATTAAAAATGAAATGATGCCATTTGCTGCAAAATGGTTGGACCTAGAGATTATTATACTAAGTGAAATAAGTCAGAGAAATATAAATATTATAAAATATCACTTATATGTGGAATCTAAAAAAGAATACAAATGAATCTAAGGACAAAACAGAAACAAACTCACAGACATAGACAACAAATTAATGATTTCCAAAGAGGAAAGGCAGGGAGAAGAATAAAAAGTATGAGATAAACAGATATAAATTACAATACATAAAATAGATAAGCAACAAGGATTCACTGTATAGCACAATGAATAATCAAAATAATTATTCAATATCTTATGATAAACTATAATGGAAAATAATCTGATATATATATGAATACATATATATGTATACATCTGTAAAGCATGATTACATATATGTATAGATATATATGATTCAGTATGATAATCTCTAGGTCCAATCATGTTGCTGCAAGTACATATATATATATAAAACTGAATCACATTGCTGAATACCTGAAACTAATACAATATTGTAAATCAACTACACTTCAAAAAAAAGGTTTGATTTTGGACATGTTAATTTTGAAATACAAATTAGATATCCAAATCCAGTACATGCTCAGTTGCTCAGTTGTTTCCAACTCTTTGTGACCCCCAGGACCATGGGATTCTCTGTCCATGGGATTCCTCTGTCCATGGGATTCTCCAGGCAAGAACACTGGACTGGTAGTCATGCCCTCCTCCAGGGGATCTTCCTGGCCCAGGGATTGAACCCAGGGCTTCTGCATTGTAGGCGGATTCTTTACCGCTGAGCCTCCAGGGAAGCCCCATGGCTGCTAGATTGTATGGCAAAGGGAATTTTGCAGACACGAATTAGATTGGGGATCTTGAGATGGAGAGATTGTCCACGATTATCCAAGTGGCCCCATTGTAATCCCCAGGGTTCTTCTAAGAGAGAAGGGAATGTGAAGATGGAAATGAGGAAGACTGAGATTTAAAGATGCTGTGATCCTGGCTTTGAAGTTGGAGGAAAGGCCCATTAGCCAAGAAATACAGTTCTAGGAACTGGAGAAAGCAAGAAAACATTCTCTGTAAGAACTTCCAGAAGCAAACAGTCCTGCTGATACCTTGATGGTATCACTGAAACCAATTTTAGACTTCTGGCTTCCAGAGCTATAAGAGAATAATTTGTGTTGTTTTAAGCTGTCAAGGTTCTGGTAATTTGTTACAGCACTAATAGGTAACTGGGCTCCCCAGGTGGCGCTAGTGGTAAAGAATCCACCTGCCAATGCAGGTAGATATAAGAGACATGGGTTTGATCCCTGGGTCAGGAAGATCTCTTGGACAAGGGCATGGCAACTCATTCCAGTATTCCTGCCTGGAGAATCCTATGGACAGAGGAGCCTGGTGGGCTGCAGTCCATGGGGTTGCAAAGAGTCCGACACGACTGAAGTGACTTCACACACACACACCCAATAGGTAACTAATATGACAGGGTGGTGTGGGAGGCATGGCCACTACTGGTGTGGATGTGAGAGAGATGTAGAACTGGTGAGATGTTGAAAGTCCCTGGATGTCTTCAAGGGCAGGACAGTATGTGAGAAAAGACTATGAAGTAGCCTCAAGCTTGGGAGGGGTGTCATTTCTAACCAGCTCATAGAAGGCTGTGCTTCTAGAAAGGCCAAGAACTGACTTCCCTTGATGAAAACTTGTATTGAATCAAAGCAACTTGTGCTGGGTTACCCAGGCTTTCTTTAAGATTGAGGACTGACACATCTGTACCAAGTGAGTTTGGGTCCCAGGCTTTGGGGATGAGGAATGGCACCTTGGCTCAGTACCCAGTGCAGTGCATTACACATAAAGATTGATTTGATTGTCTGCATGCTCAGTTGTGTCTGATCCTTTGTGACCCCGTGGACTGTAGCCCATCAGGCTCCTTTATCCATGGGATTCTCCAAGCAAGAATACTGGAGTGGGTTGCCATTTCCTTCTCCAGGGGCTCCTCCCGACCCAGGGATTGAGCTCAAATCCTTTGCATCTCCTCCATTGGCAGGCAGATTCTTTACCAGCTGAGCCACTTTGGACTGTAACCCTAGGGGCTCCAGTAAAATTGTCCCTTGTTACATAGGAGTACCTCAGTACATAAGGCAAATGCTAACAAGTATGAAAGGGGAAGTTAACAGTAACACAATAATAGTGGGAGACTTTAATACACCACTCACACCTATGGGTAGGTCAACCAAATAGAAAATTAGCAGGAAACACAAGCTTTAAGTGATACAGTGGATCAATTAGACCTAATTGATATCTATGGGACATTTCACCCCAAAACAATTAATTTCACCTTTTTCTCAAGTGCACATGGAACATTCTCCAGGATAGATCACATCCTGTGCCATAAATCTAGCCTTGGTAAATTCAAAAAAATTCACATCATTTCAAGCATCTTTTCTGATCACATACTTGGCCACCTCATGTGAAGAGTTGACTCTTTGGAAAAGACCCTGATGCTGGGAGGGATTGGAGGCAGGAGGAGAAGGGGATGACAGAGGATGAGATAGCTGGATGGCATCACCGACTTGATGGACATGAGTTTGAGTAAACTCTGGGAGCTGGTGATGGACAGGGAGGCCTGGCATGCTGTGATTCACCGGGTTGCAAAGAGTCAGACACGACTGAGCAACTGAACTGAACTGAACTGAACAGGAAAAAAAAAAAAAACTATTAAAAATACAAAGGTATGGAGGCTAAACAGCACGCTTCTGAATAACTAACAAATCACAGAAGAAACCACAAAGTAAATCAAAATATGCATAGAAACAAATGAAAATGCAAACATGACAACCCAAACCCTGTGATTCAGTAAAAGCAGTGCTGAGAGGAAGGTGTATAGCAATACAAGCTTACCTCAAGAAATAAGAGGAACATCAAATAACCTAACTTTACATCTAAAGCAACTAGAAAAAGAAGAAATTAAGAAACCCAAAGTTAGTAGAAGAAAGAAATTATAAAAATTAGAGCAGAAATGAATGAAAAAGAAACAAAGGAGACTGTAGCAAAAATCAACAAAACTAAAAGCTGGTTCTTTGAGAAGATATATAAAACACACAAACCATTAGCCAGACTCCTGAAGAAAACAGGGAGAAGAATCAAATCAATAAAATTAGAAATGAGAATGGAGAAATCACAACAGAAAACACAGAAATACAAAGGATCATAAGAGACTACTATCAGCAACTATATGCCAATAAAATGGACAACTAGGAAGAAATGGACAAATTCTTAGAAAAGTATAACTTTCCAAAACTGAATCAGGAAGAAATAGAAAATCTCACAGATCCAAATAACAGATCCATCACAAGCACGGAAATAGAAACTGTAATAAAAAAAATCTTCCAACAAGCAAAAGCCCAGGACCAGATGGCTTCACAGGTGAATTCTACCAAAAATTTAGAGAAGGGCTTCTCTCATAGCTCAATTGGTAAAGAATCTGCCTGCAATTCAGGAGAGCCAGGTTCTATTCCTGGGTCAGGAAGATCTCCTGGAGAAGGAAATGGCAACCCACTCCAGTATTCTTGCCTGAAGAATCCCATAGACAGAGGAGCCTGGCAGGCTACAGTCCATGGGGTCACAAGAATTGGACACTACTTAGCAACTAAACCACCACCACCACCTATCCTACTCAAATTCTTCCAGAAAGTTGCAGAGGAAGGTAAACTCCCAAGCCCATTCTATGAGGCCACCATCACCCTAATACCAAAACCATACAAAGATGCCACAAAAAAAGAAAACTACAGGCCAATATCACTGATGAACATAGATGCAGAAATCCTCAACAAAATTCTAGCAAACAGACTCCAACAATGTACTAAAAAGATCATGTATCATGACCAAGTGGGCTTTATCCCAGGGATGCAAGGATTCTTCAATATTCACAAATCAATCAGTGTAATACACCACATTAACAAACTGAAAGATAAAAACCATATGATTATCTCAATAAATCAGAGAAAGTCTTTGACAAAATTCAACACCCATTTATGATAAAAGTTCTCCAGAATGCAGGCATAGAAGGAACATACCTCAACACAATAAAAGGCACATATGATAAACCCACAGCAAACATTATCCTCAATGGCAAAAAATTGAAAGCGTTTCCTCTAAAGTCAGGAACAAGACAAGAGTGCCCACTCTCACCACTACTATTCAACATAGTTTTGGAAATTTTAGCCACAGCAATCAGAGAAGAAAAAGAAATAAAAGGAATCCAGATTGGAAGAGAAGACGTAAAACTCTCACTGTTGCAGATGACATGATCCTCTACATAGAAAACCCTAAAGTCACCACCAGAAAACTACTAGAGCTAATGAATGAATATAATAAAGTTGCAGGATATAAAATTAATACACAGAAATCCCTTGCATTCCTATACACTAACAATGAGAAAACAGAAAGAGAAATTAAGGAAACAATACCATTCACCATTGCAACAAAAAGAATAAAATACTTAGGAATAAATCTACCTAAAGAAACAAAAGACCTATATATAAAAAACTATAAAACACTGATGAAAGAAATCAAAGAAGAGAAATATACCATGTTCATGCATCAGAAGAATCAATATAGTGAAAATGAGTATACTACCCAAAGCAATCTACAGATTCAGCACAATTCCTGTCAAGATATCAATGGTATTTTTCACAGACTAGAAGAAATAATTTCACAATTTGTATGGAAACATAAAAAACCTCTAATAATCAAAGCAATCTTGAGAAAAAAGAATGGAACTGGAGAAATCAACCTGCCTGACTTCAGGCTATACTACAAAGCTGCAGTCATCAAGACAGTATGGTACTGGCACAAAGACAGAAATATAAATCGATGGAACAAAATAGAAAGCCCAGAGATGAATCCACACACCTATGGACACCTTATCTCTGACAATGGAGGCAAAAATATACAATGAAGAAAACACAATCTCATTAAAAAGTGGTGCTGGGAAAACTGGTCAACCACTTGTAAAAGAATGAAACTAGACACCTTCTAACAGCATACACAAAAATAAACTCAAAATGGATTAAAGATCTAAATGCAAGACCAGAAACTATAAAACTCCTAGAGGAAAACATAGGCAGAACACTCTCTGACATAAATCACAGCAGGATCCTCTATGATCCACCTCCCAGAGTAATGGAAATAAAAGCAAAACTAAACAAATGGGACTTAATTAAACTTAAAAGCTTTTGCACAACAAAGAAAACTATAAGAAAGGTTAAAAGACAGCCTTCAGAATGGGAGAATATAATAGCAAATGAAAAACTGACAAAGAATTAATCTCAAAAATATACAAGCAGCTCATGCAGCTCAATTCCAGAAAAATAAATGACCCAATCAAAAAATGGGCCAAAGAACTAAACAGACATCTCTCCAAAGAAGCCATACAGATGGCTGACAAACACAGGAAAAGATGCTCAACATGACTTATCAGAGAAATGCAAATCAAAACCACAATGAGGTAAAACCTCACATCAGTCAGAATGGCTGCTATCAAAAAGTCTACATTCACTGCTAGAGAGGGTATGGAGAAGATGGAACCCTCTTACCTTCTTGGTGGGAATGTAAACTAGTACAGCCACTATGGAGAGCACTGTGGAGATTTCTTAAAAAACTGGAAATAAAACTGCCATTCAGTTCAGTTCAGTTCAGTTCAGTCGCTCAGTCATGTCCAACTCTTTGCCACCCCATAAATCGCAGCATGCCAGGCCTCCCTGTCCATCACCAACTCCCGGAGTTTACTCAAACTCATGCCCATCGAGTCGGTGATGCCATCCAGCCATCTCATCCTCTGTCGTCCCCTTTCTCCTGCCCCCAATCCCCTCCCAGCATCAGGGTCTTTTCCAATGAGTCAACTCTTCGCATGAGGTGGCCAAAATACTGGAGTTTCAGCTTCAGCATCAGTCCTTCCAATGAACACCCAGGACGGATCTCCTTGAAGATGGACTGGTTGGATCTCCTTGCAGTCCAAGGGACTCTCAAGAGTCTTCTCCAACACCACAGTTCAAAAGCATCAATTTTTCGTCGCTCAGCTTTCTTCACAGTCCAACTCTCACATCCATACATGACCACTGGAAAAACCATAGCCTTGATCAGATGGACCTTTGTTGGCAAAGTAATGTCTCTGCTTTTTAATATGCTGTCTAGGTTGGTCATCACTTTCCTTCCAAGGAGTAACCATCTTTTAATTTCATGGCTGCAGTCACCATCTTCAGTGATTTTGGAGTCCCCCAAAAATGAAGTCTGACACTGTTTCCACTGTCTCCCCATCTATTTCCCATGAGGTGCTGGGACCAGATGCCATATCTTAGTTTTCTGAATGTTAAGCTTTAAGCCAACTTTTTCACTCTCCTCTTTCACTTTCATCAAGAGGCTTTTTAGTTCCTCTTCACTCTCTGCCATAAGGGTGGTGTCATCTGATATCTGAGGTTATTGATATTTCTCCCAGCAATCTTGATCCAGCTTGGGGCTTTCACCCAGCATTTTCATGAGGTACTCTGCATATAAGTTAAATAAGCAGGGTGACATATACAGCCTTGACATACTCCTTTTCCTATTTGGAACCAGTCTGTTGTTCCATGTCCAGTTCTAACTGTTGCTTCCTGACCTGCATACAGGTTTCTCAAGAGGCAGGTCAGGTGGTCTGGTATTCCCATCTCTTTCAGAATTTTCCACAGTTTATTGTGATCCACACAGTCGAAGGCTTTGGCGTAGTCAATAAAGCAGAAATAGATGTTTTTCTGGAACTCTCTTGCTTTTTTGATGATCCAGTGGATATTGGCAGCTTAATCTCTGGTTCCTTGGCCTTTTCTAAAACCAGCTTAAACATCTGGAAGTTCACGATTCACATACTGTTGAAGCCTGGCTTGGAGAATTTTGAGCATTACTTTACTAGCGTGTGAGATGAGTGCAACTGTGCGGTAGTTTGAGCATTCTCTGGCATTGCCTTTCTTTGGGATTGGAATGAAAACTGACCTTTTCCAGTCCTGTGGCCACTGCTGAGTTTTCCAAATTTGTTGACATATTGAGTGCAGCACTTTAACAGCATCATCTTTCAGGATTTGAAATAACTCAACTGGAATTCCATCACATCCACTAGCTTTGTTCATAGTGATGCTTTCTAAGGCCCACTTGACTTCGCATTCCAGGATGTCTGGCTCTAGGTCAGTGATCACACCATTGTGATTATCTGGATCGTGAAGATCTTTTTTGTACAGTTCTTCTATGTATTCTTGCCACCTCTTCTTAATATCTTCTGCTTCTGTTAGGTCCATACCATTTCGGTCCTTTATCGAACCCATCTTTGCCTGAAATGTTCCCTTGATATCTCTAATTTTCTTGAAGAGATCTCTAGTCTTTCCCATTCTGTTGTTTTCCTCTATTTCTTTGCATTGATCACTGAGGAAGGCTTTCTTATCTTTCCTGGCTATTCTTTGGAACTCTGTATTCAAATGGGAATATCTTTCCTTTTCTCCTTTGCTTTTCACTTCTCTTCTTTTCACAGCTATTACAACCCAGCAATTCCATACAACCCAGCAATTCCACTACTGAGCATACACACTGAGGAGGCCAGAATTGAAAGAGACACATGTACCCCAATGTTCATTGTGGCACCATTTACAATGGCTAGGACATGGAAGCAACCTAGATGTCCAACGGCAGAGAATGGATAAGGAAGTTGTGGTACATATACACAATGGAATATTACTCACCTACTAAAAAAACAAATTTGAGTCAGTTCTAATGAGGTGGATGAAACTGGAGCCTATTACACAGAGTGAAGCAAATTAGAAAGAAAAACACCAATACAGTATATTAATGCATATATATGGAATTTAGAAAGATGGTAATGATGACCCTATATGCAAGACAGCAAAAGGGACATAGATATAAACAACAGACTTTTGGACTCTGGGAAAAGGCGAGGGTGGGATGATTTGAGAGAAAAGGAATTGTGAAACATGTGAAATAATGACCAGTCCAAGTTTGATGCATGAAACAGGAAACTCAAAGCTGGTGCACTGGGAAAATCCAGAGGGATGGGATGGGGAGGGAGGTAACAGGTGGATTTGGGATGGGGGAACACATGCACACCCATGGATGATTCATGTTAGTGTATGGCAAAAACCACTACAATACTGTAAAGTAACTGGCATCCAATTAAAGTAAATAAATTTAAAAAATAAAGAATAGATACATGTACAAAAAAAAAAAATTGTCCCTTGTTTTTCCTCCCAGACAATGTTACTCAGAAAACAAGAAACACATAGACATATTCACCCACATGTATACCTTTCTCAGAACTGGGACAGATACTTTCTTATTCTAGATTTCTAAATAAAGCCCTGGAGGGAAATGTTCTACCCAAACTTAAAGGATTAAAGAAAGTAGTGACACATATGATTCTAAGGAAATTCATGCCATTTTTTCCCACATATATCCAGACTCATGAGCATTCCAGCCAAAGAAGGAAAAAATGTCAGCATTAGTTAGAACAAGTTACCACTGTACCTGATTTATTGCTCATTCTAGGGTAACTGCAAACAGATGCTATAATAATTTCACTTTAATCAACCATTGTATGACTAATCAAAATACCAAAGCACTACCATTTTTAACAGGACTATCTAAATTTCCTAACGTTGTCCCCTCCAAAGACTGCTTGCCACAGCACTGGAGTACTGCTGACGTGCTCCCAAGGAAAGCGTCATGCACAGAATGCCGTTATATCATGTCAGAACTCTGAGGTTTTTGGAAAATTTCAAGTACTCTTGGTTTGAGTGACACTGAGTCAGAACCTAATGGGTTTTGGGAGACAGTCATAAGAATTCACAAATTGAACACCAGGTATGTCATTTTTATTATTAACTTTTTCTTGATTATTAAAAATAGTGCATGTCATTACAGAAAATTTAGGAATGCAGAAAAGTTCACAATAGGAAAGTATAAATCACCCATAAAGAACCACCTGGACATAGAACTATTAGTATCTTGTATTTTTTAGTTGAAGTATAGCTGATAACATCTTACTATATTTTTTAATGTATTTTATTTCCAGACAAATTTTAGATGTTTATATATTGATGCATGTGTGTTTTCTTTTTAAAACATTCAGAACATACTGAAAAGCTACAACCTGAAATTTTATTGTATCACAAACATTCTCCCAAGCCAATCACTATTCTTGAAAAATCTGAGTTTACTAGTTGTGTCATATGGATTTACCATCCTTATTAAGGATTTCACATTATTGGGCTTTATTTTTCCAAGATTCAAAAAAAGAAAAAAACAAAAAAAACCCTTGTATTTAAATGCTAATGAAAACTTCTAATTATTTTACTAGTAAATTCTTAAAATTAATGGGACAGAGGATAGTACTTTTTTTAACTTGTTATTTTATATTGGAGTATAGCCAATCAGCAATGTTGTGATGGCTTTAGAGGACAACAAAAGGACCCAGCCATACACATGGCTGTATCCTTTCTCCCCCAAACGCCCCTCCATTGAGGCTGCCACATAACCATGAGTGGAGTTCCCTGTGCTACACAGTGGGTCATTCTAGAGAGAGGATAGTAATTTTAAAGGTCCTGATAGAGAAAGGTAGTAACAGTCTATATTTCCACCAAACTTATACCTATTCTGAGTATTATCTTGTTTATATTAAAAACTAAGACTCAGGAACAAACAGAAAGCCTCCAACAGTCATAATCAAGCACATGTCAGATTGTAGGTAAACCCACCTTTCCTGAATAGACAACTGAAATTTCTGCCATGGAAATTCCAGTTGAGTTTCACATTTACAGGCATATTTTAAAAAGCAATGTTTTCCTTCTTCCTTTCTGGTATGTGTGTGTTTCCAATGAACATCTATAACTTTTATGATTAGGAAAACAAGACCTAAATTAAAAACACAAGGATATGCCTTTAACTCAATAGTTCTACAGACAAAATCTTGCTGAATTAGTACACCTATTATACACATCATTCAGAATGAAACATAATAGAACACAACCAGAATACTTGCTTTTCTTACATGTCAAATGGGATCCAAGGAAAGAAAGATTGTTATTTTTGTTTGTTTAGCTTACCAAAAAAAATTTAGAGAAAACAACACAACCAGCATATTT
Source organism: Cervus canadensis (assembly GCF_019320065.1). Classification (NCBI taxonomy): domain Eukaryota; kingdom Metazoa; phylum Chordata; class Mammalia; order Artiodactyla; family Cervidae; genus Cervus; species Cervus canadensis. Next base: position 35,838,473 of record NC_057406.1, on the reverse strand, counting down.
AAAAGAAGCACTGCTTCAGTTTTTTGCTCAAAATGGAAATGATCCTTTTCTTCTAAAAATGTGTTAGAAATCCCAAAACGTTCCTTTGACCCTCTACCCACACCTATCTCTTCCACCATCTCTCTCCTCTACCCATAAGACTTTTTTAAAAATTTTATTTATTTATTTTAATTAGAGGCTAATTACTTTACAATATTGTCCCATAAGACTTTTGAAAGTCATCTGCACTTGCTGGAAGCTGTCACTTCTTCAGTCTCCTTTCAGTTCATAGTTGCATCATATCTCTGTTCCAACTATTCCCCTAAAACATGGTGTGTAAATGCGATCAGTGACCTTCCACTGAGAAATCCAGTGATTACATGTTGTCCTTATTTTAGTGGATCTTTCTGCTGAATGTAATGCTGGAGACTAATTCTTCCTTCTCGAAATTCTCAACCCTTGGCTTTAGTGACTCCGTATATTCTTGGGGAAACTTAAGGCCTTCTAACCCTTTCTTCTTGCACTTTTCTAAGCTCCTCTTCCACCACTCACTCCACAGGTCTTGATATTCTCCCAGTTTCTCACTGACTCTTCTCTTTTTGCTCTATGTGTCCTCCCTGGCAGACCTCACACACTCTCATAGTTGTAACAGTTCCCTGAATGCCAATTCTTCCAAACCCATTCTCTGTCTAAGGCCTCAGACACACAAATCTGTCTGTTCAATATATGCATTGAAATTTACCACCACAGACAACGTGAGTGAATATGTTCCAAATTCTCCTCCTCTTTACAGGCTTCACCACCATTCTCTGCTGGTGACACTACTTAAGGAGTAGTGTCCAACTCTTTGTGACTCCACGGACTACAGCACTCCAGGCTGCCCTGTCTTTCACTGTCTCTTGGAGTTTGCTGATTTGTGTCCACTGAGTCAGTGATGCTATCTAACCATCTCATCCTCTGCCATCCCCTTTTCCTCTTACCCTCAATCTTTCCCAGCATCGGGGTCTTTTCCAGTAAGTCTGCTCTTTGCATAAGGTGCTCAAAGTATTGGAGCTTCAGCTTTAGCATAAGTCCTTCCAATGAATATTCAGGGTTGATTTCCTTTAAGATTGACTGCTTTGAATTCCTTGCAGTCCAAGGGACTCTCAAGAGTCTTGTCCAGCACTACAATTCAAAAGCATCAATTCTTCAGTGCTCAGCTTTATTTATGGTTCAACTCTCACAATTTCATGTCTTAAATATCTGTTAAATCAGTCCTTTTCTCTACAAACAGTGTCCCTTAATCTAGATTCAGTTCTTTATCATCTCTCATCTGAACCATTCCACCAGCCACAAAATCTGCCCTCTCCTTCCAGGATGGCTCTCTTCAAATCCATCCTCCAGTAGCTTACCAGGGCTCTAATAGCAAAATCTAACTCTGTGACCATTCACATAAACCTCTATGGTTTCTACAGCAGTTATAGAAAAGAGTCCCGCCACCTCACAGACCAACTCCAATCATTCAATGGTAATTTCTAGACTCTTGTACTGAGAAGGACTATGAAGCCATGTCAGAGGTTCATAATGAACAGTGGCTGTCATTAGTAAGGGAAGAAAGAGTAGTGGCCCTTATTCTGTGTATTTGCTTTTTTCTGATGAACAAGAGTTGGTTCTGATGAACCCAACTCTTCCATCTTTACCATTTGATACTTTTCTCCTCTCTCTTTACACTGTACAGCTTTAAGTCCCATCCCTCATCACTCTGTTTCTGGAATCTGTGCTTTTGTGAAACAGCTATCCCTACGTGGAACACCTCTATCTACCTCCCACACTCCCCACTCCTGACTAACGTTATCCCATTATTTGAGACTCAGGCCCGAATGCATATATCTAGTATACTTTTGAATGTCCCACGTGGCTCAGTGGTAAAGAATCTGCCTGCCAATGCAGGAGACGCAGGAGATGTGGGTTCAATCCCTGGGTCAAGAAGATCCCCTAGAGGAGGAAATGGCAACCTACTCCAGTATTCTTGCCTGGAAGAACCCCATGGGCAGAGGAGCCCAATAGGCTACAGTCCATAGGGTCACAAAGAGTCAGACATGACTGAGTGACGAACATGAGCACAAGTATATCTTCACTGACTCCCCATGTTTCCAGCCAAGGTTGGGTGAAGTGTTCTTTCTCTGTGTTTCCTCCAAATTCTAAGTTTCCCTCTATCATTACATATTGTCTAGTTATGCATCTATCTCCACCCCCAATACGTTGTCAACTACTTGAAATGTACACAAATTCTTTGCAAATGGATGCAAAGTCTTTGTCATGTTCCATCCCCCAAAGGTGACATCTATTTCTTCACCTCCTTGAATCTAGACAGGCCTGGGCCTAATCTTTAAGAAGACTGGCAACTTTTAATTTTTCCCTTTTGCAACTCAGCTTCCAAACTGTGAGGAAGCCCAAGCAGCCACTGAAGGACAAAATGTGGAAGATAACCATCACCCTTGGCTGGCAGCCTTAGCTAGTAGCTTTATTCAGCACCAACTTGCCTGTCACATGAACAAGCTGTCTTGAAAGTACTCCATCCTTCCGGAGCAGTTGAGCAACCCAGGTCTGGTCTGGTCAGAGATGAGTTGTCCTTATAAGTCCTAACCAAATTACAAAATCATAGACAAAGGGGTGAATGTTATTGCTTTAAACCACAAGATTTGGGGGTGGTCTATTTTACAGTATTAGATGAAACAAATGATGTGGTTCTATTGACTGAAATTCGTCTTTGACTGTGACTTTTCCTCCCTTGCTAATCATATTGCTTTCTTTCACTTAACTTCATACTTTGATTTTCCCTTGTTTAATTTTGGATAATATTCTCAGGTGATTAGTTAGGATGATTTCTCAACATTATAAAATGCTATGGAAAAATGCACATATTTGATGTATGTGGTTTCCCAGTTTTCAGCAGTATGATAATCATTTTTCATTAGGAAGATATACTTTTTCAAAGACTTGTCCAAAAACATATCAGGTTGCCTTTTAGTGAAATAAGCAAAAAATTATTAAACTGAAATATAAAGGCATGTAGTATTCCTGTGCCTCAGACCAATATATCTTACTCAGGTTGGGTGGAGGTTGGCTGTGATGTCTAACTCAATGAATGGACTTCTTTGTGAAAGGTCATCTGCCTAATACATCCAGCCATGTTAACTCAAAGTACTAACCATCTTACTTCTGTCCATTTGAAGCACTCCAGCATACATAGCTGTAAGAGTAGATAAGATATTCCATGCTGTAAGACTCTAGCAGGATAAAAACTTCCCTCTATTCTGAACTGCTTTAAAAATTCTGACTTTCAAAAAAAGAAGAAATCCTGGACAATAGTAAATTCAACATCACATCAGGCCTGAATGTTTATAGTTCACTTTAATTATTTGCATATATTTAACACATCATTTGACAACTTTCATGTGACAGCTGCAAAACTCAGCATTCTTTTGCCTTAAAGCCAGGATATGTTTGGATGTCTATAGGTCTACTTTTCACTTTTAGGAGGAAGGAGATCAGTTCTGTTCATGTGTTTGTAGTAAACCATCTTCCCTAGTCTTCCCTATATAGCCTATTAGCATAAATGAACCCCACTCCTTATACTGTTCCCCTTCTAGGAACAATGTAGACATTTCTCTCTTGAGTGACCATCTCCACTCTAAGTTGGGAATTGACATTACTATACACTTGGCAATGTTATTCATTCATTCAATCAATAAAATTTTTTACTATGTTTCAGGCATTGTTCTGAGAACTTTATATTTGGCCGTGAAACAAAGAGACAAGGTCTAGTCTCATGACCCTTAAATTTCAGGGCCAGGGTGTGATTTTAGTCAATTAAAAAAATCAAACAACTTCCCTGGTGGCCCAGTGGTTAAGACTCCACGCTTCTAATGTAGGGGGTTCTGGTTCCATACCTGGTCAGGGAACTGAGATCCCACAGTGCTGTGCAATGTGGCCAAAATTTTTTTTTTAATAATTTTTTTAAAGAATTTGGGTTTTAAAAATAAAATAAAAAATTAAGTGAACAAGATAATTTCAGGTAGTGTTATGAAGAATAAATAGTTCTGTAATGCGCTAGAAGGGCTTCCCTGGTGGCTCAGCAGTAAAAGAATTCATCTGCAGTGCAGGAGACACAGATTTGATCCCTGGGTGAGGAAGATCCTCTGGAGGAGGGCATGGCAACCCATTCCAGTATTCTTGCCTGGAGAATCCCATAGACAGAGGCACCTGGCGGGCTACAGTCCATGCAGTCACAATGACTTGATATGACTGAAGCAACTTAGCACACATGCAGTGTGCTAGAGAGTGTCGGGGAGTGGGGAGCTACTTCAGATTTGATGCCAAGAGAAATCTCTCCAAGCAGGGGACCTACAAACATAAGCTACCCTTCCTATTCTCAGCCCGGTCTGACAATGAGGGATTGAAAAAAGGAGAAAAGCTAGCTGAACTTCATTATGAAATACCTAAAAGCCTTCTTCAATGGTAGTGGAGAATGGAAATAATCTTCAGGAGATACTTTTGATGTGAACTGATTTTCTTTTCTTCTCCTCCCACTTCTTCTGGTTGGAGTTAAGAGAGAGAACGTCCAAGTCCCGGATTTCAGGAAGCAGGCACAGTGTGTTTGTATCCTTAGGCAGCCATCATAAATTACCACAAACTGAAACAACTGGAAATTTATTCTCTCATAGTTCTGGAGGCTAGACATACAAGATCAACTTGTGAGCAGGGCCCTCCAAAAGACTCTAGGGAAGGATTCTGCTTTGTTTCGTCATAGCTTCTGGTGGTTGCCAGCAATCCTTGGTTGTTCCTTGGTTTGCAGCATTGTAACTTTAATCTCTGCCCCAGTTTTCACATGCTGGATTCCCTGTATCTCTTCTGTCTCTTTTTATTAAAAAAAAAAATAAGTATTTTTAATAAAAAGTTTCCCTCTTTTTATAGACACGTGTCATTGGATTTAGGAGGGCTTCCTTGGTGGCTCACCTGGTAAAGAATCCGCCTGCAATGTGGGAGATCTGGGTTCGATCCCTGAGTTGGGAAGATCCCCAGGAGGAGGGTAAGGCTATCCATTCCAGTATTCTAGCCTGGAGAATTCCATGGACTGTATAGTCTATGGGGCCAAAAAAGTCAGACACAACTGAGTGACTTTCACACATTCTAACCCAATATGACCTCATTTTAGCTTGATTATATCTGCAAAACCCTATTCCAAATAATAGCATACTCGTAGGTTCTGGTGGAGAAGACAATGGCAACCCACTCCAGTACTCTTGCCTGGAACATCCTATGGATGGAGGAGCCTGGTAGGCTGCAGTCCATGAAGTCGCTAGGAGTCGGACACAACTGAGCGACTTCACTTTCACTTTTCACTTTCATGCATTGGAGAAGGAAATGGCAACCCATTCCAGTGTTCCTGCCTGGAGAATCCCAGGGACAGCGGAGCCTGGTGGGCTGCTGTCTGTGGGGTCGCACAGAGTCAGACACAACTGAAGTGACTTAGCAGCATAGGTTCTGGGTAGACATGAATTGGGAGGAACTATTCAACCTGTAACAGAAAGTCAGCTGGAACTCTCATCAGTGGGAGGAAATAGACCCCAACAACTTGACATCATCCAGAGACTAAAGAGGAAGGAAAAGTGTGGGGACCTACTGAGAGGCATGGTCTGTGGAGTCTTGTTGTCTAATTTTAACTTTGCTTCTAGTGTCATCAATCTCTTCTGTTATCCTCAAGAATTGAGTTGTTTGTCAAACTGCTAAAGCCTCTTAGGAAGTGCTTCAGGAGAAGGCCCAGAGTAGTCGAGTCCATGATTAAGCAAAGTGGATGAGGAGATCACAGCAACCCAGAGAGGCAACTGCCACGCAGCCAGGTGGATCAGCAGTCTTGATCTGAGAAGACAACAAAAAGCAGGACTACTTGGGTGTCCTCAGAACTGCTTGGTGACAAAATCTTTAATGATGCAGGATTCATTCACCCAACCAACAGCATTCCTCAAATACCTGCTATCTGCCAAGTACCTTGTTGGTGCTGGGGAAAAAGTGCTGAAGTACCAGAAGCTGGTCCCTGCGCTGGAGAATTTTATTGCCATCAAGGATGGTGAGAATTTGAAGGGTGATATTCTTCAGATGTAAAGGAAAATGTGACCGCAGGAGCTGAGTTGAGGACGTGACTTACACTGATAATAAAGTGATAGGACTTCCTTTATGGAGTGGTAGATTAGAATCTGCCTTGCAATGCCGAGAACACCACAGGTTTGATCCCTGGTCCGGGAAGAGTCCACATGCTGCAGAGTAACTAAGCCCATGTGCCACAACTACTGAGCCCATGTGCTGCAACTATGGAAGCCTGCATGCCTGGAGTCTGTGCTCCACAGCAAGAGAAGCCATCGCAATGAGAATCCTGTGCCCTGCAACAAAGGTTAGCCCCTGCTCACTGCAACTAGGGAAAGTTCATGCAAAGCAATGAAGACTCAGAACAGCCAAAAATAAATAAATAAAATGATTTAAAAAACTAAAATGATGGCTAGCACAACCAATGTTTGTTGATTGCCTCCCACATGCCAGGTACTATGCCGGATACCAGCATTCAAAAGCAGCATCCACCCTACTCCCCCGTCCTTTAGCTTCTCCTTCACTGTTTCATGGAATCTTTAGACACAACAAATTCTGAGACATTGATGTCCCTATGACCTCCCTCAAAATAATCACTTTAATTGGTGTGCTTTGTTTGGAAATGGCCCCATAATAGCATCAAATATCAAACATTAGATCACTCAGCATTCCAGCCTGAAAAACACAGTTCAACACTTCAATGTCCCTCTTCTTAACTTCTATTTAAATCCCTTAGCACTGGCACAGAGACACACAGTATAGTTTCTGGGACAAGGCAGACGTTTATTCACATTCAAAATCACTCTGCACTGGGTACTAACCAAATGTTAATTTCTGTTTCCTTCCTAAATAAATATCACAGGTCTGCTTGCTAGTCATAGCAATGAGTACAGAATAAAAGAAATAAAATTCTGATGAGTGATCTCATTATGACTTAGCCAAAGAAAGAATCACTATAGTTCAAAATTTCAGAAAAGTTATGCCTTCTCAAGATCTTACAAGAATTCAACTCCAGCTTTTCTTTAATGTTGAATTTCCCTCTGGATCATAGTTTCTGTTGTGTAATCCTCTGATCTTCTCTTCTTTCTTGCCTTCTCCTTGGATCTCCCATCCAAGATAGAGAGTCCTCACTATTAAGTTGGTTAACTACATGCAACTTGTAATACTTTTGCCTAAATAAAATTTAGATGGGCAACTTACATCTATTGTATAAGAGCTTGTAGAAATCAATGTTTAAGCTGTCACTTGTGAACATACCTCATCTGATGTGACTCACTTTTCTTTCACAATTATGGACACCACGATATTAGGGAGAAATATCAACAACCTCAGATATGCAGATAATACCACTTTAATGGCAGAAAGTGAAGAGGAACTAAAGAGCCTCTTGATGAAGGTGAAAGAGGAGAATGAAAAAACTGACTTAAAACTCAACATTCAAAAAACTAAGATCATGGCATCTGGTCCTATCACTTTATGGCAAATAGATGGGAAAATGTGGAAACAGTGTCAGATTTCATTTTCTTGGCCTCCAAAATCAATGCGGAGGGTGACTGAAGCCATGAAATTATGACATTTGCTCCTTGGAAGAACAGCTATGTCAAACCTAGACAGTGTTTTAAAAAGCAGAGACATCACTTTGCCAACAAAGGTCTGTATAGTCAAAGCTATGGTTTTTCCAGTAGTCAGGTATGGATGTGAGAGTTGGACCACAAAGAAGGCTGAGCAGAAGACAATTGACACTTTCTAACTGTGGTGCTGGAGAAGACTCTTGAGAGTCCCTTGGACAGCAAGGAGATCAAACTAGTCAATCCTAAAGGAAATCAACTCTGAATATTCATTGAAAGGTCTGACGCTGAAGCTGAAGCTCCAGTACTCTGGCCAACTGATGTGGAGAACTGACACATTGGAAAAGACCCTGATGCTGGGAAAGATTGAGGGCAGGAGGAGAAGCAGGCAACAGTGGGTGAGATGGTTGGATGGCATCACTGACTCAATGGACATGAGTTTGAGAAAACTCAAGGAGACAGTGATGGACAAAGAAGCCTGGCGTGCTGTAGTTCACGGGCTCGCAAAGAGTCAGACACAACTTATCGACTGAACAACAGTAACAGCAATGACATCAGAAGAGAACACAGTGTGATGAAAGACCAGGGCTTTGGGATCAGGTCTAGTTTTGAGTCCCTATTCTTCCATTTGCTGCCTGAGTGAACATAGACAAGTTCCTTAAATTTTTTCAGCTGGAAATCATAGAATATTTTTGAGCTATAGTGAGAACTGGAAACAAACTATGAAAACTGTCTGGCAAGTGATAGGCACTTAATTCCTGGAAGCTATTCCTATTATTCTAGTCATGCCCAGTGATCTACATAATCTCTTGCATCTATTTATGGTTGCTTCTGACATTTCTACTTTTGCCTTTTTTATACTGGTTATGAATGTACTTGTAAAAATAAACCTGGTGTCTTCCAAATGCAAGGGGGGAAAAACCCAATTAAGATTACATTACATAAAATTGAGTACTGGAATTCAAGCCATGAGATAAAGTTTAAACAGATTAACTACCACGAACTGGTGGTGAGGTCATAGCTTAAAATAATTGGGCAGAGTTAAACCAGACTATCACAAACAGACTTCTGAATTGGCACACAGCACAAAAGGTAGTTCTCTTATGCCCAAATATAGAGGTTGACTCATGCAGTCTGGGTGAAACATCTGAGGAACCAAGTGATATCATTCAAGGAGGCAGGATGACATCATTCTGCAAATGTTTCTCGTCTGTCTAGTTTTGGCCTTGAGACTTCTGGGGCTCTTGTGTCTCATGATTTCCAGCAGTTGCTCTTAAACTCTCCCCTCCTTGAGGGAGGCAACATTAGTCCTCGCCTATCTTTATATTTCCTGCATGTTATAAATATTTTTCCACGTCTGGCACAGTATCTGGTTTCCACTCTGCTTGTTCTATTCAAACTGGTCTCAAAACGGTTGCTAAAAATAGTCTAGTTGCCCAATCCAGTGGATCCTTTTAAGTTTCCTTCCCTCTGGAACTGTGGGCTGTGGTTGACATGTGGATCAACTCTTCTTCCTCACCCCTTTCTTTGCTTCCTTATACCAGTCACATGATTCTCTGGATTCTGAAGATCACTTCTTACGAGCCTTCTTCACTTGTTTTTCTTCTGTAACTCACCCTTACACGTTCTCCAGGGTTATCATTCCAGGCTCTTCTCTGGCCCCCAGACCCCTTGGCAAGCTTATCTCCTGGCTTCCCCAGTCTCAATCACTGCTTCTGCAATGACCTTCTCCAAACCAAACCTGGACAGGTCACTGTCCCAGCTAAGAACCTTCCATGTTCACTGTTGCTTTCAAGCTGGATCCACACACTTTGGAAAGAGTGTCGACTCCTTCATAACCTGGTCTCAGCAAATCCTCCGACCTTCATCTCCCACCACAGAGCTTCTCCGCCTATGGCCATGCTATTTCTCTGTTTCTCCACCCTCTGTATCCAAAAAATCTCACAGATCCTCTAATATCCCATTCAAAGGCCACCCATACAAAGTCTTCCTTAGCAGCTTCCTCCCTCCACCCTGGTAGAATTAGTGGCTGCCTCACCACATACCATGCTTGCCTACTTCTAGCAGAGCTCTTACCACATTTTGTTATTGTCTTTTCTTCTCTTTTTTGTCTATACCTATAGACAAAGATTTCTTGAGAGCAGAGATTTTACCTTCTTTGTCTTATTATTATTCATACCCCCCAGCACAGGCCTTGCAGATAATTACATTCTCAAGAAATACTTCTCCATTTGAACTGAATCTATTTTTTTCCAAATCAGTCTTCTAATCAGATTCAGTTGCTTTGCTACCTGCAACAGAAGAAAGAGAGAAACACAAAGTGTCTGCCATGCACTCAATGTATGTTAGGCCATTGGGCTTTCTTGGCAAAACTCTTTTCCACACTCTCTATATAATTAAACTGTGGGCAAAGAAAGGCGTGTTCCATGCTTTTTTATGCACAACCAACTCCAAGGTCAGCTAAATGCCAGTGCAGAATCATCAGAAAGATCCAGCATATCTAATCAACTCTATGTGAATCAAGGGCTTCTTCCATGAAGTTGAATAAGCCCTTCTAGGACATCAGGGTATCATTTAGTAAATTTCTTCTCCTAGCAGATTAAACAGGGCTCGGATATATGTTATAATAGATGCACATAAGCTTTAATTTTGTTCAGCAAAATAAATGGTTACTTAAAATTAAGTCTGGATCAACTAAAATGTATCATGTATCACCCAGACAGAAATAAAGCTCATGATAATGGCTGTGGAGAGCACTGTTTTTCTGCCTGCACCTGCTCCATTCAGTCAAGATCTGCTTCACCAGTTACCTCTGTATAGGAATATCTAATGGAGTTCTTTAGCTCCGGATTTCATAAAGGCATGAGAAAAAGCCTACTGTGAATGATTGGATTTCTACTGCTTAACAAGGGTGCACACAGTGTATAACATATGTTTCTATAAAATAATGGATAACATATATTAAGCAATACCATACATATGCCAAGCCCTGGCTGTATTTCTTACAAGGATTATATAATTTCCTCACAATAACCATATGAGGGAAATTACTATTATCTCCATTTTATAAATGAGGAAACTGAAGGTCAGAAAGTCAATAACTTCCAAATGTTACAGAACTACTGTGAAGTGAGCTAGGAGTCAAAGACTGCCTCTTGCTCCAGTTAATTTAGAGGATAGAGAGATGTCAGAGACAAGCACCCGTTTATGAAGGGAAGGATGTTGACTCATAGCCATGTTAATGTGGAAACGTGGTCGGTCAGGTCTCAATCTTTATGCACTTTCTTCTGGCCCAATATTTTTCAATTACAGGTACAGAAGACTTTCTTTCTTTTTGAAGTGGAAAAGAGGGTGGGAAAGGGAGAGATGTCGAGGAAGTTCAAGAATATGGATCACGTTTTCTTGCTCAAACCTCAGCTTATGACTCTGTTTGGATAAAAGAAGTCTCTGCTCAGTATCCCTTAGGATCTTGATGGTGGGTCTGACTGCACCTTAGCAGAAACCACTCTGCCTTTGCCTGGATCTCTCTTCCCCCACCCTAGGGGAGCTCTGTAGCATGGGGCCCAGTGGGCTATATTGCAGGACATCAAGCATTGTCAATCAATTGCTTCATTAAAGTGGACATTTCTATTGTAAACTGACATTTCTCTTTCACTTTTGTAAACTGACATTACTTCTCTTGTAAACTGACATTTCTCTTTCACTTTTTTCTAGTGTCTACTGGAAAAATATTCCCATATCATTTTTGAAGTGTAAGAGCTATAATATTGAGCTGTATCTCTAAGAATAATTGTTACTATCTCTCAAATAAATCACTTCAAGGTGATCATTTAAAATAGAATTGAAATTATTATGAAGTGCAATGATTAATGCATTGCATTAGCTAAAATTGCATTTTTAAAATTCTTAGGTGGATTACCAACAATCATTAATAATAAAAGTACAGAAAAATACAAAGCATTTGACAGCACACGGTATTACTGAGGGTGTGAGAAAACAGACATTCTTGTATATTGCCAGTAGGCATAGCAATTGATGAAATTTTTCATAGACAGCAATTTGGAAATAACTATTGAAGTTACAAATGCATTTACAGATGATTCATAGGTAATTCACTGTGTAGCTTCGTTTGTAGCAGCAAGAGACTACAGCCTAACTATCCATCAGTAAGGTATATACAATGCAAACCTAAAAAGACTGAGGCAGCTCTGTTGGTGATATGGAATGAGAGTTAAATTACCCACGTGTGTGTGTTTGTACCATTGGTGTGCTGGCTAATGTTCAACCACCCACCTCCGCAAGTGTAGTTCCACGAATGTTGGTTGACAAGTAAGATGAAAGTGAACCAATGCAGATGTATTCTGGAGCTTCATTGGTTCCTCAGTGATGCAACTGACTTCTTTGCTGGAATGGAAAATAATTTCAAATAATGGAAGAACATTTCCTCAATTTTTTTATAATATTCACAATGACAAACACTTAGGTTTAATTTGTATTCTTAACATCTTTACCATCTCCAAACAATCAATCAAACAAAAAATTAAGCCCTGATTTTTATGATTTGCTGATTTCTGGTGGAAATACTCCCACAATGGCCAATCTTGAGTTGCCAATGTGACATCACTGAATACAGAGTTGGGAAAAAATACACATACCTACACAGAGGCCATTATGTAGCATTTACCCCTTTCAAGTACAGTAGATACAAATATCTCACCACAAACATATAATAGTAAAATATAGTAGAATAATTAGGAAGTGATGAATTTTTAGTATTTATTATCTGTTATAACTTAATTGTAAGTCTATTTTGAAATAGAGGCTGTGTTTAATAACCAACACACAAAATTCCTGAAAATTTAACAATCAGCTCTCATGAGTTGATATGAGCTGGCACCAACACACCACCACATATACCATGAGATAGTGTCCCACCAGGAAACAGAAAGCACACTTAGAGGAAAATCTGAGGAGAATTTGTTGAAGGGTATGATAGAGGTTAAGGAAACACAAAGAGAGCCTGACAGATGTGTGAATACACACACAGAAAAGAACTGTACACTTTAAGTGAGTGATGTGTATGGTATGTGCATTATACTTCAACAAAGCTGTTTTGAAAACATGAGAGAGCTGCTGAAGCCTCTGGGGACTAGCACTGACAGGAAGCCATTACCATCCTAAATCTTACGGGGCAAGAGGAGGGAACAGTGTTAACAGAGCCTGTGTGAGATAAAGACCATGAGGAGGGGCTCCCTGCAAGAGCTGCAGTTGTGGATGGATTGATCCGCTGCCCCAACAGCAGCTCTGAAGCAAAAAAGGTGGAGGAGGATAGTGCAGCCTTTCTCCTCTCCTGCCCTTCAACCCACCATGCCTCACGTTGGCCAAACTCAGCTCCAAGTCAGAGGGCAAGGCAACCTCAGTGATGTTTGCATACATGTCAATGCCTTAGACTCCTTGTAAGGAAAGCTATGACAAACCTAGACAGTGTATTAAAAAGCAGAGACATCACTTTGCCGACAAAGGTCTGTACAGTCAAAGCTATGATATTTCCAGTAGTCATTTATGGATGTGAGAGTTGGACCATAAAGAAGGCTGAGCGCTGAAGAATTGATGTTTTTGAACTGTGGTGCTGGAGAAGACTCTTGAGAGTCCCCTGGACAGCAAGGAGATCAAACCAATCAATCATAAAGGAAATCAACCCTGATTATTCATTGGAAGGACTGATACCGAGGCTGAAGTTTCAATACTTTGGCCCCCTGATGCAAAGAGCCAACTCGTGGGAAAGACCCTGATGCTGGGAAAGATTGAAGGCAAAAGGAGAAGGGAGTAGCAGGGGATGAGATTGTTAGATAGTCCCATGGACTCAATGGACATGAATCTGAGCAAACTCCAGGAGATAGTAAAGGACAGGGAGGCCATGGGGACATGTTGCAGTCCATGGGGTTGCAAAGAGTCAGACATGACTTAACCACTGAACAACAATAACTCCTTAGAGCACAGAGCAGATCCATAAAAGGTAGATAATGAATCTGATGGCAAACAGAAAATGGTCACACACACACACACACACACACACAAGTATTCACTAATAAAGTATATGTAATAGAATATTTCTGGAAGAAACACAAGAAAATTGTTAGTACTAGTTGGCTCCAGGAAAGGAGAAAGATTTAAAGACATAGACTTTTTCAGTCTATTACATTTTGTAGCTTTTGCATTTTGAATCATGTGAATACATATTACCTATTTCAAAAAATTAGCAACATAAACATTTAAAAAATAAATATATAAACAATGAAGTTTGTGGTAGTCGTTAAGGCTGGTCACGAATAGCCTGCTACTTTTCCTCTGAGTGCAGAGTAGAACTGTAATTCCCAGTGTCTGTTGAAGTTAGGAGTCACTACATGTCTTATTTGAAGGATAAAATATGAGAACTAATGTGCATCACATCAGGCAGAAGCTTTGAGAGCCAGTGCATACATTTTCATTTTTTCTTTTTGCCACCTCAAGAGTCGTGGAAGCATCCCAGAACCTCTGTCAGCCAGTCCAAGATATACAAGAAGTAGACACCCTCCCTCCTACCCCACCACACTAACATTGGACTTTTAGTACGAGTGAGAAATAACCTGTGTTGTTTGAAATTATTGAAGTTATAGGATTGTTTGCTACTAGAGCATAAATGGCCATGAACTTACATTTATTTTTGGCTGCGTTTACGTTTGGCTGCATTTTTACGTTTATTTTTTATTCAAATAAAAATATTTTATTCGAATGTACATAAAGAATATGCACATTTAGCCTCTTGTATTAAAAACAATGCATATATTTGGGCCCATGGAAATACCATGGATTTTGACAATATGAATTTTATGAATGTCAATTCTAACTTTACATTCAGCAATTTATATCAATTGCCTCAAAAAAAATGCATTTTGACCAAACAATTCTGTGCTAAGTCATTTCAGTCATGTGCGACTCTGAGAGGCCCAATGGACTGTAGCCTGCCAGGCTCCTCTGTCCATGCGATTCTCCAGGCAAGGATGCTGGAGCAGATTGCATTTCCTCCTCCAGGGGGTCTTTCCAACCCAGGGATGGAACCAGGATCTCTCACATCTCCTGCATTGACAGGCAGGTTCTTTACCACTAGCACCACCTGGGAAGTCCTGAACAATTCTACTCTTAGGAATTAATCCTAATGAAACAACCAATAACAGCTAAATTTTATTGAACAATTATTATACAACGAACACTCTTCTAAGAGCTTCGCACAAATTAATTTAGTATGCTTATAGCAATCCTATGATGTATGACATTATTACCTATCACTGTTAGACTTTTATACAAAGAGACTGAGACTTAGAGAAGTTGAGAAACTTGTCAAAAATTATACAACTGATAGGCAGAGTAGCCAGCATTTAAATCAGTCAGCTCGATTCCCGAGCTTATGTAAAATTTCAGCCACTATGATATATTGCTACTTTTTTCCCTATTTCTTCTTTGACCTACAGACTTCTTAATTTTCAAAGGTATGGTCTTTTTCTAGTGATCTTGCTCTTCTCGAGTTTACTGAGGAATATCTGATAGATATAGTCATATATATTTAAAGTGCATGAATGATGATTGTATATATTATTATTTAATTATATACATAATGAAATGAAATAATTGCCAAGACCAAGATAATTAACACATCCATCACTTAGTGGTGAGGATGATTAAGATCTATTCTCAGCCGCTTTCAAGTGTACAATACCTTATTATCAGCTATAGTCACCATGCTATACAGTAGACACTCAGAATTTATTCTTCTGTAATTGAAAGTTTGTGCCCTTTGACCTACATCTCTCCATTTCCCCCTGCCATCCACCCCTGGTAACCACCATTCTATTTTCTGTTTCTATTAAATTGAATTTTTGTTTTGTTTTGTTTAAGATTCCACATGTAAGTGGTACCATACCTACTGCTACTTTTTAAATAGCTTTGAGGATATAAATCACAGGACTGCTTTAGAACCATGAAGCTGGGAAGCAAATCAAGTGTCCACATGTGAGACAATGTTGAATCAATCGCAGTCACACTGAGTGCTAGAATACATACCATGGAGAGGCAGTTGATCACAAAGAGGCACAGGAAAAATGATTGCAATATAGAGAATAAGAATAAATTGTAAAATTCTTGTCCTAATTTTCAAAAAGTATGTGCATTAACATATACTTTGTTGGTCTCGAGCTTTGGAGTGGATCCCAGAGCAAGACAAGGATCTGAGCAAGTCCAGTTTTCAGTCTGGAAAGCTTATTCTTGGATAGTGGATCTTGCATGAGTTTTTCTCCTAAGTATCTCCATGCATTTTTTTATTTTCTGTAACACCACATATAAATCCTATATTTAATAGTGCCACACTGAGCTCACATAGAAGATCCTGTTAGATCTTGTTAGATCTTGTTAGAGCTTGCCCACAGTGATACCAGGCAACAGGAGTAAGAATGTGAAAGTGAAACGATTGCGGGTGAATTTAAGGTTCTTTCTTCATTGTGAAAGAACACAGAGATGAAATAACAGGTAAGAAGTGGATTTCTTTAGAGAGAAGCACATTCCACAGACAGAGTGTGGGCCATTACAGAAGGTGAGAGAGCTTTGAAATATGACATGGTTAGCTTTTATGGGCTGGGTAATTTCATAGGTTAATTAGTGGCAGGATTATTCCAATTATTTGGGGGAAGGGGTGGCGATTTCCAGGAACTGGGTCACCACCCACTTTTTAGCCTTTTATGGTCAGCCTCAGGACTGTCATGAGCATATCCTAATGTATTACAACAAGCATATAATGAGGCTCAAGGTTTACTGGAAGATGAATCTTCTCCATCTTATTTCTAACTAGTTTTTGTCACGGTCTATAAGCCATGTTTTTCTTTTAAAGGTTGTGCCCTGCCCCCTTCCCTCTTGTTTCAAAATCAAGGGTGTGATGTGTTATAAAGCTGCTCACCACTATGGGAAACTGAGGTGTTCCTTCTAGAACCCTCTCTAAAGAGCCAAGTAGAATGGACCTCCCCACTGTCTGTCTGAGGGACGTAAGACAGCAGGACTTCTCAGCTCCGTCTCCACAGGTCAAGGGTTTTTAGTCCTTTCTATTTTCAAGTTTGCATGTTCATCAGAAAAGCTAAGAAGTTTGCTGAAGGAGACTCACTGCAGAGCAGAGAAGCCTCTGAGCAGCAAACTAGAGCTGTGAAAGGCAGCTGACATGAGGTGTTGGAATGGAACCCAGGTGAACAAGGTGAAATGAGAGGTGAGCCTTGAGACACAAGAGGTGCACCATATACAGCTTTATGAAGTGGGGATTGAAATTCCTGACTCTTCCAGTCATGACTCTCTTCTTAATTAGACTGTGATAAGACCCATGTCTTATCTGGTTTTTCTTTTACAGTAGAGCTTCATTGTAGAAGAAAATGTCAAGTGGGATTTCCTGAAACTATCGACTTCTCCATCCAGCCAAGATAGTAAATAAGAAACTAAGTTACATCTCAAAGAAGCATGGCAGAGAGATCAGAGCCTACCTCAAAGATTTAAAGGCTACCCTGGTGGCTCAGTGGTAAAGAATCCATCTGCCAATGCCGGAGACACAGGTTCAATCCCTGGGTCAGGAAGATCCCCTGGAGGAGAGCATGGCAACCCACTCCAGTATTCTTGCTTGGAGAATTCCAATGGACAGAGGAAGCTGGTGAGCTACAGTCCATAGTCGCAAAGAGTTGGACACAATTTAGCGAATAAACAACAACGACAAAGATTTAAAGGGTGCAGAGGTGGTGGTGCCCATTTAATTATTGTTCTGGAATCTATGAAAACCAGATGGTGGATGATCATGCATTATGTAAATGTAACAAAGGGGCAGCCCAATTGCAGTTGTTGGGCTGGATATGGGACCTCTACTGAAGCACATTAACAGAGCCTCAAGTATGTAGTGTGTGGTTGATCTGGTGAGCATATTATTTTTCGTATCAATCAAAAGAGGAACCGAAAGCAGTTTTCAATTGGCACAAAATGACTATAATATATATTCACATACTGTTCATGGAGTTCTCAAGGCAAGAATGCTGATGTGGTTTGTCTAGTCAAAGCTATGGTTTTTCTAGTAGTCATATATGGATGTGAGAGTTGGACTATAAAGAAGGCTGAGCACCAAAGAATTGATGCTTTTGAACTGTGGTGTTGGAGAAGACTCTTGAGTGTTCACTGGACAGCAAGGAGATTAAACCAGTCAATCTTAAAGGAAATCAATCCTGAATATTCATTGGAATGCTGAAGCTTCAATACTTTAGCCACCTGATGTGAAGAGCCAACTCATTGGAAAAGACCCTGACTCTGGGAAAGATTGAGGGCAGGAGAAGAAGCAGGCAACAGAGGGTGAGATGGTTGGATAGCATCATTGGCTCAATGAATGTAAGTTTGAGCAAACTCTGGGAGATAGTGAAGGACAGGGAAGACTGGCATGCTGCAGTCCAAAGAGTCAGATACGACTGAGCAACTGAACAACAATATATTCTCAGGATTGCCCCAGGACTATGTTAATTCTCCCATTTTCTCTCATAAGGATCCACGCTATTTGGACATTTCACAAAATTACATCGGTCTACTATTTTGAGGAAATGTTAATGAACAAGATGTGCCATGTACCCTAGATGCCTTGATGAGACATATTGAATCCAGAGGGTGAAAAGTCAGCCCTAGAAAGAACCAGAGGCCTGCCAGATTAGCATAGGACATGGAGAGTTATCCCCTCCCAGATACAAGGTGAAAACTGTTAGTCACTCGGTCATGTTCAACTCTTTGTGATCCCATAGACTGTAGCCCACCAGGCTCCTCTGTCCATGGGATTCTCCAGGCAAGAATACTGGAGTGAGTAACCATTCCCTTCTCCAGGGTATCTTCCCAACCCAGGGATCAAACCCAGGTCTCCCACATTGCAGGCAGATTCTTTACCATCTGAGCCACAAAGGAAGCCCAGATATAAGGTAGATTACTGCATCTTTCACTTTCAGCTTGTAAGAAAGAAGCACACCACTCATCAGGCTTCCTTATCATTTGTTTGCAGACTATTCCACACTGAGGTACACTCCTTCAGTCTGTTTATAGGGTGATTTGGAAGGCTGCCAGCTTTGGAGTGGAGCCCAGAGCAAGAGAAGGCTTTGTAGCATGTCCAGTTTTCAGTAAAAGCAGCCTTGCAGCTTGGGTCATACACCCCAGCAGATCCCATGGTAGCAGGAGTACCAGTTGAAGAAAAGATGCCATGTGAGTTCTTGGGCAAGTCCCAGTAGGAGGATCACAATGCGGACCTCTAAGGTTCTCAAAGAGATGCCATGCCATTTGCTGCAGAGAATAGGAAGAGAAAAACAAATACTGTATATTAATGCCTATATGTGAAATCTAGAAAAATGGTACAGATTAACTTGTTTGCAGGTCAGAAATAGAGATATAAGCATAGGCAATGCATGTGTGGACACGGTGAGGGGGACAGGTGGTGGGATGAATTGGCAAATTAGGACTGATTTTGTGCACTGTATACTGCGATATGTAAAACAGATAGTTAGTGGGAAGAAGTACAAGGAGCTCAGTCAGTGCTCTGTGATGACCTAGAGGGGTGGAATCGGGGGGAGATGGGGAGGAGATCCAAGAGGAAGGAGATACATGTAAACATATAGCTGATTCATTTCTTTATAGAACAGAAACTAACACAACATTGTAAAGGAACTATACCTAAAATTTTTAAGAAATGCAGCTCCTGGCAGGCTACTGGGCTCTGATGTAGTCTAGCCCCTACCATGGGTCATCAAGTGATTCTGTGTCCAGAATTGCTCATCATGAGCTGGATGCTCTCGGATCCCCAGGTCACAAGTTAGGCAGGCCTAGCAGCAACGCCCTATTGTAGGTGAGAAGCAGTACCCTGGAGACTGTGCTTGAGCAGGTGCAGAAGCCAAAGAAACTTTGTGAAAGATGACCCCAGCCCCCAGAAAAGCTATTTAATCTCTCCTGACCTCAGTGTCCTCCTTTGTGAAACAAGGTGGACGATACTTTAACTAGGCTCTTGAGAGGCCTGTCAAGTACCATTGTGCAGCCTGTGAACTGGACAAGTGTACTGAGTTGAGGAGGTAAAAAGAGGCTGACATTCCAGCTGGGCTCAAATCCCTGGGCAGCATCTACCAAACAGAGGTACCCATTTCTAGTTTGCACAAGGCCCTCTATGGGCTACTTCAGGCCTGTCTATTGTCAGGATTTAAATGAGGTCACAGATGTAAGGCACCTATTAATAGTAAGTAGTAATAAATGGTAGTTGCTGCTGTATTCTGCTGTCTCCAAGTCCATCAGTTACTGAAAGCCTAAGTTAAAAGGGTGGCGCTAGTGGTAAAGATTCTGCCTGCTGATGCAGGAGACTAAGGAGATGCAGGTTTGATCCTTGGTTGAGAAGATCCCCTGGAGGAAGAAATGGCAACCTACTCCAGTATTCTTGCCTGGAGAATCCCACGGACAGAGGAGCCTGGGGGGCTATAGTCCATAGGGTCACAAAGAGTCAGACATGACTGAAGCAACTTAGCATGCATGCATGCTAGTTAAAAGTAGAAGTCAGCACTGAAGCCCTACATGACAAAAATGGTCACAGAGGGATGGCATGTCTCAGACAGAATCAGCTTCCCCCAATGGACTCTGAAGACCATGAGGCGGGGATCTGCCTCACTCACGCCTGGATGCTCCTGGGACTTATTAACACAATAAATAATAGCTGAATGACTGGGTAATTGAGAGAAAGGATAATTTTACTTTTTGGAAAAAAAAAAAACAACAAAGTAACAGCATCTTTGAAAATATTTGCTTGGAGCTCTTCTTGAGTATCTTTCCATATCTTGATTTCAGCTTGCCAGTTCTCTGAGTTTTCTGTAGTTTTGAGGCCACTTTTAGAATAAATCTAGGTCGATGTTCAGAATAACTTGCTTTAACTGTCTAAAATTTAGAGAGAGAATCCTCAATAAAGCAACAAGCAACAACAGTCCCACAGAATCTCCAAGTTCAGCTCTTTGTCTTGTTTACTATGTAATCAAACTATATCTCTTGGCGTGTTTATGTTACACTGATCAAGTTTAAAAAGATGCCATGAAATTAAAAGATGCTTGTTCACTGGAAGAAAAGCTATCACAAACCTAGACAGCATATTAAAAAGCAGAGACATTACTTTGCTGACAAATGTCCGTCTAGTCAAAGCCATGGTTTTTCCAGTAGTCATGTATGGATGTGAGAGTTGGACCATAAAGAAAGTTGAGCGCCAAAGAACTGATGCTTTTGAACTGTGTGGTGTTGGAGAAGACTGCAGAACTGACTCACTGGAAAAGACCCTGATGCTGGGAAAGATTGAAGGCAGGAGGAGAAGGGGACGACAGAGGATGAGATGGTGGGATGGCATCACTGACTTGACGGACATGAGTTTGAGCAAGCTCCTGGAGTTGGTGATGGACAGAGAAGCCTGGCATGCAGAAGTCCATGGGGTCACAAAGAATCAGACATGACTGAGTGAATGAACTGAACTGAACTGAACTGATCAAGTTTAAGTCTGATTCATTTAAAGTTATCCAGCTGGCCTTTGTTGTCACTTAGACTTCCTGGTGGCTCAGATGGTAAAGCGTCTGTCTGCAATGCGGGAGACCCAGGTTTGATCCCTGGGTTGGGAAGATCCCCTGTAGAAGGAAATGGTAACCCACTCCAGTACTCTTGCCTGGAAAATCCCATGGACAGAGGAGCCTGGTAGGCTACAGTCCGTGGGGTCGCAAAGAGGCGGACACGACTGAGTGACTTAACTACTTACTTACTTACTTTAGACTATGTAGAAAGAGTCTGATTACTTCCAATCAGCCTTAATTACTGAACTGTGTGATTGGTTGATAAGGTGAGAGATAAGTTTCTGATAGAACCTTCTCTGGTCCTATCTAGACTCTTCCCCTTTGCAATTGTGCAGTGGAGAATTAAACCTCCCTGGTGGCTTAGATGGTAAAGAAGCTGCCTGCAATACAGGAGACCCAGGTTCAAAGTCTGGGTCAGGAAGATCCCCTGGAGAAGGGAACAGCTACCCATTCCAGTATTCTTGCCTGGAGAATCCCATGGGCAGAGGAGCCCGGTGGGCTATAGTCCATGGAGTTGCAAAGAGTCAGACACGACTGAGCAACTAACACACTTTGGAGTCCAGCAAAAGAATGTTTTCAGTTCCGCAAATTTAATTTTCCTGTAGTTACCTCCGATTTAGTGTAAGTGGTCTGAACTAGCTCTAAAATACGATATGATGTGACGAAATGCAATGTGATAAATTGTGATAAGCCTTACTCTTATTAGTCATTTATTCTGTGTGTGCTCCCTCTCTTTTGTTCCATGGCCTGGTTGAATTCCTCTGTTCCTCCTACCTCACCACTGACTGGGCTGATTCACTTGTCAGAATTAAGTTTTACACGTTGCACCAACAGTTTTAAACATCACTGAGGACTCCAGGCCCTGTGACAGTGAAAGCAAGAAAGAGCTTCGCAAACTTCCCCATAGAAGGGCAACCTCATCGAGGATCAGAAGGGCCTTTGTTCTTCCTCAGAACAGTTAATCTCTCTGGCTAAATTTGCCTTCCACACTGTCCCAGAAACTTCTGAAGAGTTCTGTTCTTGGAGCATTTCTTTGGTCTCTCCCAGGATGTTTTACTGTCACTGTAAGCTGTGACTTTTGCTTGTTTTAGTTGCCTGTTTAAAGGTTGCTTTTAGAATAGTCTTTCAAACTAATCTTTATATTCACTAACTTGGATGGTAAACAAGCAGTATTATGTTGTCATTTCTCTATGAGAACAGAATTTTCTAGAATTAATTATATTAAACACAAGATAGCAGCATATTGGGGCATTTTAAGAGAGCCCATATTTGTAAATGCAGTTTAAAAATCTTTTCTCCTTAAGTAAATTCTATTAACTCTACTTACTTCACAGAAAAATCATAAAAGGAAGGAGGGAAAAATTTACATTCTGCATAATAATTGTGTTTTGAAAAGCTACATTTTAAATATCACAAAAATTTGAAGAGAGGACGATACAGATTTCTTGAGGTAAGGTTTATCATTTGGTCTTAGCAGAATAATTGATGCGTGGCATTCTATTCCTGATCTAAGAAGTTCTAGATTCCTTTCTTTTCCATAAGATTGGCTAAGACTCACTCCATCCCCAGAATCTTCTCAGCGCTCACCAAATTCTCTTTCTCGGATACCCCTATGCTGTTCAATTAACACCTCAAATCCCATTTCTCAGATAACCCAGGATAATGACAGCAGGCCTAATCCTTGGAATGGAATGGAGAGCATGCCTCCTAATGCTAGACTAGCTCTACCACTTACTACCTGTGTAACATTGGGCAAGTTGACTAAGTCCTCTGTGCCTCTTTTTCCCGTTTATAAAATGGGGATAGCTATATTATGTACCTCAAAGCATTATTAGGAGGAGTCAATGATTTTATCTACTTAAAGTATTCAGAATGGTAGAGTAAGAACAATATGAATGTTGTTAAATATAATTTTATCTAACAACGTCTAATCATGACTTTTTCTCTCTAAAATCTTTTGATTATACAAAATAAACCAACATTAAACATTAATTATCCACAACATGAAAAAGTATTTTTATCCCATAAATCCGCTGGAAGAAATTGTTAGTAGTTTTTAATGTCTATTATATTATAAACATATCTCATAAATATCTTTATCACTGGTTGTAAACAAACTAGATGTTCAGCAATAAATGAAGTTATCAAGATAATATATAATTTGTAAAATGAAGTACAAATTTATTTTCAATGTTTAAGTGAAAAAAAGCAGGTTACATGAAAATGGTATTATATGATTCTATTTTTTTACCTTATTTATCTATTATCTTTTTATTTTTGGTTGCACTGGGTCTTCGTTGCTGTGAGCAGGGTCTGCTCTCCATTGTGCCATGTGGGTTTCTCCTCTCAGTGGCTTCTCTTGCTGCGGAGCACAGGCTCTAGGGTGAGCGGGCTTCAGTAGTTGTGGCACACAGGCTTAATTGCCCCATGGCATGTGGGATTTTCCCAGACCAGACCGAACTTCTTTCCCCTGCATTGGCAGGCTGATTCTTACTCACTGTACCACCAGGGAAGTCCTGATTCTATGTTTTTATTGAAACAACACGTACCAAATAACAAGACTAAAAAAAGCCTGAACAGATAGACACCAAAATGTTCATAGTGATTATTTTTAGGTGATGAAATGATGAATGGCTTCTATTTTCTTTTTTTTCCCAAAGTCTGGATCTTCTAAATTATCTTCAAGGTTATTAATTACTTTTGAATAAAATGTGTGTATGTGAGTCACTCAGTCATGTCCGACTCTTCGCGACCCCATAGACTGTAGCCCGCCAGGCTCTTCTGCCCATGGAATTCTCCAGGCAAGAATACTGCAGTGGGTTGCCATTCCCTTCTCAAAAAAAAAAAAAAAAAAAGACTAAAAATTAATTAAGATTATAGCTTAATTGTGGAAATTTATTTTCTCTCCATGGGAATCTCTAAAGAAAATGGCAAAATGCATTGAATTCCTCTGATTAGATACAATCACAACTTCTATAAACCTCAAATTTTCTAAGATTTCTTAAATCCCATTGCCTTTAAATAACTTAAGACACTAAAAGGTATTTTAAACAATCTTGCACTTATTAACTTGGACATTTTAGTCATTTGTTCTCACTTTCTTTTTACATTGTACATGTGCTTAGTTGCTCAGTCATGTCCGATTCTTTGCCACCCCATGGACTGTAGCCCACCAGGCTCCTCTGTCCTTGGGGATTCTTCAGGCAGGAATACTGGAGTGGGTTGCCATGCCCTCCTCCAGGGGGTCTTCCCAACCCAGGGATTGAGCCCAGGTTTCCCACATTGCAGGTGATCCTCCACCATCTGAACCATGAAGGAAGCCCATGAATACCTATATTAGTTGTGGATAATTAATGTTTAATGTTGGTTTATTTTGTATAATCAAGCTTTTAAAACAACTTATTACACTAAATTTGAGAACTGAAGCAGATTGTCTGTAAGTAAAATAATTTTAATTACTTCAGTTTATAAAATAACAGAAATAAAAAGTTTTAAGGCACTAATTATGAGACAAGATAGATGACTACCTAATTGAATACATTTTCCAAAAATCAGAGGGAAAAATTAAATATTTGCATCTTATGGAGCAGAATAGAGAGCCCAGAAATAAGCCCAATACCCACAGCCAATTAATCTTTGACAAAGAAGGCAAGAATACACAATGGAGAAAAGACAGTCTCCTCAGCAAGTGGTTTTGGGAAAGTTGGACAGCGGCATGTAAATCAATGAAGTTAGAACATACCCTTACAACATACACAAAAGTTAAAATGGCTTAAAGACCTGAACATAATACATGACATCATAAAACTCCTGGAAGAAATCACAGGCAAAACATTCTCTGATATAAATTTTACTAGTGTTTTCTTAGGTCAGTCTCCCAAGGCAATAGAAATAAAACAGTAATAAACAAATGGGATATAATCAAACTTACAAGTGTTTGCACCACAAAGGAGACTATACACAAAACAAAAAGATTACCTACAGAATGGGAGAAAATATTTGCAAGTGATGCAAACAACAAGGGCTTAATTTCCAGAATGTACCAACAGCTCATGCAACTCAAAAAAACAACAAAAAACCCAATCTGAAAGTGAACAGAAGACCTAAATAGACATTTCTCCAAAGAAGAAATACAGATGGCCAATGGACACATGAAAAGTTGCTTAACATCACTAATTATTAGAGAAATGCTTATGAAAACTACAATGAGGTATCACCTCACACTGGTCAGAATGGCCATGATTAAAAAGTCTACAAATAACAAATGCTGGAGAGGGTGTGGAAAAAAGGGAAACTTCCTACCCTATTGGTGGAAATATAAGTTGGTGCAGTCACAATGGGGAATACCATGGAGGTACCTCAGAAAACTGAAAATAAAATTACCATATGATCCAGCAATCCCTGGATTTTTACTCCCTGGATTTACAATCCCTGGATTATATACTCCTGGGTATATAATCAGACAAAACTATAACTCAAATAGATACACACACCCCTATGTCCATAGTAGCACTGTTCACAATAGCCAAGATACAGAAACAAGCTAAACGTCTGTCAACAGATGAATGGATAAAGATGTAGTATGTATATACAATGGAACACTGCATGCGTGTGTGCTAAGTCACTTCAGTTGTGTCCAATTCTGTGCGACTGTGTGGACTGCAGCCTGCCAGGCTCCTCTGTCCATGGGATTCTCTAGGCAAAAATACTGGAGTGGGTTGCTGGGCCCTCCTCCAGGGAATCTTCCTGATCCAGGGATTGAACCTGTGTCTATTATGTCTATATACATTGGCAGGTGGGTTCTTTACCAATACCTGGGAAGCCCCATAGTGGAATACAACTCAGCCATAAAAAATGATGAGATAATGCAACTAGAGATTATCATACTAAGTGAAGTCAGAAAGAGAAGGCCAAATGCAGTATGATATCATGTATATTTGGAATCTAAAATATGACACAAATGAACCTATCTAGGAAACAGAATCACGGACATAGAGCACAGACTGGTGGTTGCCAAGGCAGTGGGGGTTGGGGGAGGAATGGAGTGGGAAGATGAGATTAACAGATGTAAGCTATTGTTAATATATAGAGAATGGATAAACAACAAGGTCCTACTGTATAACACAGGGAATTATCTTCAATATCCTGTAATAAACCATAATGGAAAAGAATATTAAAAAAAAAGAATGTGCACATATATATGTATAACTGAATCACTTTGCTGTAAAAAAACAACAAAAAAGCATAAATTAATATGACATTGTAAATCAACTGTATATGTGTGTGTACACATCCGTGAACAGTCATGTCCGACCCTTTGCAGCCCCAGGGACTGTAGCCTGCGAGGTTCCTATGTCCATGGGTTTCCTGGGCAAGAATACTGGAGTGGGTTGCCATTTCCTCCTGCAGGGAATCTTCCTGACCCAGGGATCTAACTCTCATCTTCTGCATCTTTGGCAGTGGCAGGCAGTTTCTTTACCACTGAATGACCAACGAAGCCCAAGTCAATGATACCTCAATTTTTAAAATGTGTAAAGGTGCCGTCTTAGCGTTCAGGAGATGACATGTGTCACTTCTGGCTTTGCCTTTCTTCAAGTGTGACTTTGTTTCTCCTCAAGCTCAGCTGTAATATTTTTCCAGGCTCACCTGTGACCCTTGTGGTTCTTCCTTTAATCACCCTTTAAAGTGTTCAACAGATTAAATAAAAATCCTTGCAAAACTGCCAACTGCTCTTTTTCCTTTTTTTTTTTTTTCTTTTTAAACTACACTGGGGATTATCTTTCTATCTCGTACTAAGAACCATAAACCTAAGAGCCACAGTGAATCAATACATTGGGGAACTAATAAATCAATACATTTAAATTTGACGGAAGTCAGTTGATTTTTGTTCTCCTACAAAACTGAGAAACCAATTTCTGTTACTTATGAAATCAACAATTAACCCGCTAATTTACATACTTTCTTCCCTCAATATTTATTTCAACCTTACTAACTCCATGCAACCCTCCTCTCTACCTAGTTACTCATTTTTGACTCTAAGAGGAATTCCCCACTGGATTGTTGAAAACTTGCTACCTTTGTTTCCCTTGAATTTGTTCTCTGATTTAGAAAAGAAAAAGTTCTAAAAAGAAGATGACCCAGTTTTTCAGAGTGAATAACAACTTTCTTTACCCACAGTAGAAATCTTATAGTATTTTTTTCCCCAGAGCTATAAGACAGTGGGGAAGGAATTTTTTTTTTCTTATTTAGAAGTACTGAATAAAAAGTTTAAAAGATACCTAAAATCTTACTTAGAAAATCTACTAACCAAGAATTAGTAGAAAACACCCAGAAAACTACAAAGAGGTTTTTAAAAAAATTAAGTCAAAGACTCTTCTCTTACAACCTAATTTCTCTAACTACTGAAAGTAGTTAATACAATGAGTATTTCTATTGCAGATCTTACAGTATAAAGAAAGACATGGGTTCTTATTTGCAAAACTATTCCACAGATATTGCTTTTATATATTCAAAATATACTCCCTTTTGCTCCCTTTGGAAATCTGTAACTCTAGATAAAATTACTCTTCAGTTAGGTTTTATTGAATGGAGCCACATTAGATAACTTTTATTTCCAGTTGTTGCTTTATTATTTTATTTTGAATCATTGTGAAGAAGACATCGCTGGGACTTCCCTGACTGTCCACTGGTTAAAATCCCAAGCTTCCACTCCAGGGGTCACAGGTTTGATCTCTGATCAGGGAACTAAGATCCTGCATGCTGTGTGGCCACAAAAAAAAAGAAAAAAATGTTTCTTTCTATCAAAATTTTCCTAAAACTCCAAATGTTTTTGGTCACTTTTCATTGGGCTGTTCTTATCCGCTTTTTCAAAGTTGATTCTTATTTCAAAATAAATACATGTATAATAAGGAAAATATTACTATTTTAGTAGTAAAATAAAATGAAAATTTACCAGCCCTGAGTCACAGATAATCACCATTAATATTTTGTTGTATACCTACATACATATAATTCATTATATCTCTTCAGAATTTTCATGAGGTAACTTAGTAAGAAACAAATCAAAAAATGTTTCCCCTTAGCTATAATCAATGATCCATTTCCATGATCTTCTGTCAAATAGTAAATTATATAAACATTTATTGAGTCGCTGCTGTCTGCTTCTCACAAAAATGGCACGATTCCTTTATGTTTCCACATAAGCAATACTGCCACCAAGTTCCATTATTTCACTCTAATTATCTCTTTTCCTTATTTTAAATTCTATTGGATTTTTCCTTTATCTCATAGATTGTATCTGTCTGCTATCAACTCAGCATTTCCACCTATAGAAATCACTAGGAATCCCGATTTTATAATCTGTCATTTGAGCTAAACCTCCTACTTTTGTGTCCTCAACATACTTGAAAATAATTTCTTCTAAGCCTTCATTTAAATCATTCATTAAAAATGTCAGGCCATTTGTAGAATAAGATAAGGCCGGCAAAAAAAAAAAAAAAAAAAAAAGAAGTTCCCTGGCCATCCAGTGGTTAAGACGCCATACTTCTAAAGCAAGGGGTGCAGGTTCAGCCCCTGACTGGAGAACCAGGATCCCACATACCACACAGCACAGTTAGAAAATAAATTAAAAAAGACAGACATAGAGAGGACAAGAACAAAGTAGCTCACTACAAATTCCAGTGTAAAGACAACTAGAGATCAATAAGAAAGTGCACCATGGATGCATAGGTGGAAGTCCAGTGTAAAAGAAGGGAAGGAACTCAATCTACACTGTGTACCAGAAACAGTACCCAACCTGAGAAAAAGTGTCAGAATGGGGAACTGAATTCAAACAAATCTGCACAAATCTTTTGATATTACACGAGGGAGGGTTATATACCTATAGGATTGCAAAAAATTGCATGCTTATGCCATGTAAGTTTGCCTGGAAGGTTACAATAAAAATATGTGCTTTTTACAACCCATTAGAGGATGGAAGGAAGACTTGATTGCTGAGGTTTCAGTCAACAGCGTGTGGACTAGTCTACATGGCCCCTGTGTGCAAATTAGAAAAAAAGGACTCTTCCCCAGGCTGCCAGAGCTCCGCACAAGGGCTTGGCAAGAGCAGCAGAGGTTGGACTTCCGCCCTCACTCGCCCCCTTGCCAGGAGTCCCGGAGCCCGACACAGAGGAGTTTGCTGCGACTACAAACCACACCTCGGCTTTGCCAGCGGCTCCTTGATAGGCTCTGACGATAGGGGGCGCTAGAGGGAGGGCAGGACTGGAGGAGGAGGGAGGGCCTTATTCCTGCCTGTGGCCCTCCCGCTGGCTACGGTTATTGCCAGCAGCACCCCATTAACTCTTACTCCCCGTAGCAGCAGGTGGATCCGGTATGCAGTTTTCTCGACACTTGCAGGACAAGTTGCCTCGCGTCCCCTCAAGGACACTAGGCACCCGACCCTTCCTCAGAGTTGGGTCCCAGCTTAGGGGGGCGCCTCCTCCGCCCCAGAGACGCCAGCACAGCCTAAGAAGCACCCTCTTCCTCAGATGGCTGAATTTCAGCTCCTCAGGGCCCCTTCTCTAAGTTTCTACGTTTTAATAATCATTCCAATCTCTTGCCAACCGTTTCCTCGATCCTGAAGGTAATTAACAGTTTCCTGTAGTTGCTACTTCGGGGTCCATTCGATTTCTCTTTATACCTTTATGGTTACCAACTTGACAGTTTTTACCTAATTGACAGTTCATTATATTAAATTCTTTTTGTCAAATAACTGTGCAGTTCCTTTCTCTTGACGAGTCTCTGACTGGTGCAAAGAGGAAGATGCAGTGGAACAATAAAGGGCACAGTCTGCATATGTGGTCTTTTTCAGACATTACTTGAACTGCCCTAACAGCCAGATTACTCAAAAAGGGGAAATTTCCATCAGCCTCTTGAGCTGGGGTTTATTGCCAGAATGAAAAAATTGCTGGCAAAAAAAAAAAAAAATTGCTGGCTTAGTTGGCAGACTCTCCTTAGAGAATCCTGGTTGGGGAGTGATAAACCCAGCTTACATCTTTCCAAAGAGGTTGTATTAATCACAAACAAGTTATGCTACAATAACAAACAACTCGACAGTTAGCAATGGCTTAGAACAGCAGTCCCCAACCTTTTTGGCACCAGGAACGGTTTCGTGGGAGATAATTTTCCACCAACCTGGGAGGAGGTCGGGGAGGGATGGTTTCCGGATGATTCAAGTGTATTACATTTATTGTGTACTTTATTTCTGTTATTATTACATCAGTTCCACCTCAGATCATCAGGCATTAGATCCCAGACACTGGGGACCCCTGGCTTAGAACATTTACCTATCTTGAAGGTTTCCTAGTGGCCAAGAATCTGCTGAGGCTCTGTCCCATGGTTCTGCTCCAACTATCTCCTTCATTTTGGGGCTTGAGCCAAAGATGATGCTCCTCTCCTTGTCTCTTAGCAGAGGGAAGTGGGTAGGAATGGAACCAGGCAGTGGCTGCTATGTCTATTAGTCGAAGCTAGTCAGGGAGTCAAAGCCATTATCAATAGGGCAGGTTGGATAAATGATTAACAGAATTTTTTCCCTGAAAAATCTGTAAGAATCTGACCTTCGGTTAATACACTAACTCTGTTCCCCTGGACCCAGAGGAGAGTAATGTGTTAACAGTGTTCTTCAACAACAGTGCTCATAGTAAGTACGATCTCAAGATTGGAAATTGCATCTGTCCTGAGAGGAACTGGACTTCCCTGGTGGCTCAGTCGGTAAAGAATCCTCCTGCAATGCAAAAGATCCAAGTTCAATTCCTGGGTCGGGAAGATTCCCTGGAGAAGGAAACGGCAACCCACTCCAATATGCTTACCTGGAAAATTCCATGAATCCCAGTCCATGGAGTTGCAAGAGTCAGACACAACTTAGCGACCAAACCAAACTGGGAGGAACTATAAGTGCACAATAGATCCCTGATGGAGGCTGTGTAGATTTAGCTCCCCTGAGTGTGGTGACTGTATTCACTGAGCATGTCCTTGTGGGGATGCTAGAAGCTATGCTTCTGACGTTTTAAAGGAGATATTGGCTCCTGTGGAGCGTGAGTGGGTCCTGCCAGTCCCAGGTATGTCACATCTTGCACTTGAGCTGTCCCCAGGAAGCTGTGTGATTTGATGTCCCATAGAAGAGGAACACTTAACCCTTCCCTGCTGGCAATTTGTGGCTCCTGTCCTATGTTCTTCTGCTGAAAAGAAAGTGAAGTTGCTCAGTTGTGTCCAATTCTTTCTGACCCCATGGACTGTAGCCTACCAGGCTTCTCTGTCCATGGGATTTTCCAGGCAAGAGTACTGGAGCGGGTTGCCATTTCCTTCTCCAGGGGATCTTCCTGACCCCTGGATCGAACCCGAGTCTCCCGCATTGCAGGCAGATGCTTTACCCTCTGAGCCACCAGGGAAATGCCAAAGTGATCGATGGTAGTTTTGTGCATATGAATATTGAGTTGAATCTAAGAATATGCCATGGTGGAAATGTAGGTGGAAATTGTATCAATATAGTCTCCCACAGGGAAGCACTACAAGGCTGTAGGGTCTTCTTACAGGGAGAGGAGCATTAATTAGGTGTGGTAATAAATTCTCCTGGTGGCTCAGACAGTAAAGAATCCGCCTGCAATAAGTCAGACGTGACTGAACGACTAAGCACACACAATAACCTCTCCAAGGGAGATTCTCCTACAGGACCCTGGGACCTTTCAGCAAACAACAAATCGAGAACTACTGATCAATAGAGGCAAAATGGAAAGAGTAATGGGTTTGTGATCTCGAAGATCTCAGAAACCTGCATCTCTTGCTTACTGCTTATAACTTGAGTGACTGAGCATCGGAATCCTCACCTATGAATATATCATCATTCTGGCCTTGTTACTAAAAAGAAAAAAATTGAAACAAGCAAAAAAAAAAGTAGAATTATTTGTTCACGTGATTGCAAGGTTTATAATCTAATGAACTTGAGTTTCCAGGACTCACTATGTCCCCATCTCCAATTTTTTTTCACTTCTTCGCTTCATGCCAACCTACTTCAGGGAGGATTTTTTTTTTTCACATGACAGAGCTATTGGCAGTTCTTGATCACAGTCTTACAACGAGCATTTAAAAGTCTTTTTAAATTTAATGTGGCTGGGTTCTCTCATTACTGCACTGGTCTTAACTAGACTTTATATTTAGGCAGATTGTTCTGCTGTTTGCAAACTGAAGGCAATCCTTGCAAGAGAAACTGGAGCAAACGTAGAAAATGTGTAAGCTGATTATCATAAAGTACTATGAATGGTCAGGACCATGGAGATCATCTAGTCCATGCGTTCTGTGTTCATTTAACCTTTGTCTAACCCGTCTTCATATACCTTTGATCTAACTTTCTCTGGTGGCACCGATGGAAGAGAACCTGCCTGCAATTCAGGAGATCCAGGTTCCAGCCCTGGGTCAGAAATATCCCCTGGAGAAGGGAATGGCAACCCACTCCAGTATTCCTGCCTGGAAAATCCCATGGGCAGAGGAGCCTGGAGGGCTACAGTCCATGGGATAGCAAAGAGTTGGAGACAGTTGAGCGACTAACATTAACCTTCTAGCAT
The DNA here is from genome assembly GCF_019320065.1 of Cervus canadensis. Taxonomy (NCBI): domain Eukaryota; kingdom Metazoa; phylum Chordata; class Mammalia; order Artiodactyla; family Cervidae; genus Cervus; species Cervus canadensis. The sequence continues at coordinate 35,805,551 of NC_057406.1, read as the reverse complement.
CCTTCCCAAGATGCTGGCTTACCCTTCTCTTGTTCTTGTCCAGATAATGCCTTAAAAATCTTTCCATTTTTATTAAGAATTTTCATAAACTTACTCTTATTCTGGACTTTAATCTTTGCAGCCATCCTACTGTCTTCTTACGTTCCTCCTACTTTTTCTCCTTTGGAATTTTTCACATTTATGCAATCAGATAATATTTTAGAATGTTCTCCTTTTTTCCCTATTACATATGGTATTTCTTTGAATTTTTGTAAATCTGCTTTGCTAAACCTATCCATTCCGTTAGAATGTAATTGTTGTTTAGTCACTTAGTCATGTCTGACTCTTTTTCAACCCCATGGACTATAGCCCTCCAGGCTCCTCTGTCCATGGGATTTCCCAAGCAAGAATAGTGGAGTTGGCTGCCATTTCCTTCTTCAGGGGATCTTCCTGACCCAAGGATCGAACCTGCATCTCCTGCATTGGGAGGCAGATTTTATTTCATAGTTATTTCCCTGATATAATCAATCTTTTCTTTCTTATTGGTGGGGAAAAAATTAGAATGTTGAGTTTCCCTTTGATTTTCTCTAATTGCTAAGAATGTTTCAGTTAGAGCTCTTGCAAACAAAACAAAACAAATCTAATTTGCTTAAGGAGAAAAATAATTTTGGGAGGGGTTGAAAGCTACACAGTAGGCAAGAAGACCAAATAAACAGACTCAGGCAGGAACATACATGGACAAAGTGCAGCTAAGACCCTGCCAACAGAGCCATCTGTGTAGGGTGCCCTATTGGCACTGGCCCTGCTGGAGAGTCGCAGCTGTCCTGCTGGCATCTGCTCCCTCTGGACACTCAGGCTAATGCCTCTGAACTCACTGTGTCTCTGTAGATACGGTAAAATTTGTTCAGTCATGTCCGATTATTTAAACCCCATGGACTGTAGCCCACCAGACTTCTCTGTCCTGAATTATCAGAATTAGCTATTCACTTGGACAGCCAGGCAATCAAACCAGTCAATTCTAAACGAAATCAGTCCTGAATATTCACTGGAAGAACTGATGCTGAAGCTGAAGCTCCAGTACTTTGGCCACCGGGTGCAAAGAGCCGACTCACTAGGAAAAAACCCTGATTCTGGGAACCATTTAGAGCAGAAGGGGGCCCATAGAGGATGAGATGGCTGGATGGGATCATTGACACAATAGGCATGACTCTGAGCAAACTCCAAGAGATACTAAAGGACAGGGAAGCCTGGTGTGCTGCAGTCCATGGGTTTGCAAAGAGTCAGACACGACTGAGCAACTTAACAACAACAATTATTAACTAACCAGAAAGTCTGCCCTTCCCTCCAGTTTCCGTATCAATCAGAGCTCTTCATTTTTTATTTCTCCCCTTGTGATTCTCTCAAAGAAGATGTTCATGTATTGGGCTACCAACGCAATAAGGGACCATTACAAAAATATCCAAGAAATGCAAGGATTTGTCAGTGTCATTCCTTTAACATGGTTAGTTTTCAGGGTGTTGGTATATTTGAACTCCTACATTACCACTCTAATCTGTCCTCTGTAGTTTTCATAATTCATGAGGAAAACATCATTTATATAATTTATTATCCTATGTCCTCATTATAAACTAATGACAATAGCATTTTTGTTTGGCCCTGTTTTTATCCTAGTCTGAGGTCTTATGAAATGTTAAAACTGTGTTTGATGGGGAGAAAATTACCAAATAAAATTGAGCAGCACTACAAACTCAAAAGTGCAGAAGCACTGCAAACTCCCTTTTGAAGAATTTCCAACACAACAGTATATTAAAGGTTTGGAGACATCGTAAAGTTAAATTTTTTTAAAGGTTAATTAAAATTAATGGATTTTCATTTAAAATTAATTAAAATTAAATGAATTCAATTTTAACTCAATTTTGATCATTCTTACTAGAGTATTGTTCTAGTTACTTGACTGTTGGCCTTCAACTTCATACTAGTCTCCTTCTTGCCTCTCAGGGGCTGGAAGCCTGAAAACCACATCTCCCAGACTCTCCCATCTGCTGGGTCTGATTAGGTTCTGGCACAGAAAGTCCTGGCAAGAGGTTAGAAAGCAGGGGGAGCAAAGGAGCCCTGATTTTCCTCCTTCTGCTCTGGCTGGGGCAGCCAGCCAGCGGGCCATGGCAGGCCATCGCAGGCCATATAGGTTGCTGTAATGGTGGCATGGTCATAGCAACGGCACCAGAGGACAAGTAGCAGCTCCAGCAGCAGCAAGTCTATCAGCAAAAGCCAGAATGCTGGTTTCCAAAATCCTGAACCATCACTTGGACTGCTGGCTTCACGTGAAGTAGTAGCTGTGGTGGTTCCAGCAGCAGTGTGGCAGGGATGCTCTCAAAGCCTCAATAGCACCGCAATCACGGGATTCAGGCAGCATCCTTTTCCCTTTTGCTCCTCCTGCCATGCAGGTTGACAGCTTCCTGGGCTTATTGACATCTGGGGAGCATCCTTCCACCTCGTTGCACCTTCAGCCCTTCTAACACTTTTGCAGACAATCTCTATATTAAAGGCTAAAGGCTGAGTTGTTTCCACTGTTCTCATTAGACACGGAAAGATACAAACATAGTATTTCCCTCCCGGCAAACATAAGATCTTTTATAACTACAGTATTCTGCCTGATGTTCCAATACTTTGGCCACCTGATGCGAAGAGCCAACTCATTGGAAAAGACCTTGATGCTGGGAAAGATTGAAGGCAGAAGCAGGGGACGACAAAGAATGAGATGGTTGGATGGTATCACCAATTCAATGGACATGAGTTTGAGCAAGCTCCAGGAGATGGTGAAGGACAGGGGAGCCTGGCATGCTGCAGTCCATGGTGTTGTACACTAAGCAAAGAACTGGACGCTACTGAGTGACTGAACAATGAACAACATTCTGCATGACATGGTTTAGGAAAGGCAAACAGCCCAAATCATCTCTACCTTTCTTCTGTTTTCTAGTTGTTGATTTTTCTATAAATAGGTACTTTGACTATTTACAATGAGTAAGAAAAAAGGGGGAGAAATTAAAAGTGGAGTTACAGGAAGATCTTCTATTTTCTTTAGTGTGAATCATCATGTGTGCTTAAAGATCAGATTTATAAATAGGGATACCAAATTCCAAGTCCTTGGTGAAGTTTACTAAGAGAAACTAACATTTCACAGATGAGCTAAATGCTCCTAAGCGTAAAAGTTTTGGTTCTCAAACATCTGAAGAAAAGCCATAAAAAAAAAAAAAGAAAAGCCATACACATTTCAGCATTGTACTAAGAGTCAACAAGCTGGAACCAGTTTTGCCCTTTAAAGCACTTCAAAGGAAAGGTGTACCTCAGCCACTCCTATTCTTTTTTTCTAGAAGGTAAATAAAAGTGACTAAAGCAATTGGTAATTCCAAGCCTGTATTTTTTTTATGTGGACAAAAAAGACCTCATAAGGATTTTGAGTTTCATTATTCATAATGAGCCCCTCCTTTTACTCTTATAACAAGCCAAGCTTGTTCCCAGTGCCTGAGCCCTGGCTCCTTGCTCAGTTGGTTTTTTTTAATGATCAAAGTCTCTGCTCAAATTGCCACCCCCACAGATAAGTCTTCCCAGACAACTGTACCTGACTTCCCCACCACATCCCAGCATCTCTCCCATCAGCCTGTATCCATCACCCTGTTTTATTGTCTTCTTAGCTCCTACTTACACTATCTGAAATGACCATTCTGATGTATTTGCTTATTTGTTAATTGCTCATCTCCTCACTCCAGTATGTGATCTCTTTAAAAGTAAAGACCTGATCTGGCTCACTCATCGCTGTATCCCAGAGCAGTCCCTGCACACATTGGGGGTGCTATAAATATTTGCATCATGAATGAAAAAGTAGCTGACCTCCCCTATTATATTCAGCTGTTTAGGCCACTCTGCTGAACTCTCTACCATACTAAGACAGTCCCTGCTCTCCAGAATTTTGAGAAACTACCACATCCAGTGTGACCCAATCATCCTAAATATAAAGTTTGGGTCCATAAACAGCTACTGATAGAGATGGATCTTAGTACCATGTGAAAGTAATAAAACAATATATTTGTTGTTGTTCATTTCCTAAGTCATATCTGACTTGTGGACACCATGGTCCAATGGGGTCACAAAAGAGTCAGATATGACTTAGTGACTAAACCACCACCACCATGGACTGTAGCCCACCAGCCTCCTCTGTCCATGGGATTTCCCAGGCAAGAATACTGGAGTGGGTTGCCATTTCCTTCTTCCGGCGATCTCCCCAAACCAGGGATCAAACTCATACCTCCTACATTGGCAGATGGATTCTTTACCTCTGAGATACCAGGGAAGCCCCAAAACAATAGTAAACAGAAAATTAAATAAATCCAATAATTAATGTATGTTTGTTCACAAAGGTTCAAAGTTCAAGTTTACATGCTTATCTAGATTCTATAAATTCTCTGAATTTATTAAATGAGGTATAAGATTATGTAAGAGCTCAAGCTTTTGTGAGTCTTGTTCCTATACTTACAAGATTCAGGATGGAATATTAGGAAGTGCCCTGAGTTTGAAATCAGAGGGCCATGGGCTCTGGGTCAATGGACAGTTAACTGCTGACGCTCAGTATTTCCTTAGAAATAGTGATTTCTACCTCCCAGTAATCACAGAGCTGTGGGAGGTTCAAGAAATAAAAGAAAACCAATTATAAATAATGTTTATTGGTTACTTCATATCAGACCAAATACTTGACATTTATTATTCATATCAACAACACAATCCTATGAGGTAGGTCATTATATTTATTTTATGGATTCAATATCTGAGTGGTGATGTGACTTACCCAAGGTCATGTGACTTGTGAGTGGTATGGCCAGGGCTCAAATCTGGAGCCTATGTACTAAACTGTTATGTCTTATGGCTTCTACAAAGAAAAGAGTTGTTCAACGCTGATGTATCAATAATCTTTCAAGAAGTTCTTGCAACAGTAATCAGGAGACTGCCGAGTAAGATCCTATTTTCCTAAGCTCTGCTTACATCTACTGACCCTGAAGCCAACCCTTCTGGTATTCTCAGTAGCTGCATCTAATTTCTAGCAAAATCAAGGGAGTAAACTCCGATTCGGAGTCACCATATAAGTCCTGGATTCTGCATAGTGTGCTTTATTGGCAATTATTCCTTTGTTTTGATTGAGCAAAACCAAAAAAATAAAAGGCTGACATTGAACTTGCATCTCAAATCTGAAAAAGCCTCTCTGAATTCCTATGTATCAACCATTGTTAGAAAGAATAAGTACAAATCAAGGGAATTAAGTTTAATCCCCCTAATACATAAAGAGAGCCCCAGCCAGGGTTAGGAGGAAATCTATTCCAGCAGCACTCTTAGGAAATATAGAGATTTACTGTACTGTTTGGCGTTATTTGCTGAAGCATTTAGAATAAGCCACTGTCTCAGAGAGTAGACCATGTCAGGAAGGAGCTTAACTCTTCCAAATTAAACTGTGTATTCAATCGCTTATTAGATTTTTTTTTCCTCCAAAAGCACCTGTGTTTAATAAGTAATTTCTTCACTGTGGGTTGAGAAAAATAATTTCAAGATCATAAGTATGACCCTGGTGTCTAAGGATTTTCTTAAATTTTAGCTCTCGCAGAAGAAGAGTGTACTTTAAGGAGAGTCTTCCAACTTTAGCCAATCTTGGGTCTGAGAAATAAACAGTCTAAATTAATGTAAACAGTCTAGAATCAACTGACAAGAAAATGCTTCATTGTCATGCTCATCAGGGTTATGTGACTTATGATGTACCTCCAGACTGTCAGAATTCTTCTTACCATAATAAAACAATTAAAATAAAATACCAAGCTATACCAGACCTCAAACAAAGGGGAAAAAAGAGTAAGAAGAAAAAATGTAACCGCTAATGGTTACATCTGCCACCTCACTTCTCTCTCCTAGACCCTTAAGCAATCTTAACAATGTAAAAGTACATTGTCTTATTTTTCTTTTGAGGCTGCAGTTCTCAAACTTTAGTCTCAAGAACATTTTATACTCTTAAAAATTATCAAGAACTCTGAAGAATTTGGGGTTGGATGATATCTAATAAATGGGAAATTGTTAACATTCAGTCATACCTCAGGAATATTGTACCTCAGAGATATTGTGGATTCTGTTCCACCACAATGAAACTAATCTCACAATAAATCAAGTCACACGAATATTGTGGCTTCCCACTGCATATAAAAGTTATGTTTACACTATATTGTAGTCGCATTTTGTCTAAAATATGTACACACCTGCATTTAAAACTATGCTATTGCTAAAAATGCTAACCATCATATGAGCCTTCAGTGAGTCATAATCTTTTTGCTAGTGGAGGTTTTTGCATCGACGTTGATGGCTGTGCTGACTGATTGGGGCAGCGGTTGCTGAAGGTTGGGGTGGCTGTGGCAATTTCTTAAAATAAGGCAATGAAGCTTTCTATCACAAATATTTCTCTGTAGCATGCAATGCTACTGAGATGACCTAATAATTAAGTATAAGGGTTGCTTTATTATCACTTAGGCCTATGATCCCAAATTTTTTATTGGACACCCCATCCAAACAAATGTTGATATTCCTGATATATGCGTATTTGTTTTTTATAAACTATATACATAATACTGTGCTAATATATTTCAGTTGTCACACTTCTAAAGACAGAAATTTTGAAAGGATTTAAAACTATTCTTAGGACTTCCCTGGTGGTCCATTGGTTAAGAATATGCCTTGCAATGCAGGGGACACAGGTTCGATCCCTGGTCAGGGAATTAAGATCCCACATGCTGTGGAACAACTAAGAGCAATGAAGATCTGTCATGCCAAAACTCAGACTGACACAGCCAAATAAATATTTTTAAAACAAATTTAAAATTACTCTTTAATATTTTTATTTTATGTTTTATAAAACTTTTCTTTGTCTTCACCAAAGAAATTTTAGTGAGAGAAACATAATTGAATAGCTTTGTTTCTATAATATTTGGTTTGGGACTATGGGATAAAGTGATATGAAGTTCTGGTTTCAAGTTTAATTTATTCTAATGTTTGGTAGTAATGGCTCTGACAGCTAAAAAAGATCTTGCAAAAAATTATGGATTCAAACTTAAAGGTTAGCTGCATTTACTAAATCAGTTAATCCACCTATTATAAAAGTTTTTTTTTTTTTTTTTTAGCATTTAAGTAGTAAATTTCCACCTTCCCAGATGTCAATACATTACTCTTGCAAAGACTGAAACTTTTGGCATTTCCATATTTTAAATAAATTCTTTCAAAACTAACGTTTGGGATATTTTTAAAGTAGATCAGATAGTTTTATTTTAGAGATATGGTAAGTGTTTAGATAGGAGAGTTTTTATAGATGATGGAAAACATTTTTGGCCAAAGACACCGCATAATAACAAGGTCTACTGTCCAGAGAACTATATTCAATATCCTGTGATAAACTGTAAGGAAAAAGAATTTAAAAAGAAAAAAAGAATGTATATATGTGTATGACTGAATCACTTTGCTATACAGCAGTAATTAACACAACATTGTAAATCAGCGATGCGTGTCTGCAAAGTCACTTCAGTCATGTCTGACTCTTTGCAACCCTATGGACTATAACCTGCCAGCCCCTCTCTCCATGAGATTCATCAGGCAAGAATACTAGAGTGGGTTGCCATGCCCTCCTCCAGGGAATCTTCCCGACCCAGGGATCAAACCTGGGTAGATCTTCAACAAAAAATAAAAACAAAGCACATGTCCAGGAGAACGGTGCTCGACTACTGCACCTGTATAGTCATGTACCCTCCATAATAACCCCATGAGGTCATCAGTAATATTATTGCTATTTTTCAGCTCTGCATGGACATAGGTAACCTGCCCAAGGTCACACACCAATAAGGGGCAGTGCAAGCAGGGTGGCGCATGTACCTATACTATTAATCACTTCTTACTTTGTCTCTCCAGCCTTCAGCCAGGAAGGAGCAGGTCTCTGCTGTGTCACCTGTCCAATGAACGTGGACATAAAAGATAATTCACCACCCAGAAGAAGTGCTCAAGGAACGTCCTCTATGGTCATCACTAGGACCTAACAACTTCTCTATGAAGAGCCACGTGATGCCCCTCTCCTTTTCAGACAAGAGTAGACATTCGGTCATTGTTGTCGATTTTCAGTCCCTAAGTCGTGTCTGGGTCTGCAGCTCCATGAACCACAGCACACCGGGCTTCCCTGTCCTTCACCATCTCTTGGAGCTTGCTAAAGCTCATGTCTATTGAGTCAGTGATGCCATCCAACCATCTCATCCTCTGCTGTACTCTTCTCCATCTGCCCTCAATCCTTCCCAGCATCAGGGTCTTTTCCAATGAGTCAACTCTTTGCATCAGGTGGTCAAAGTTTTGGCGCTTCAGCTTCAGCATCAATCCTTCCAATGAATATTCAGGGTTGATTTCCTTTACAATCAGTTGGTTGGCCCTCCTTGCTGTCCAAGGGACTCTCAAGATCTCCTCCAGCATCACAATTCGAAAGTATCAATTCTTCATCCCTCAGTCCTCTTTATGGTCCAATTCTCACATCTGTACATGACTACTGGAAAAACCACAGATTTGCCCATAAAACCTTTGTTGGCAAAGTGATGTTGTCTCTGCTTTTTAATATGCTGTCCTGGTCATAGATTCAAGTTGCTGGCTCCAGCAGGACACTAGTTTAAATCAGAATCACAACGCTAGTTTTTAGTAGTTTCCAGGCGACTTGTGATGTCTGCTACCAAGCCAGCTAGTCCTCAGGTTCCCTTCTAGGACACATCAGCTTCCCGAATAGAACCAAAGTTCAGGGTCAAACTGCCCTCTTGTGGTGAAAGATTGTTGCCTGTTTGGTCTCAGAAGACCCAACCTGCATCATTAAGGCATCAGTGCCTTAAGGGAGTTTCTTTCTCTCCATCTAAGGCCTTTCTCAGGCAATCAAAAGAGAAAAAAAAAAATGCAACCCTCCGTAGGCAGGGGCAAGGATGAAGAGTCAGGACACAGTGGCAGGCAGTTCACCTTTCTAAATTCCACTTAGTGTTGAATTTTTTAGGAGTTCAGGAGACAGAGTGAGTCAGTCTTGTGGAAACAGATCAAAATGCCTTTTCCAACAATATCTGCAGTGCCTAATAGCAAGCCAGTTCTGCTGAACAGTTCTATGAAGACCTAAAAAACCTTCTAGAGCTTACATCCCAAAAAGATATCCTCTTCATTTTAGCAGACTGGGATGCAAAAGTAGGAAGTCAAGAGACACCCGGAGTAACAGGCAAATTTGGCCTTGAGTACAAAACAAGCAGGTCAAAGGCTAACAAGAGTTTTGCCAAGAGAACGAACTGGTCATAGCAAACACCTTCTTCCAACAACACAAGAGAAGACTCTATACATGGACATAACCAGATGGTCAGTACTGAAATCAGATTGATTATATGAGAGTTGGACTATAAAGAAAGCTGAGCACTGAAGAATTGATGCTTTTGAACTGTGGTGTTGGAGAAGACTCTTGAGAGTCCCTTGGACTGCAAGGAGATCCAACCAGTCCATCCTAAAGGAGATCAGTCCTGGGTGTTCATTGGCAGGACTGATGTTGAAGCTGAAACTCCAATACTTTGGCCACCTGATGCGAAGAGCTGACTCATTTGAAAAGACCCTGATGCTGGGAAAGATTGAGGGGAGGAGGAGAGGGGACAACAGAGGATGAGATGGTTGGATGGTATCACTGACTCAATGGACATGGGTTTGGGTGGACTCCAGGAGTTGGTGATGGACAGGGAGGCCTGGCATGCTGCAGTTCATGGGGTCGCAGGGAGTCAGACATGACTGAGCGACTGAACTGAACTGAACTGATATTCTTATAATCAATAAGCCAAAGACGGCGAAGCTCTATACTGTCAGCAAAAACAAGACCGGGAGCTGACTGTGGCTCAGATCATTAAACTCCTTATTGCCAAATTCAGACTTAAATTGAAGAAAGTAGGGAAAACCACTAGGCCATTCAAGTATGACCTAAATCAAATCCCTTATGATTATACAGTGGAAGTGACAAATAGATTTAAGGGATTAGTACCTGAAGAACTACAGACAGAGGTTCATGACATTGTACAGGATGCAGTGATCAAGTCCAGCCCCAAGAAAAACAAATGCAAAAAGGCAAAATGGTTGTCTGAGGAAGCCTTACAAATAGCTGAGAAAAGAAGAGAAGCTAAAGGCAAAGGAGAAAAGGAAAGATAATACCCATTTGAATGCAGAGTTCCAAAGAATAGCAAGGAGAGATAAGAAAGCCTTCCTCAGTGATCAATGCAAAGAAATAGAGGAAAACAATAGAATGGGAAAGACTAGAGATCTCTTCAAGAAAATTAAAGACAGCCAAGGGAACATTTCATGCAAAGATGGGCACACTAAAGGACAGAGATGGTATGGACCCAACAGAAGCAAGAGATATTAAGAAGAGGTGGCAAGAATACACAGAAGAACTATACAAAAAAGATCTTCATGACCCAGATAACCACGATGGTATGATCACTCAGGTAGAGCCAGACATCCTGGAATGCAAAGTCAAATGGGCCTTAGGAAGCATCACTACAAACAAAGCTAGTGGAAGTGATGGAATTCCAGTTGAGCTATTTCAAATCCTAAAAGATGATGCTGTTAAAGTGCTGCACTCAATATGCCAGCAAATCTGGAATATGCAGCAGTGGCCACGGGACTGGAAAAGATGAGTTTGCATTCCAATCCCAAAGAAAGGCAATGCCAAAGAATGCTCAAACTACTGCACAATTGCACTCATCTGACATGCTAGCAAAGTAATGCTCAAAATTCTCCAAGGGAGACTTCAATAGTACATGAACCATGAGCTTCTAAATGTTCAAGCTGGATTTAGAAAAGGCAGAGGAAACAGAGATAAAATTGCCAACATCTGCTGGAACATAGAAAAAGTAAGAGAGCTTCAGAAAAAAATCTGCTTTATTGACTATGCCAAAGCCTTTGAATCTGTGGCTCACAACAAACTGTGGAAAATTCTTAGAGATGGGAATACTAGAGCACCTGACCTGCCTCCTGAGAAATCTATATGCAGGTCAAGAAGCAATAGTTAGAACCAGACATCAAACAACAGACTGGTTCCAAATTGGGAAAGGAGTACGTCAAGGCTGTATATTGTCACCCTGCTTATTTAACTTATATGCAGAGTACGTGATGCGAAATGCTGTGCTGGATGAAGCACAAGCTGGAATCAGGATTGCCAGGAGACATATCAATAACCTCAGATATGCAAATGACACCACCCTTATGGCAGAAAGCAAAGAACTAAAGAGCCTCTTGAGGAAAATGAAAGAGGAGAGTGAAAAAGTTGGCTTAAAACTCAACATTCAGAAAACTAAGATCATGGCATCTGGTCCCATCATTTCATGGCAAATAGATGGGGAAACAATGGAAACAGTGACAGACTTTAGTTTTTTGGGCTCCAAAATCACTTCAGATGGATGATTGCAGCCATGAAATTAAAAGATGCTTGCTCCTTGGAGGAAAAGCTATGACCAACCTAGACAGTATATTAAAAAGCAGAGACATTACTTTATCAACAAAGGTCTGTCTAGTCAAAGCTATGGTTTTTTCAGTAGTCATGTATGGATGTGAGAGTTGGAATATAAGGAAAGCTGAACGCCAAAGAATTGATGCTTTTGAATTGTGGTGTTGGAGAAGACTCTTGAGAGTCCCTTGGACTGCAAGGAGATCCAACCAGTCCATCCTAAAGGAAATCAGTCCTGAATATTCATTGGAAGGACTGATGTTGAAGCTGAAACTCCAGTTCTTTGGCTACCTGATGTGAAGAACTCACTCACTGGAAAAGACTCTGATGCTGGGAAAGATTGAAGGTGGGAGGAGAAGGTGATGACAAAGGATGAGATGGTTGGATGGCATCACCAACGTCATGAACTTGAGTTTGAGTAGGCTCTGGGAGTTGGTGATGGACAGGGAAGCCTTGTGTCCTGCAGTCCATGAGGTTGCAAGGAGGTGGACATGACTGAGCGACTGAACTCAACTCTGCTAAACTCAGTCACAAGTAAAACAATATGTTATGCTGCTTAAAAATGTGCCACCTGAAACCTTTTCATTGAAAGCATGACCCTTAAATGTAGTTTACATAAAATGTTGAGTTGTATTAAATACATGCCTCTCCACTCAAGAAAATAATATTATTACACTACATTAACAGACCCTCTTTTAGCTTCTTTAATTGCACCCATTTCTTTCCATCAGAATGATAATCACTGCCTTGCATTTTGTCTTTGGAATCACCTTGCTTTTCTTTAAGTTATATAAACATACATTTATAAGCCTGCCTGAACATATGCAGCCTTGGCCAAGAATACATGCAAGCCCAGGGACCATATACCTAAATGTATGAAATTTATAAGTCAAGTTAGTAAAGTGTCAATTTAAAAAATAAGTTTTGTCCCCGTGCCCAGAGAAGTGAACCTTCCTGAAAATCTAGACAGCTAGATTCAAATTTCTGATTATCAGTAAGGTTGAGCATTTTTGTACCTTTATCGGCCATTCTTCTGCTGTGAAATGATTAAGTGTTCTTGCATTTTTTTTTAATGGGTTGGTGTTTGTTTTTTTTTGATTGATTCATAGAAGGGTTTTATATACTCTATAGATACTAACCCTTTGTCCAGTTACAAGTTACAGTTACAGTTGCAAATATCTGCTCTGCCCCAAGTTGAGATTGCACTTTCATTCTTCTCGGAGTATTTTTATAAACACAAAGTCTAAATTTTAATGCATTTAAATTAAATTTACTGTGCTGCACTGTGCTCAGTTGTGTCCAACTCTTTCCTGTCCCATGGACTATAGCCTGCCAGGCTCCTCTGCCCATGGAAATTTCCAGGCAAGAATACTGGAGTGGGCCTTTTCTAAATTTGTTAATATATATAAAAGTTTGAAGCAGTAGGATACACATTGCTTATTGTAATTTTTATATTCTTTTCCTTTATAATGTGAACTTTTTATATCTAGTTTGAAAAAATCTTTTCCTGTCCTGAAGTTACACAGATATTTCCTTAAGAATGTCTTTTTAAAGTTTTAGATATTTTCCCTTCACCTGGCAATAAGTTTTTCTTTTTCATAACAGCTTTATTGAGAAAAATTAGTCTAAGTCACCCTTTTACAGTATATCATTTTTCATTAAATTCACATTTGTGCAACAGTCACCATTATCTAATTCCAGAAAATTTTCATCACCCCAAAAAGAAACCCCAGAGGTACTTATAAAGTACTTTATTACTTTAAAATGTAGCATGTATATAATCAATATTCTAGCACAATTTCTATTCTTTCACCAGTGATCTGCAACCTCATCTCTGTCACAAGTCAAGTTTTCATATCTGTGAGGATCTGTTAGAGCTTTTCCATTGGTCTATTTATCTATCCTTGCACTAACACATGCTGTCTTAATTAGCAAATACTATTAAAGCAAGCTGTCATTATTTTTTCATGAGAATATTAATTTCTATTGACACTTTGTACTTCCATATAAATTTTAGAAATAACTTGCCAACCTCCACAAGAATCTCAGTTGGAAACTTAAAATTGTTAATTCATGAGGAAGATTGATATATTTACAATATTGACTCCTGTTTCATAAAGATATTATTCTCCATTTATTCCAGCTCTAAAAATGCTTGAAAATAGTTTTACAATTCTTCCTCATTTTTGTTCTATTTCTCCTTAAATGTTTTACATTTTTACTGTAAAATTGAAAGGTTTTTTTTGCTATTGAAAATGTTTTTTTCAAAAGCCTTTTTTCCTATAATTTGTTGCCAATGTGGTGCACATTGTTTTTATGTCTATTTCTAACATGCAAAACCTCCTGAAGTCTATTTATGGAATCTTCTTTTCTCTCAAGGCAATTATTTCATCTTTAAATAATAAGAAATTTTGTTTCTATTTTATAATTTTTCTTAAAGCTTAAATGTGTTGGTTATTACTGTCAGCATAAAATGAATAGATGTGGTTATAGCAGGCATCCTTGTCTTGTTCCCAAACTTAAAGGGAATGCATTTGATATCTCAATGTATTTCCTGTATTTTGTAAGTCACTTGCCACATTTAAAATTTTTTGTTTCTCCTTTGCTAAGAATTTTTTCATAAATGATGTTGAATTTTATCAAATGCTTTTCTTGCACCAAGTTAAGATGATCATGATTTTGATTTTAATCTGTTAATGTGACAAATTACATTACTATTTTTAATCAAAGATCCCATCAATTCTGAAACAAACCATGACTTTATGCTCCATTAAATAATGAAACAGCTCCCCACTGAATATTCCAATTTAATATACAGTTAAGAAAAATATAGGCATTTTAAAATTGACAAAATAGAGAGTAAATCATGAAGAAAAACTCCCATGCACTCGAGATTAAACACAGATTGTGATGCATACAATTTTTTCTTTAGCGATTCACGTTATTTAAGTCATCTCTCTTTTTTCCTTAATCAAACTCACCCAGGTTGTTCATTACCTTACTCTTTTTGAATCCCAACTTTGGGCTTTTCTTATTCTTTCAAGGTATAGTTGCTTTCTTAGTTTTCTGTTATGATTTAGTATTTCCTTCTTTCAGTTTGAAGTTTAGCTAATTTTCAGCTCCCTTTTTTCTAATATAAGCAAGGAATACCATATTGTACCTCCTAAATGCTGTCTTAGCGAATGCAACAAGTTTCTATATGTAGTTTGGTTTTATTTACTTCTGAATTATGTCCTAACCTCCCACTATCATTTCCTCTGATCTCCAAGTTATCTCTTAGTGTTAGCTTTTTAGCATTCATCTTAATTTTATCCTGAACATGCACACAAAATGTTCTGAATCAGAAAAGATTTCTTATTACTTGAAGTAAATGCCTCCACACCCTTTACCCCAGACTTAGACCTGGGGCTATGTGTTAAAGAGTCATGGGATTTTTTCCCTACACAGTGAGTGGTGTTCAAACAAATCCAGATTTAAGTACAAGACTTTGGGACACAGAGGAACTATCACAAACAGGGGCAAGGAGGCTATAGAAACAGGACTTGCAGATCGGTTGGAGAATCCTGTTGCTAGTCTCCTTGCCTGTTTGCAATAGTTCCTCTGCTGTCCCAAAGTCTTGTACTTAAGTCTGCAAGCTGCTCAAAAACAGATTGTGTATGTGTGCTCAGTCATGTCTGACTCTGGGATTCCAAGGACTGTAGGCCACCAGGCTCCTGTGTCCATGGGATTTCCCAGGCAAGAATACTAGAGTGGGTTTGCCATTTCCTCCTCTAGAGGATCTTCTTGACCCAGAGATTGAACCTACGTCTCCTGCATTCTTTAGCAAGTGGATTTTTTCCCACTGCGCCACCTGGGAAGCTCAAAAACAGATCAGATCCTTTTAACAGGAAAAGTAAGCAAGGCTAGAAAGATCTGGGTGTGAGGGAGCAAAGGGAACAGATGACAGAATGGGACAGTTGATCAGGGAATGTCTTTTCTGTGGTCCATTTTCAGGAGGTGTGGCTGAGGAGAGTCTCTTCCACATTCCAGGGCTGGTTCAGCCTGAGGGTGGATTCAAGTTCAGGGGACTGTGGGGGACAGCCTAAAGTGTGATCAAGTCAAGTTAGAGGGTATTTTGTCCAGAATGGTC
The DNA here is from genome assembly GCF_019320065.1 of Cervus canadensis. Classification (NCBI taxonomy): domain Eukaryota; kingdom Metazoa; phylum Chordata; class Mammalia; order Artiodactyla; family Cervidae; genus Cervus; species Cervus canadensis. Next base: position 35,789,886 of record NC_057406.1, on the reverse strand, counting down.
TTTGGGGACAACCAGTTCAACAACTGATTCATGAGATAAAAAACAGGAATCTGGAGGGTCTAGGTCTGGCTGTGTCACAGGTAGTCAAAGGAGTCATCCACTCATCGTATCTTAGTCATATTGGGAAAGGTGGTTCTCTGCAGGAAGCCATTTCCTGGAATACAGTAGGGGGATTTCTTCACTGTTCTGCCCAAACATTTATTTCAGCTCTGAGGACCTCCTAATCCAATAGCCACAAAATGGTGCCTAAGAGAAGCTGCCGCAAACAATCTTTATGAATTATGTTATACAATCTCTATGCATATTTCAGAATATGTATTGTCCTCTTTCTATAATACCTTAAACTGGGGGGGTGGGAATGCCAATTTCAAATATAAGAAGTTTCTTTCAGGGAAGAGTAATGTTTTAACAGTAGTCAGTCTACCATTTAAGGCTGTAACTTATTTCTCTCTTGGGGTTAACTGCATTGAGTATGCTCAGTCATTCAGTTGTGTCTGCTTCTCTGCAATCCCATGGACTGTAACCCACCAGGCTCCACTGTCCACGGAATTTTCCAGACAAGAATACTGGAGCAGATTGCCATTTCCTACTCCAGGGGATCTTTCTGACCCAAGGATCAAAACCAAGTATCTTGTGTCTCCCGCGTTTAAAAAATCTCTCAGGCAGATTTTTTACCACTGCGTCCTGGGAAGCCCAAAATGCTTTGAATACGGTTCATTATTTTGAAGACTACTTTCTTTTGTGAGCTCCTTTACATCCTTTATTCTAGTGTTTAAAAATAAAATGAACTTTAAGTGATGTCAGAGAGAATAAGCTTAACATTTAAAATTATCTGTTAGTATGGATAACATTTAACAATTTAAAAAGTTAACGATTCTATAAATTGTCTTACTGGAGCTAAAATGTACTCTCTAAGCAGTATTTTTCAAAAACTGTAGAAGTGTTTATTATGATGGAATTCAAGGAGATCCAAGAGTTGGATGCATAAGCATACTTGAGAAAGCAGACACAAATGCCAGCAATAACAAAGGGCTGGACTTCCCTGGTGGCACAGTGGTGAAGAATCTGCCTGCCAACGCAGGAGACATGGCTTCTGTCCCTGGTCCGGGAGGATCCCATATGACTTGGAGCAACTACGCCCGTGGGTAACAACTACTGAGCCTGTGCTCTAGAGCCCAGCTGCAACTACGGAGCCCACACGCTGCAATTACTGCAGCCCGAGTGCCCTAGATCACATGCTCTTCGACAAGAGAAGCCCCTGCAATAAGAAACCCGGGCACCACAACTAGAGAGTAGCCGCCACCCAACACAACTACAGAAAAGCCCATGCGACAAGGACCCAGCACAGTCAAACATACATAAATTTTTTTAAAAAGGGTCAATGGAGACAATGATACTGAAGTAGTAATAACTGATGTAGTGGAAGCATGTTCTGGTCAAATAGAACGCAGCAATAAAGGCTGAGAGGTTTACAAGATCAGAAAACAAACTTTGGATAAATGAAAAGAATGAGATGGAATCTATGACTCAGGAAACACACTTCACTATTTTACTATGCAAATTAAGGGGAAAAACAGGGAGAAAAAAAACAGGCAGAGATAAGAGAAAAAGTTGAGAATAAAGAAAATTCTTCTCACAATAGCATGAGAATTACACAAAGACTATTTCTTATTAGAAACAAATGTGGAGATGAACTAGAATGGGTCTGAGGTTCTAGGAAAAGAGGAAAAAGCCTGCGAAAGTGACCTAATATCTCATCCAGCCATATTAACTTTTTGTTTCTTAAAAAACAACGTGGTTTCAGTCATTCCTTGCTCAAGCTCCAAATTTATACCATGTCACCATTAAAGAGGTAGAAGGATGTCAACCTAAATTCGAAAGTTCATGCTCTCTGCATTTACCACCTCTTGAGGGATGTTTTGATTTGTAAAAACTGCAGAAACATGACAAAAATAAAGACAGATTATGTCCCAACAGAATTTGATAGTACAGTTGTTTATTAATTATATTATGAACATTAATGCAATATTGGCCTCAATAATTTCACTCAGATAATAAAAAATAGTGGCATAGTGACAGTTTTAAAGCTGGTTCATTCATCATTTTACAAGCTTATTTACTAAGAGTGAAAACAGAAGACTATTTAAAATAGCTGAAAAGATAACATGTGTCATAGTGTAAGGCTTACACCTAAATCTGATGCATTGAAACAGTTCTTTCCTCACCCGCAGCATGTCTACACTGGTGCTATGAGTCTGGAAGAGACTGGCTATGGGTACCGCTTCTTGTCTTCAGCTGGGACTGTGCAATATCAGCAAGTGCACTCTGTATCTTTTCCAGAAGCATGTCCCCTCGGTAGACAACATCCTCCAGACTGGTAGCAGCCTCGTGGTTTTCCTCTTCCAGCTTATATAAGCTAGCAGCCTTTGTGAGAAAACACAAATTTTAAGAATAGTTTGAGAAATGAAAAACCTGGAGACTGGTAAAAGTTGAGGAGGAAAGAAATTGCAATGAAAGTATTTACTTTTAAATCTGATGACTATGCAACCACTGTGATAGATTTTTTTGCCAGTGGCAGAAATCCTAAGATCAGATATTACTTGAGAGTCTTCCCTGCATGAATTATTTAAAAGATGACTTTTCAATTAGAGATCTCTGGATGGCTACATGAGACTCCTTTCCACATTGCTCTCAGACACTGCTATTCTACTCCATATCCAGAATGGCCCCTCTCTTGTCACTACTGGCAAGGAAAAGAACCCAACTGAGGAAAACGGTAAGTTTCCTTGTAACTCAAAACTGGACACCTATATATTTTCAGCAGTCTTAAATAGGCTGCAGTAGTTTACAATAAAACTCCCATTTTAAAATTTAGATTAACATTGAATATTGTAATAAAAGGTACTAAATCTATTTCCTTGAATTCAAAATTCTATTCGTAAAATTCTCAAAGGAAAACAGATTTTTACCTGTAAAGCAGCTGTAGATTCTTCACTGGGTAAGGAATCTATCAGAACATCAATGTCTTTTGCTGTTCGTGCAATCAGCGCTGCAAAAAGCTGGGCATATTCTAGAGAAAGACAGCACTCATTGAGGATATTAGAGAATCTCAAGTTTTCAGAAAGAGAAATTAAAGTTTAATGAAACCAGGAAACTTCATTAGTTTTTCTGTATTAGACTTCTAATGATAAAAGTGTAATTTTAACACATCAATTCTATTATGTCTGAGAATTAGCTTTAATATTAACTCAAATTAGAACTTAAGCATAATGTATTATCATTTCATTATTAGGACAATATGGTGGTCCCTTGAATAAAGGAATGTGTAAATTGGATGGCATTTTTATTAAGGTCCCTCAAGTAAAAATTCATCTAAATTCACACAATTATACTTTAGAGGAGTAAAAAATCTGTTATTTCACATGAAAAGAATTATGAGGTGTTACATAAATTTACTGTAATGAATTCATTTCTTTTATGACAAACTTGTAATAGTCTCAAACAATAACATTTTCAGAAAGCCATAAATAAGTTGAACCTTTCAATAAATCTGATTTTAAGGTATTACAGGTAATGTGACAGTCAAACTAAGAGAAGCCAAGAAAATCTATTTACCTTCTGTAGGGTTAGCCGGCTGATCTTTGTTAATGGCTGTCTGGATGTTACTAAAGGAGGCAGGAGGGCCACACTGCTGCAGCACTCCAATGGCATTACAAAACTGATCTGCAAGCTGGAGGCAAAGGAAAGGTGGCCAAGTTAGAGTGGATTTATCCTCTTTAAGGATTTTATTGGTAACAGCGGCAGCAATGTTTCTATAATGTTCTCTGAGCCAAAATAAATAAATAAAACAGAAAGGAGTAATTCTGGATAGCAAAAACCAGTTACTAAGAATGGTTAAACGTTTTAATCATGCAAAGAAACTAAATTCTCAGTGGCTCAATCACGTCCAATTCTTTGCAAACCCATGGCTCCTTTGTCCATGGGCATTTTTCAGGCAGGAATACTGGAGTCAGTTGCCATTTCCTCCTCCAGGGGATCTTCCCTATTCAGGGATGGAACCCCAGTCTCCTGTGTTTCTTGCACTGACAAGCAGATTCTTTACCACTGTGCCACCTGGGAAGCCCTAAAGAAACTATGTTTGGTATCAATTTAGTTGAGACAGTTAAAAAGAAAAACAAAATAATCTTTCTTTTCTTCCCAAGGTAACAGAATGACAAAAGAAATATATGCCAGTACTTTCTGCAAGCACAAGTAAATACTTTTGGGGGAACAGTGGTGGAAAAGAGCACATCTGACAGGCAAACATCTCAGAATGGCCCCAGGTTAAATTTTTAAACCATTTAAAAATATGACCCCTTTTCTGAAACCAGAGTAATTACAAGTAGAAACAAATAGTGGTGGGACAAAACTGCACCTTAAGTATGTCTGAAATGTTTTTCTCCAGGACTTAAAACTCCTAGTGCTCTGAAAGTATTTCTTAAGCAGTTCAAAGATTGACAATACCAAGTCCCTACTTACTGAAACTGTCCCATGGGGTTAACAGAAGCTGGCACCTTAAACGAAAGACTGGAGTATGTCTTACAAAACAGCAGATAAGGAAACAGCTGGTGACAAAACCCTTTGTAATCTGCCTCTAACGATTATGTTTGCTTTAGCTTTTTTCTTTCCCTAATCACATACCTTCCTAGCCCACATAACGCAGCACCAGACTTCTCACCACCCCCAACAGATAACGCTCCTGATGTGTGGGTCACTATAGTAAAAGGGACTTAGGCTGTTTTTCAAAAATTTGAAAAATTTGGACTAAGGTCCTGCCCAGTTCAGACCAGTTAAGAACAGTTGGGAACAACGACTCTACCTGGGTCTCCTGCATTGCAGGTAAATTCTTTACCATCTGAGCTACCAGGGAAGCCCCAAGAACTGGTCCTGTGCAGAATACTGATTACTTTACCTTCTCCCTACCTCCAATCACCCTACCCCGCGCCTGAGACCACCCTACTTCTTTATCCCATAAAATCTCAAGCGTCTTTATTTTCTGTTTGTTTCCCACCTCCACCCCCCACCCCCCAGCCAAGAGGCATGTGGGATCTTAGTTCCCTGACCAGGGATCAAACCTATGCCCCCTGCATTGGAAGTGCATAATCTTAACCATTGGACCACCAGGCAAGTCCTCCAAATCTCAAGTCTCTTGCCTTCTGGGAAGCAATCTGAGATCTGCCCTCCTATCTTGTCACTCAGCTGCTTCCTGAATAAATAAACCCCTTCTCTGGCTGCAAAACGATGTCTCAGCCTTTGGCCAGATGTGGATCCAGCAAACAAACTTAGCTTTGTTAACATTACCATCTCCAAACCTAAGACTCCCATCCTCCCCACCAACTTCTCTCCATAGTCCTGAGCACTCAAACTGCAATTCCTGGCCTCCAATCAGTGAATCAGCGTTTCCAGTAAGTTTTACTGCCATTATTTGAATGACAGAACTCAAAAGTCAACTATTTCCTTTAATATCTAATTTGTATTGAGAATCTTCCAGTCAACCAGTCTACCTTCAAACTCTTCACTTTCATCTTCAAATCCTGCTAATGTTACTACAAATCTTTCCCTTTTCCTTCTACCATCACTGATGCTGTTAGTGCAACTAATTACTTCACACAAGAATTGTTTACAATAGCTCCTTACTATTTTCTAGTTCTTATTATTTTCTAGGTTATTTTACTCTGCTCCAAAATTCTGAGCTCACCCCAGCATGGTTTTCAAGATAAATCTCCCAATCTTCAGGCTATTCCAAAGCTTTCAATAATCGAACTCAACCCGACTTGTTCATTATCTACTACTCCTTTATATATGCCTGACTAGTGAAAATTCATTCCTGACTACACTGCTTTTGTTCACATTTTTGCAAAAGTATTAAGTGGCAGTAAGTGCTCTGAGCCTGTACAAATATAGATTCTGATTCTGGTAACTAGAGTTTGTTAACTGAGAACATTCTCTCATTAGGTTAAATACAATGGCTGTTTGTTCTGTCCATATGAAGCTCTCAAAATCCATTTACTCAGCAAATATTTATCAAAATAATTCTAGGGACTTCCCTGGTGGCTGAGTAGTAACGAATCCACCTGTCAACGCAGGTTCAATCCCTGGTCTGAGAAGATTCCACATGCTGCAGGGAAACTAAACTCCTGCACCCAAACTACTGAGCCAGCGCTTTAGAGTCCCTGACCCTCAACTACTGGGAAGCCCAGGTACCTAAAGTCTGTTGTCCACAGCAGGAGAAATCACTGCAAAGAGAAGCCCATGCAATGTCCTCCCCGCCTCGCCCCCGCCAGCCTCTGCTCAATGCATCAAGAGAAAGCCTGTGCACAGCAGTGAAGACCCAGTGCAGCCATATATGAATAAATAATAAAGAAAGAAGAAAAAAAACTTAAAAATCAGCTCTATGAGAAGCACTGTGTGTATAATTGTATAACCATTATAGTGATAAAGCCAACAAGACAGTTTGCTCTCATGGAGTCCTCAGAGGATAAAAGAACTTTATGTTAAAATCTTACAAATAATTATGATTCAGGTAAATCCTAATAAGATTCCCTCTACTTTAATTAATATCACTCAACAGTCCACTTCAGCACTTATAGCTGAAAGTTCAATTCAGTCACTCAGTGGTGTCCGATTCTTTTCAACCCCATGCACTGCAGCACACCAGGCCTCCCTGTTCATCACCAACACCCGGAGTTTACTCAGACTCATGTTGGTGATGCCATCCAACCATCTCATCCTCTTTCGTCCGCTTCTCCTCCCACCTTCAATCTTGACCAGCATCAGGGTCTTTTCTAGTGACTCAGTTCTTCATGTCAGGTGGCCAAAGGATTGGAGCTTCAGCATCAGTCCTTCCAATGAATATTCAGGACTGATCTCCTTTAGGATGGACTGGCTGGATCTCTGTGCAGTCCAAGGGACTCTCAAGAGTCTTCTCCAACACCACAGTTCAAAAGAATGAATTTTTCAGCACTCAGCTTTCTTTACGGTCCAACTGTTACATCCATACATGACTACTGGAAAAACCATAGCGTTGACTAGACGGACCTTGGTTGATAAAGTAATGTCTCTGCTTTTTAATATGCTGTCTAGGTTGGTCACAGCTTTTCTTGCAAAGAGCAAGCATCTTTTAATTTCATGGCTGCAGTCACCATCTGCAGTGATTTTGGAGCTCAAGAAAATAGTCTCTCACTGTTTCCATTGTTTCCCCATCTAAATGTCATGAAGTGAGGGGACTGAATGCCATGGTCTTAGTTTGTTGAATGTTAAGTTTTAAGCCAGCTTTTTCCTCTCCCCTTTCACTTTATAAAGAAGCTCTTTAGTTTCTCTTCCTTTCTGCCATAAGGGTGGTGTCATCTACATATCTGAGGTTATTGATATTTCCCCCAGCAATCTTGATTCCAGCTTGTGCTTCATCTAGCCCAGCATTTCACATGACGTACTCTGCATATAAGTTAAATAAGCAGGGTGACAATATACAGCCTTGATGTACTCCTTTCCCGATTTGGAAACAGTCTGTTGTTCCATGTCCGGCTCTAACTGCAGCTTCTTGAGAAGCATACAGACTTCTCAGGAGGTAGGTCAGGTTTTCTGATATTCTCATCTCTTGAAGAATTTTCCAGTTTGTTGTGATCCACACAGTCAAAGACTTTGGTGTAGTCAATAAAGCAGAAGTAGATGTTTTCCTGGAACTCTCTTGCTTTTTTGATGATCCAGAGGATGTTGGCAATTTGATCTCTGGTTCCTCTGCCTTTTCTAAATCCAGCTTGAACATCTGGAAGTTCACAGTTCACATACTGTTGAAGCCTGGCTTGGAGAATTCTGAACATTACTTTGCTAGCATGTGAGATGAGTACAATTGTGCAGTAGTTTGAACGTTCTTTGTCATTGCCTTTCTTTGGGAATGGAATGAAAACTGACCTTTCCCAGTCCTGTGGCCACTGCTGAGTTTTCCCAATGTGCTGGCATATTGAGTGCAGCACTTTCATAGCATTATCTTTTAGGATATGAAATAGCTCAACTGGAATTCTATCACCTCCACTAGCTGTGTTTGTAGTGATGCTTCCTAAGGCCCACTTGACTTTGCATTCCAGGATGTCTGGCTCTAGGTGAGTGATCACACCATCGTGATTTTCTGGGTCATGAAGGTAATTTTTTGTATAGTTCTTCTGTGTATTCTTGCCACCTCTTCTTAATATCTTCTACTTCTGTTAGGTCCATACCATTTCTGTCCTTTATTGTGCCCATCTTTGCATGAAATGTTCCCTTGGTATCTCTGATTTTCTTGAAGAGATTTCTAGTCTTTCCCATTCTATTCTTTTCCTCTATTTCTCTGCACTGATCACTGAGGAAGGCTTTCTTATCTCTCCATGCTATTCTTTGGAACGCTGAATTCAGATGGGTATATCTTTTCTTTTCTCCTTTGCCTTTAGCTTCTCTTCTTTTCTCAGCTATTTGTAAGGCCTCCTCAGACACAACCATTTTGCCTTTTTTGCATTTGTTTTTCTTGGGGATGGTCTTGATCACTGCATCCTATACAATGTCATGAACCTCCATCCATAGTTCTTCAGGCACTCTATCATATCTAATCCCTTGAATCTATGTCACTTCCACTGTAGGGAAGGGATTTGATTTAGGTCATACTTGAATGGTCTAGTGGTTTTCCCTACTTTCGTCAATTTAAGTCTGAATTTTACAGAAGTTCATGATCTGAGCCACAGTCAGCTCCTGGTCTTGTTTTTGCTGACTGTATAGAGTTTCTCCATCTTTGGCTGCAAAGAATATAATCAAATCTGATTTCAGTGTTGACCATCTGGTGATGTCCATGTTTAGACACGTCTTGTGTTGTTGGAAGAGTGTGTTTGCTATGACCAGTACGTTCTCTTGGCAAAACTCTGTTATCCTTTGCCCTGCTTCATTTTGTACTCCAAGGCCACAGTTGCCCATTATTCCAGGTGTCTCTTGACTTCCTACTTTTGCATTCCAGTCCCCTGTGATGAAAGGGACATTGTTTTTTTGGTGTTAGTTCTAGAATGTCTTGTATGTCGTCATAGAACCGTTCAACTTCAGCTTCTTCAGCATTAATGGTTGTGGCAGATTTGGATTACTCTGTTATTGAATGGTTTGCCTTGGAAACAAATGGAGATCATTCTGTTGTTTTTGAGATTGCACCCAAGTACTGCATTTCAGACTCTATTTAACCTAACATTCCAGGTTCCTATACAATATTGTTCTTTACAGCATCAGACTATACTTCCATCACCAGTCACATCCACAGCTGGGCATTGTTTTCGCTTTGATTCCCTCTCTTTATTCCTTCTGGAGTTATTTCTCCACTCTTCTTCAGTGGCATATTGGGCATCTACCAACCTGGGAGTTCTTCTTTCATTGTCGTATTTTTTGCCTTTTCATACTGTTCATGGGGTTCTCAAGGCAAGAATACTAAAGCAGTTTGCCATTCCCTTTTCCAGTGGGAACTCTCCACCATGACCCGTCCATCTTGGGTGGCCCTACAGAGCATGACTCATAGTTTCATTGAGTTAGACTAGGCTGTGATCCATGTGATCAGTTTGGTTAGTTTTGTGTGATTGTGGTTTTCAATCTGTTAAAATTAGGTAACCACGGGTTTTAAAAAAAAGGGTGTCCTTATATGATGTTGGAAACTTACTGGTCTGATGTGGCTGTGGGACACTCAGACCTCAGACCCTGTAGAGAATGCAGTGGTATCTCTAGAGCCAGAAAATTCTGCCTACAGCTGAAAACACTTGATTAATTACAACTCCTAACTACATACTGCTTTTGCATTATTTAAATGTCTCGAGTATATGATGTCTTTCTAACCAGACTGTAAACTCCTCAAGGAGTAACTCTCTGTAACCATGACACTGTTTATATATATCAGGCAACCATACCAGATAACCTAGAGGCTTTCCTCCAAAATCCAATGATCAACCATGGAGTTAAGAGCCATATTCACTTTGTCCTTACTATCCTTCTGGCTATGAAACATATAGGAATATGCAACATTTCCCGTAAAATAATATTTGTATCCAGCAGTCATTACAATTTAATTTTGTAAAGCCTCAAAGAAGTATCTCCCTGAGGGAGACTGGCTGGCCACCCAGGCAAGTCACCAAAGGTAGAATTCATCTTGGTGAATTTAGCAACATTTAGAGGCTGGCCCTCATACACAAAATAGATCCATTTCTCACAGGCAGATTCACATTCTTCAAGTGTACAAACACTGAGTGATAAAAAGAATACCAACTTATTAGCTTCCAGTGAGAAAAACTGGCAAGAGACTAGTTTGATTTTCCAGTCAACATCTACAGGTATCCGACCTGGGACATCAAATTATAAACAGAATGACTGAAATGTAACTACCAAGGAAAAACAATTTAGCTCTTAATGGTATTAAGTATGTGAATGCTTTGGTTTGCATATACTTTCCACGTAGACATAAATAACAGTAAAAATAACCAGAAAGATCAAAGTAAGGGGGGCTACTTACAACATCTGACCTTTCATAGGGAGGAGACTCATTGGCAGATGTTTTAAAAACCTTAAAGATATACAAAGACCGTAAGATTCACTTTATAAAGATGTCAGTTTCCCTTAAACTGACAAGCTGGGGGAGCGGCCGAGATGGAACCCTTGGTCTATACGAACCAACTTGGATGAAACAAAACTTTTCACATTACTATCACTCCAGCCCCAATCTGAAAACTGTAACCAAAGAATACTCTCTAACATCTAATGACAAAGATCCAATCATTAAGAACACGGATTTCTCTCCGTGGGTTAAAATTTATAAGGGGAAAAAAAACTTCCGCTTCCTTTCTCCTCCCGGCAAAACAAAAAAAGGAAAAATCCATAAGCACCACTGACAAGAAAATAAAACCGGTCCCAGAGAACAAGGGAAGCCGGTGAAGCCTGCGAGTCCACGCAGTGAGATCCTCCACTTGGCAGGCGAAGAGGCCGCCGGCTCCCGCCCCGCCCCGCAGCCGGCCTCAGACCTTCCAGACGGCAGCGCCGCCTCCAGCCAACCCCGGCGCTTGTTGCTGAAGCCCAGCCTCAGTGCACTCCCCACTTCCGAGTGTCGACCCTCACACCTCTTTCTCTGCCATGCTTTCCCTCCGGAAGGAAGACGACGGAAATTAATCGAGTGCAATTGCTCACCGAGTTCACGGCGTCCTGCAGCTGCGTGAGCCGATCCGCCATGTTCCTCCCGCAAACAAAGAGGCGAAAGCCGCTGCTCCTACGCGATTGGACAGTCACGGCCAATCACAGGGCTGCGTTCTCGGAGGGGGTGGAGTCAAGTCAAACCCCAAACCCCGTAGCGAAGGGGCGGGGCTTTCCCGAGCCTTAAAATTTGTTTAGACTAACTCACTTGAAATTAAGAGAGGCAGTCTAGAAATTAAGACTCTTACTCCTGGGAAGAAAAGTTATGACCAACACAGACAGCGTTTGAAAAAGCAGAGACATTACTTTGCCAACAAAGGTCCGTCTAGTCAAGGCTATGGTTTTTTCAGTATTCATGTATGGATGTGAGAGTTGGACTATAAAAAAGCTGAGTGCAGAACTGATGCTTTTGAACTGTGGTGTTGGAGAAGACTCTTGAGAGTACCTTGGACTGCAAGGAGATCCAACCAGTCAGTCCTAAAGGAAATCAGTCCTGAATATTCATTGGAAGGACTGATGTAGAAGCTGAAACTCCAATACTTAGGCCAGCTGATGCGAAGAGCTGACTCATTTGAAAAGACCTTGATTCTGGGGAATATTGAAGGTGGGAGAAGGGAACGACAGAGGATGAGATGGTTGGATGGCATCACCGACTCAATGGACATGAGTTTGAGTTAACTCCAGGAGTTGGTGATGAACAGGGGGGAGACCTGGCGTGCTGCAGTCCATGGGGTCGCAAAGAGTTGGACACGACTGAGCGACTGAATTGAACTGAACTCCACTTGGGATAACCCTGCTGTGCTACTGTCTGTAGTCTATGGGTTGTCGCGAGTCACTCAGTTTTGTGTTTTTTTTTTTTTTTCCCATTTATTTTTATTAGTTGGAGGCTACTTTACAATATTGTAGTGGTTTTTGCCATACATTGACATGAATCAGCCATGGATTTACATGTATTCCCCATCCCGATCCCCCCTCCCACCTCCCTCTCCACCCGATCCCTCTGGGTCTCCCCAGTGCACCAGCCCTGAGCACTTGTCTCATGCATCCAACCTGGGCTGGGAGTCACTCGGTTTTGGAGGCCAGCATACTTTCTCATGTCTTAGGTGTTAGCACTATGCAGAGATTGTTCGATTGTGGGGTTTTTAAATGTAATTTTCCTTACCCTCCCTTGTATCCATTCTTAAACATCGCCTTGAATACTTTACCTATTTTACGCTGCTTTAGCTTTCTAGGTGACCACAAAACATACACAGCAAGCAGCTAAAGAGTACTTGTGAGTCATAATACCGACTTTCGTTTTAAGAAATACGAATTAAAATTCAGCAAGCGATTAAGGTTCGGGTGCCCCTCTGTTGCATTTGGGTGCAGAGTGCCTTAGCCAAGTGGAGGCTGGATGCGTATTTAACTGTGGGTGTGCTGGGGGAGCTGACACACATGAGATGGAAAGCATCCAAAACAAGTACTAAAGGGAGCTGTAAGGTCCGTGTTGAAAGAGTATGAACAAGAGAGGTCTTGTGGGCGAAAGCGAGAGGAGGAAGATGAGCTAGGTAACGGATAAGCAGTTTGTGTGTTAGCAGGCTGAGTGGAGAGGAGAGTGGAAATCTCACTGTGTATGTAGAAGAGAAGAGGTTCCTAGAAAATAAGCCAGGTGCAGAGGTGGGGCAAGTTCAATTTTAAAAATGATAAACTGTGCAATTTAGGCTTACACGCGGGGCCTCCTAAGGGTATCAGTCTGAAAAGTGATACTAGAAACTTGGTATTTAAGGGAAGTTAGCCTGGGGACAGACTGGAAAGAAATGGGGCTGGAATCTGCTAATGACAAACTCCCAGATCCTGCTCCTCAGGCAGATTATCCCTGGGGATGATCTCCCAGGACTGGGGGTGGGTTGAGAAAACTATCCACTGGGAGCTTGGCTTGTTGGATCTATTCCAACCTTCTGTTTCACCCCCACACCCACCCCATCTCCAAACAATGGACAAACCTGCTGGGACCTAATTAGGAACCTCTCCAGGTTTCTCCAATTTATTGGATAAATGAGAGAGAACTACAGTTTGTCTTAACTGTAATGTGGGCTAAGCTTGTGACCCTCTCCTCTCGGCCCCAGCTGAGAGGGTACATTACTGAATGCCTGCCATGTGCCAGGAAGTATGTCAGGGGTGTTGAGTTTGCAAAGATGAAGAAGTCAGGGGCTCACAAGGAGAAGGGGTTTGCAGTTATTTAAGATTGAGGTGAGTTGGACCTAGACTAGGGTGTTAACCATGATAGGAGAAGAGGCTAGTTTTGAAGGAAAAATTCATATGAATTGAATACAGAGGGATGAATGAGCATGCCCACGAAGGGTGAATACTAAGTTTTGTTGCCTGATGGAAGAGAAGTTGGGCTCTTGGGGTAGAACCACTCTAAGACAACTCCTGTTACAACCCAACTTCTGTCCTGTCGTGCTATTGACCTTGAAACCCACGCAGAGAGGGCTGGGTATCAACCTAAGATTTCTCTGGAGTTACTGGAAACTGTAAGAAAGAGATCTCAGGTTGCTGTCAAGCCCTTTCTGCTTGGGTTTCAAGGCCGACCATAACCTGGCTCTGGTAAACCTATCCTCCTCATCTTGCAGTCATTTTCTGAATGAAATAATCACTTCAGATTTTTCAGCCACAGCTTCTGAAAACCCTTGTTTTCTCCAGGCTTCTTCAGCCTCTTCTGGCCATGGACCCCTTAAGAATTAGATGAAAACTGTGGACTTTTCCCTAGACCAGGCTCTCAAAATTTTGCTTACATTTAAGGGATTTATGAATCTCTTGAAGCTGTGAACTTCAGGCAATAACTCATCAGCCTAATACAGTCTTAGATATGTAACTCAGGATGTCTCAACAACACCTCTATTGATATTTTGGGTTGATTATTCTTTGTCCTAGGGATGCTGTCCTGGGCATTGTAGGATGTTTGCCAGCATCCCTGTCCTCTATGCTTGAGATGACGGTAGCAATGTCCGCCCCCCCCGCCTTCCCCAGTTGTAACAACCCAGAATATCTCCAGATAGTCCCAAATATCTCCTGGGAAGTGTGGAGCAAAATTGCTTCCAGTTGACAACCATTCCCGGTGGCTCAGATGGTAAAGAATCTGCATGCAATGTGGGTGACTCAGATTCAACCTCTGGGTCAGGAAGGTTCCCCAGAGTAGGGTATGGCAACGCACTCCAGTACACTTGACTGGAGAATTCTGTGGTCAGAGGAACCTGGCGGGCTACAGTCCATGGGGTCCAAAGAGTTAGAAATTACTGAGTGACTAAGGTTTTATCAAAACAATGTCTTTGCTGTTATTTAATTCATACTCAATCTTTAAAGTTTTGCTCAGTTCATTTCAGTCGGTCAGTTGTGTCCGACTCTGCGACCCCATGGACTGCAGCACGCCAGGCTTCCCTGTCCATCACCAACTCCCAGGGCTTGCTCAAACTCATGT